>NC_135168.1:15785869-16134369 GCF_041146795.1 Maylandia zebra | reverse complement strand
AATTTACCATGAATCACAAAATATTCCTAGACTTAACCATGCACAGCTTTGAAAAGATTTTTTTTCTTCATATTTTATCAAAGGCAGGTTTCAACCATAAATGCAGTCACTGTGTGATGTAGGGCATGGCATTGTGATTTGGTATATTTATTTTGGTTTATTTTTAGGTATATCCATTTGAAAATAGCACAGCACAAACCGACCAAACAATACTCTAGTTGGGATGTACTAGTTTATCTCTGAGACTACAATAATGCTAAAGATCCATAAAACCATTTTCTTCCACTTTTCCAAATTATGGTTGCAGTGGGAGGCTGGAGACTATCCCAGCGAAAAGCAGGGTACACTCTGGATAGTGTGCCAATCTAAAGCAGGGCTAACATAGTGGGACAGACAATCATTTGCACCAATCACTAATTAACCTAACCCCACTAAATGGGTGTCTTTGAACTGTGGGAAGAAGCCAAAGTATCCTGAGACAACCCACATAAACTTGGGTAAATATGCAAACTCTACACAGAAAGGCTCAATCTAGAATGTGGATTTGAACCCAGGCCCTTTAGGCTGTGAGCAACAGGGTTAACAAAGAGAAGCAGTGGTTACTCTTAATTTACCATAAAACATGTTTGGGATGAGGTGTGGGATAAAAAAGTTAGGTCAACACAACACAAATGTCTACTCACAAGGTAGTAAATCTACAGTTAAAATATTAATTTTACACTAAATTCTGTAAAAAGAATAATTTTATAACTTTTCATCTAAACAAAAGTAAATAAAACCAAATAAAGCCAAGACATACAGAATGTATGAAGAATATAACAAAGTGGATGGTTTGGTTACATGCTCAAACATAACATGTTACTAACTAATGCTCTCCATCCTCGTCATCCACTTTTGATTTGAGAATCTACGCTACAGTGCTTTACGCTGGACCTCTAAGTTATAAACCCAACAATATTACAACCCCTAATCCTATATTGCTAGCAGAGCTAAAAATACACTTGGTTGATGAATACTTTGAAGCTCTAAAATCATTTTTTTTCTCATTTTTAGGTAGTTCTGGTGGAATATCACTTATCATTTACTTATACTTACAGCATAAATTTTCTTAAATTAACGCAATATGGAAGTTGTGGATTTTTCTGACTTACCTAGGAGAGATGTCACAGCCTTGTCGCATAAAGGCTCCAAGGGAGAACCACAGGCTGTTGAATATGCCAAACTCATTAGTAGACTCATTGGTCTGGATCTGCCCGTCCTCATACTCCTCAGTGTGCCACTCGTAGGGGCTGAAGCGGCTGACGAGGAACAGCACCACGCTGACACCAATGTAAGCAAAAACTATACACATCCAAATCTCATAAGCCAGTGGATCCAAGAAAGAGAAAACTCCAGGCTTGGATTTCTGAGGCTTCTTGATCATGATGGAAATGCCCAGTGACATGAAAGGCTTGGAGAAGTCAATCACTTCCTCTCGCACCAATGTGATGGTCAGAGGAGCCACTGCGATGTCTGCTTTCTATCAAACCAGAAGGCAAAGAAAAAAAAGGCAAAAAAAGGTTTAAGAAATACCACTTGAGATTACAGGGGCTCTCAATCAAAGCTATCTCATTGAAAACCTTTAAAGCATGCATTCGAATGAGTAGATCAACTCACCCCATATACCAACTCTCCAACCATCCCATTCCAGATTTTGGTCTCTGCATCTCTTGCTCCATATTTTCCATCCCCCACTATTTTCAGTTGATATTTGAAGCCACAGTGCTTCGCTATCTCAGCAGCAAGATCTACACAGTAACCCTCGTAGCGCTCATTGTCTACAAAAAGGTCAGCGTTCTTTTTCAGCATTACATACGGAGCTTCCTGAAGGACAGGAAAAAAGAGCAGCACACATGAATTCAGCACATATGAATTACCTTGTGAAACACAGTATAGCCTTGTAGCGTGAAATCAGTGATCTGGTGTTATTCTACATATATTTAACTACATATATTTAACAAAAACAAGGAAAAAAAACCAACACTTTTCTCCGTAAAGAGAAAAGTGTCTAAATTAAAGTGTTAAGACATCTATTCATAAAATAAGGTACCCAGTGGTCCAAGAACGGAGACACTAAAACCACAATTAAAAGTACGCAATTAGTTATGGACTCATTATTAAACATACCAAAATGGTGGTCACAATAACGGTCTTGTTTTCCATTCCTGTTGTGTCATTTGTAAAGACATCTGATTTGGTGACAGCCATTTTATCCATTTCATTCCAGTATCCAATCTGTTGGAAAAAATAAGCAATAAATTCAAGAAAAAGTAAGTGCTGCTTTAATGGACAGCTTGAGCCTTGAATTCAAACTATATAGTCTCAAAAATTTTCCAAACGCTCAAATCTTGTATAGATATTCATCTTCTATTCAAATTGGATATCAAGAGACTTACTTTTACAGGACCATTACTCTTTAATTCCATTATATTCACTGAGTAATTGACTCTCTTGCCATGCTGGTCAAATTGGATGTTTCCTGTCAGTCCTTCCACTCGAACCTTGGAAACACAAGATCAGACGTGTGTAAGACTGATTTGACATGAATAAATCTGTGTGACGAGCAAACAGTGGTAGTGGGCTTATGTGGAAGGCAATAATTAAAAACATGGAAGCTATCATTGTTGTTCTTATTAATTATGATCAGTCAAGTAACACCATTCACCATTCATTTGCAGGTTAAAAGTTGAGATTTTCAAAGTTAAATTAATTCTTGATGTTGTCTGGGTCATGCAAATGCAGTTTTGTCAGGATGAATAGGTAATAAATGTCTCATAAATCCTTTCAGGGCTTAATCCGTAAATAGCTGCCAATTTGAACAACAAGGATGAAATGCTCTTTGCTAAGTCATCAGGAGACGATTGGGACAGTTTCAGAGAAGTAAAATACTAATGTGCTAATAAGGATCTTTTTTACGTGTCTTTTTACTTGTCTGAAGTAATACAGTCCTCAAAAACATATTCACCCAGAGTTTCATTGCCCAAAAATCAGTGCATTGTGATGTTGTCACGACCTCATCCAAGTTCCCTAAAGTGACATCCATTTGGATCGGTTAAGTGAGAAGTGTTCTTTGCTCTTTGTTTCCTATGACTCCCCTCTTCTTGAGTGTTTTACCATGATACCTAATGACTTCAAATACTTCTTTGTGCTGAGCTACGAGGCAGCAGAAAGTCTGAATGAACCCAGTGGTGTCCAGATTGAAGAGCATAAACTCAGCATGTATTCAGAGAACATTCATTAACCAAAGGAACTAAAGTAGAAAGAATGGGAAGGATCCTCTTGATTTTTTTCAGGGAAAATCAGCATTTCTAAAATGCATTTGGTGGAGTGGATCTCTTAACTTCACAACATGGAAACTCAGATTTTCGACATACATCCTCTCATTTAGTTGACAAACTTGAAAAATCACCAAAGTTTAAGTTCCATTTTCAGTTGGCAAGTCACTGTATTGCATGAAAGCTGTTACATAGGTCTAGACTTGAGTGCTGATGTGTTACTAGTTGTTTCCTATATGGATGGCACGTCAGTACACTGCATACTATACTCACAATGTAAAATCCATATTAGATGTTACATAGTCTGTAACAGTGTTCAATCAAACTCACAGGTTACTTGTTTAGTTAAGTTGATTTGAGACCAAGAAGAAACCTCTTTAACTGCAGAAGAAGATGGATGGATGGATGGATGGATGGAAAAACTAAAAATGAAAAACAAATTGAAACGTCCTTTCAAAAAGAGATGAGGGGGGGAAAAAAACAAACTTGTCACACACTGTGTTAATACTGTGATATTCATCTAGCCGTAGAACCCCCCTTTGGGAAAATATTAAAGTTAAAATATTAGGTAAAAATAGGTAGCATAATATAAAGTTTGATTCTCTCTCACTTTCACCTCACTTTGGGGGACATTTGAAGGTAAGAGCCATGTGATCTTGGGAAACTAAACATCACTGATCAGGTTTTGAGAGCAACATAAATTGATTTGGAAGAGATCCAACACCCTTGGATCGGCTTATCTTCTGACATGTTTGATCACAACCCAGGACAGCATCTCTCTGTCTTCATGGGGTGGTTAAAGGCAGCTAATCTTGATCTTTTATAAGTGTATCCTGACTTCCAGGGTGCCAGACAAAAAAACATCAAAGGCAAGAACTGATCAATTTTGGAAAAGCTTTCTGAGACATTTCCAACTGATACCTTTATCATTAAAAGAATCTCATCCTAGAAGCTGTTTTGGACACTTTTTTCTGCTCTGCATTAAGAAAGAGTGTAGATGGACAAATCAGTGTGGTACAGATAAAGACATAAAAATAAAAGAAAAAAACATTTGAGAACCGTGTTACTGATCTTTCAGAAACTCAACATGATAACCATGAATAACTGATGCAGCATCATAGTTTACCATCAAATTAATCTCTATTTAGTGTGTTTCTTCTTCTTCTGAGAGCATATTTCTCTGTGTACATATGCACTGTAAAAATCAATCTTTGACAAGTACTTTCTACCTCGATGCGTTTTAAAATGCTATTCTTTTAATGTGTCTACTGTTACCACTGCAATGAATCCTCACCAGCAAAAGAGGTGAGTTACCTGTTTCAGTGCTCGCTCAATCTCCACACCCTGAGCCCATGGCACAGCAGGATTAGCCAAGCAGTCACCAGTGTTGGCCCTCCTGGTAAAGTCAATGCGTTGTTTATGAAGGTATCGAAAAGCTTCTGTCATCACCTGAACGGCGTCATAGGTCAGCGCAGATGTATACTATGGCAGAAAATTGGAGGAGATTATACATGAATTATATATTATATATAGATGAATAATGAAGGACTGTATTGCCATCTGGTTAAACATAATATAACTAGTTGACAAAAAAAGGCTTTAACTGTAAGCTCCGTATTCACACATTGAATAAATATAGTTGATCAAATAAATAAATGATATTTATCTGACATTCTGCACTAGATTACACAGTGCATTATGCTTTATCCACTGTCTTCCCCTAATTAGACAGCATATGATATATCATATGTTTGATGCTGGTGCTTTCTTTGTTTATGTATTTTTGTAGAGCAGTTTTGTTGTTTTGTAAATGTCAAAACTTGAGTGAGTGCTTTTTTTTAATCAGTGTGGCCTTAAAAACAGCTTGAACTTTCCCAGTTACAAAAAAACGAAGGCTACTTTTGGCAATGACTATGCAGCTCTGGTTATATTTTAATGTAAATTTATCTGATTTGTGTGTTTGCCAAAACTGAACATGCCATTCCAATTTCCAAAAAGCTGACTTCATGTGGGCTGGTATAGTAGAGTAAACTAAACAGAATAATCATTGATGATTTCAGTATTATATCGCCTCATATGTGCATGTTAAAACTCACCCTTATTTTACTGTCAGCTCCAGGATATTCTTTTTCTTCTAGTGCCTCCCATCGCTGATCAAATTTGGAAACCAAGGGATCATCAAAATCAACAATCTGAAAGCCTGAAACATTTGCTCCACCATACTGAATTTTGGACAGGTCTCCATCAATGAAACCCTAAAAAAACAGATCAAAATGAATTATTCCATCAATTAATACACTTATAAAGTCATTCTTTAAAGAAAAAGTTGTAAATGGTGTTTACACTCACCAGATTGGCTATAATGTAGTGGTAGCCTTTAACATGTCTGCCAATTGTGATGACCTACATTGTTGTGAAACACATGTGCATTAAAACAACATATAGGTCACCTCGTGAAGGAAAAAGCAATTCTTAGTTGACAAAAACAGCTTAATAAAATGCTTGATTGAAGTTCCTCTTGTATGCCATTTTACACTGTTTGACAACTACACTTATAAGAAAGTACAATCTAAATCTGCCACATATTTATTCAGACATTATTAATTTGTTTCAATCAACCCTCACATGTCTGACAGTCTTGGCCGTTATCACTTTAAAAAACATTGTCACTTATAGTCGCAGCTATTGCTAGACAGAGATATCAAGTTCTGACGCCAGTTTTCTTATCAGAAAAGACAAAAGCAAAAAACTAACATATCTCAACCAGACCCCTTTTCAGTACCTCATATAAATGGCACACCTGAAACTAATCCCGCTGCTTGACTGACACCTTCGTTTGTCAGGGCTGCTACTTGATGCAGATTTGAATAATAACGTCTTGCATCTCCTATGTAAATGTCTTTGACATAAAGCAAGAAACTTCCACCTCGACAGTCTCTGTTTTTCCCTGATAAAGAGGCAACGAGGCTGTAGACATTGATTTCAGTCAGCATTTGGTTAAACAGACGTCTGCATGCTTTAAATGCTAATCAATATGCCTCCCTCGTGAGAAAAAGGTTAAGTAAAAATAGTCTGCTTATGTGCATTTGTTTTCCCTTTAATTGCAGTTTTGTTTACAGCCTAAATGAACAATTAGCATAATTGTTATGGTGCCTTTCTACATCTGCTGGACTGCATGGTCCATGTGACAAGGCTACTTTTGTAAGTGCTTTGTCAGATACACGTATTTCAACTGGATCTTACTTTTCTCCTACAGGAGTAATTAAAGGACAACAAGGTTGTTAGCATTTCCTGCACCCCCCTTTTTTAATCACCACAGATCCATTCCCAGTGCTATTTACACTTCCCAGTAGAGTTTTTACATATTTGGACTCTATTAGTTCTAATATCATGTATAATTTAAGCACGAAATAGTAAAAACATTTGTTTTTTGCTTTCAATGTTTTGCAAATGTACATTTTTTTTTAGCTTTCTTTACAAACAACAAGCCACTGATCATTATACCGATGGAGCCTACTGCATGTAATTATTTTACCCAGAAATTACTTACGAGAAAGACTACCAAATAATAATAATAATAATAATAATAATAATAATCTACAATGTACCTGTTCCATAATGTCCTTCACTTTATCCTGTTCACAGTCCAGTATCACCCTCCTCTCTTTTTTGTTCTCCAGATCTTGGAACAGTGAGCGGTAGGCCTCATCCTTTCTCTCATCTTTAAGGTTTCCCACATTAATGGCAGTTACCTGCCACTTTTTCTCTGCTGCGGTGTCCAGAACAATTTGCAGTGTTGTCAGGCCTGAAGAAAAGATTGACACAGAGTTAAAATATTAATCATGTTGTGTCTCTTTATGCTTAACATATGCATATGTTTTATAATGGTTTTAAATTATTAACTGCACATTCTCTTTAGTCCCCGAGATATTTTTGGCCCTATGGCATTTTAATGGCTCAATGCAGTAATCATGATATGCAGATTTCAAACCTCAAATTTCAAGAAGTCACAGCAAGCACGCGAAAATAAAAATGTGGGACGCAGAAAAACAAAAAAGAAATGCAAGAGCCTAGCAGAAGCAGACATAGTTTGAAGAAAAAAAAATAGACCAGCAGACAAGACCCGTTCAAAAACATTCTCATCTGCTTGTTGAAACCCAGTGAAGGTTTTACAGCGACTCAGTGCCTTATGTAAAGAGCTCATCAAGATGAGTCACAGGTATTCTGGCATGAACCTGACCAACATGTGGGAGGAAAGTGGGTCTAACAATACACTTGACTGCATCAATACCAACATTTCATATTTCATTTCTGCTCTATTACTGTATGTTTTAAAGGAGTAATTGAGTATTTTGCTTATTTTTTTCACAGTACAATCTATCCTGAACGTCCACTCATAGTCTTTGTCTGATATTTTGAATTGCAAGACCTTCAGAAAACCTTGAAAAATAAGTGTCTTCAGCAAAATCTCTTACAGTATGTGATCACTTATTTTGACCGTACTGTTTATTCCAATATGTAATATAAACAAAATGTTCAGTGAATAACTGACACAGCTGGTGCAGTTAGCTGTAGCACTGGTCAGTCAGTGTGATGTGTAGTGTGGTGAAGGCAAAGATATCATGTCTGTTTCAGATTATATTCGCATCATCCTCTCTGTCTGGTTTCACTGTTGAATCTTTGCTGTTATTGATTGCTGGTCTGCTGAGGGCAGTTAGAAAGCGGTTTAATGAAAAGGTTGAGTGTTTCATTCTGACTTGCCGGTGAATTACAGATGTAATCAATTTCATGCGACGCGGCTTTGATTTTATATGAGGAAAATGGAGACTTGCAGTTTTATCTGAATGAACTATTCATCATAGTTGCATTAAGGTCAAAGTAGTGGTTAAATGTGTTTTATTGATACTTAAGAAATTAGATAAATGAAATGAAATTTAAGTTCTGAGTAATATGCAGTGAAAATAATTAAACAACAAAGGCAAAATGCTAGTTAGCATTGGCTGAAGTCAAATATAATCTAGATAGTGCATCTCTGTGGACTGTACTTATAGTCAGTAGCTGCTCTGTTGGGCACACCTTACTAATAAAACCTTTTGCATCCACAACTGCCTTATTTCTTTGTTGCATAGATTCAACAAGTTGCTGAAAACCATTCTCAGAGATGTTGGTCCATGTTTACATGATGGCATCATGCACGTCCTGCATCTTTGTCAGATGAACATCCATATTGGATTGAAACTGTGGCCCTTTGAGTACAGTGATTTCATTGTCATGTTTGAGAAACAAGAGTGAAATTATCTTAGCTTTGTGAAATCGTGTGTTATCCTACTGGAAGCAACTATCACAAGATGGGTACACTATGGTCATAAAGACATGGACATGTGCGCAACAATACTCAGGTAGGTTATGCATTTTAAACAATCAGTTAGTAACAAAAACCCCAAAGCTTGCCAAAAAAGTATACCCTGCACCACTGTAGCGTCTTTTTTCTATTCTAAGCTGGCAGAAATGGTCTTCTGTTGTGATCTTCTGCTACTGTAGCCATGTGCTTCAATGTTTAATATATTTTGTATTCAAAGATGCTTTTTCTGCACACCTTGTATGTAAGCGGTTATTTGAGCTGCTGTTGGTATCAGCATGTAGAAAGCAGGCCATTCTCCCCTGACCTCTGGCATCAACAAAGCATTTATGCCTAGAAAAATCCCAGTAGACCAGCGGTTTCTGGAAGACTCAGACCAACATGTGACATCAACAAATGTCCCGCATTCAAAGTCAATTTTATCACCTTTTCTGTGGCCATCAAATTAGCTGATGAAACATTTGCATTAATAAGTAATTAAATGTATTAAAATATATTGTCCACCCCAGTGTACCCTTTAACTTTATAACTAGATCACATCCCACCCTACACTCTTTTTACCTGAAAGACTATATCACCATGTAATACTAGTTTGTTCCTGTGTATTTAGTGTTAAAATATATACCGTATTTAGTATTTTGCTTTTGTTACAAGTTCAATGACATTTGTAAATGTAATTATTTCATAAAAAAGGACATCATTGATTTTGTTACATTCACTTTAAGTCATTCAATGTTGTATATAATGTAAGAATATATGTGACTTTTTCGGTTATATAATATTTTATAATTATTCACAAACCCATGATTTTGCACGTTTTGCAATGAACAACAAATACCTCTTTCAGTGGTCTAAAGCAGCACTTAAGTTAAATGTTTCCTTTACTACCTTTTACATTTGACAATTTTTTTATTATATTGAATCATGACTCCAAATACATGAGAACATGTACAATACGATGTAAAATGTTTAATTAAGGGTCAAATAGGCTCAGATTAAATAGAGGATATTGATTCGATTCCTACAAATTCATCCTCACATTAGCTATAATCTGTTTAACAAATTGTGTTCCCATATATCTACTGTGCTGAAAGTCCAACATCCTTCCCCAGAGTGAACCTGTTATTCTTTGCTTAATGCCTATTGAAGCACCACTTAAATCAATTGCAAGTGTTTAAAGGCTTTGTTTTAGGAAGAAATAGCAGGGGTTGTGATTGCCTACAGGTCTGCTATAACAGAACTTGAATCTGCAAATTTTTTATTTGGGTTTATTTTTTGTTTATTTTAATCTAGATTCAAACATGTAAATGTTTGAATGATGTTTAGATAAAAGTATGGAAATTATAAAAAAAAAAAACCCAGACTGGTACAATTGTAATATTTGACAGCAGAAATAGCTATTTTAGTGCTTATCACTGCTGTAGACAGCGCTTTTATTTGACCTTGATTAATTAAGCATAAAGTCTCCAAGCACGAGTATGTGACCTTATTTAGACAACAGTGGATTTCTAATATATTAGCAAATGCTGGCATGCTTAGTGCTGGGAAGGTTACTTTTAAAATGTATTCCACTACAGATTACAGAATACATGCCCCAAAATGTATTTTGTAACGTATTCCGTTACGTTACTGGATGAGAGTAACGTATTCTGAATACTTTGGATTACTTAATATATTATCATGCTTTTTACAACTACATGAATGTACTATTGCTGTGTGATTTATTACTGTTACTGAAGGTCCGCGGCTCCGAACCGTAGTAAAGGGACCTCTGGCTAATACTTCAGGTTCAGTGTCGGGCTAGTAGCCGAAAAATAGCTTTACTTTGTTGTCTGGGTCAAGTTTGAGACAGAGAGAGGCGTTGAAAGGCTGCTCCAACGGAACTTATTGTTTCGGAGGAAAACACGAACACTGTGTACAGTTGAGTCTTAATAGCTTACTTACAACTGGGCTCGTCAGGCACTCTTCTTGGCTGCAGTGGTTATTATTATATTTACATGCTTCCAGCCCCCGTTTCTACTCGATGACAGTTCATACTTTTCCACTCACCTTTTTCTCCCTCCCTCGCTCACAGATACATAATGGGTATGGCAGTCCATTCTCCCTGCAGCACGGACTACACTGCCCATGAGGCTACATTCTTTAGGGCTGTAGAAAACATGGACGACGCGACAGCTCCCCAAAAATGAATGCCAAAACGTCTCTATTGCCCCCTGGTGTCTGGCTGCAGTATATGTCATAAACCCCGCCTCCTCCATGTTAGCGAATGGGACTGGGGTCAGACTAAAATAAATTAATTCCCCTCAGATAAATTTTTTCCAAAGATTCTTTCTTTTGTCATCAATAGTTCTCATTATGGTGATTTATGTCCAAGGGGTCTCCTTTCCCATAAGTTTGATTCTAATTCCTACCGCGGTGATGTTAAATTGGGGTGTAATGTCATCATAACAGCTTTGACTGACAACTGCAGTCACCGAGAAACTTGTAACGGACTTAGTTAGCAAATTGCATCCATAGACTGTGTAGGTTAACTGCCAAGGCAATTAGACCTGCTAATTAGTGTTAGCCGATCACACAGTTTACTATTGATAAGCACCTAAATTGAAAAGACTGGGCATCGTTTGAGCTTTTTTGGCCTCCTTTTAAATGTACAGGTTGGCCAATCAGAGAGAATGTCCTCAACATTTGCAACAGGGAAGATGTCCCAAGCAAATATTTCCACTTCCTGCTATAAAGCTGAAGTTGCGGTAAGGGAGACCCTTTAGACAAACTTTTTGGAGATGGAAGAAAAAACAAAAGAAAATATGACTAAGTTTTTGTTAGTAATGGTAACTGTACCGTTTTGCTGTAACTGTAACTGCTGTTGGTGTAACCCCACACCCCACGCATGGCACGCAGGATGGGCATCAACCGTGAACCAGTGAATTAGATAAGCACAAGAAAATGGATGAAAGGATAAATGGAGCCCACTGCAAAGTAGTCACATTTTTATCACGTTAGAAAAGATCAGTTGCAGCTCCACTTTTTGAGATATTTATCAGTTGTTTACCAAAAATAGGTTCCCAGTACCTGACCTACACCATAATATTGGTCTTCTCTTTAACCTACTCTTTAATCTATCTTGATCCATTGTTTAAACCAAGTTACTGGCCATAGCTGACAAGGTATTTGCTGGTTCATGCATTAGCCTCAGTGTTCTAATAGAATTCATCATAACCAGTAACAACTCCATTGCTTCCTTTCTTTCGACTCCCTGAGAAACACCCCCACACATCCTTGCATCATTTACCAACAAGCTTAGTCACTTACAGTCTCTCTCTTTCCTCTTCTCTCTACACTTTGGGTTGCCATGGGAATGAGTGGATCACACTGACCTAATTAGACAGCCATGCAATGATGAAATATGCACAACAGGCCCCTTAGTGCCACAGCGGACGTACAGTAAGGACAGCAGGTCACTCCTAGCATTAGCATGGGGACACTGTGAAACAGCTGGTGCTTCTGATTTTAGAGAGGAACAGTATTTGATTCTGCTGTCAGTCAGAAAGGCTGAATGGTAAGACTTAGCATGCTGGCAAAAGGAAGAAAAGCATAGCAAACACAAGAGATGATTTGTAAAGCAGACAGGACAAATGGGAGGATAACGTTAGTGTATAAAGAGCAGGCAGGATATGTCTTGGATGGGAAAAGGTGCAATGGGAGACTTTAAGAGATGTAACACTATAGAAAGTTAAAGGTAATACAGAGCAGAAATGCTCTAAATCCTTCCTAATCCATCCACTGTGTATCCACTCTAAACTGTGTGTAGACAGCAGCAGTTTCACATCTCTATGTTGATTCACTTCTGTTGCAATAAACCACTTAGTGCTTCATATAAATACTTACATATAAAACTATCTTTGGGAATTTATCAATGTTGCATACCTTCAAAATGATTTCTAAAATTGATCTGAACATTGTCTCTTTTAGCGTGCTGAAAATAAAACAATTAGTCTATGAGCTAAAAGAATAATTTGATGTGTAACATAAACACTGAGTATTCCTGTTAGGATAGAAGACTTAATACTGTTATTCCACTGTAACTAGATAGTACTGAGCTTTTAATTCTGGTTTTTCATTGCAGTAAGAGTGTTAATAGAGAGTGGAACTCTATCTGTGGAAGAGATTTTCTTTTCAGTGTCAGTTGCTCCAGAAGACTGCATTGTGCTTCAAGGGCAAAAGTCACAGAATCACAATTAGCAGGTGACAGCATAAAATGAATTACATGACACAGCAAAGTGAGATAATGCAAAAGCAGGAGTAGATTGTTCTTGAACCTTTTGGCTGCCATCGCCTTTATTACACCTTATTATTAATTGCTATATTAACCATTCTTCTCGAATTCAGCCACAGCCATCTTCCATTTTACCAACTCATATGCCGCTAGCTCAATTAAAAAATACAATTGTCATGCTTATAAAGCATATAGTGTGTTCGACGTTTCAGGTAGTGAGAGAAAATGTCTGCTGGAAGATATAAAATCTTATTTCCAGACTTCGACGTTATCAGTGTCGAATTTTGAAGAATCACTTATGAAAGGGATCAAAGAAAAGGGACGAAATAGATTTGAATATGAAGCAAGCTGGGATATTATAGTTTGAGGGTAGATAATATTTCATGTAGGATAAATTCAGCCCTTGATCTTATCCAGGATTCCAAATACAGGTGTACAGGCTCAGGATAGAGATTATTTATGGCTAAATAATTTAACTTATTCTCTAAAAAAGCTAGTTTTATCATTAAGGGCACCACTACTGCTGTATTAGTGAATGTTTGTGATAGCTGCAGACTGTAAAAACATGATGAGTGCTATGGTGACAGTCTTCAGATTCTGTAATCCTTAATCTTGGGAAAAGCCTGCCTGTCTAACTGACTGATAGACCAAAAAGGGTATGGCTTGAATTTTAGGTAGAGTTGGAACCAGAAAAGCAACTGGGTGTGTGTATTTGTATATGTGTATGTATCTGTGAGTCTGTTGTTTGATTGTGAAGTGGAGCTGAAAAATAACACATGTGAACTAAGCATGGTGCAACTTTTCCTCTCAATTAGGATGGTCACACCATTGCTGACATCACATCTCTACGTAGAACAAGTGTGGAAATCAACAGCTTTAGGCCGTATCATCTCCACTGTATGTCAGAGATGACTCTGACTGCCTCTCCTCTAACCTCGCCTTGATATTACATTACACTCTCAAATGGAGGAGGTGCTATAGTTGATTGTATGTGACAAGCTGTTTGTAATGAGCCCATGCCCTTTACCTAGCTTCACCTGTGTTGCACACAGTGGGATAGAAATGTTTTGTCACAGGATAAAAGCGGTTGCTCAGGATTCTGTATTCATTTGATCAACCGCTTCCCTGTAAGGGGACAAGTGGACCAAAAGTGTATCAACAAAATGTCTGTCAGGAGGAATGGGCAAAGTTTGGGTCCACTTATCCTCCATGAGAAAAGGTCACTAGGGGGACATGCGAGCCTTTCCCCTAAGAGGACCAGTGTTCCCAAAAGCTATACTAACAAAAAGCTACATGTATGCTAACTTACAGCTTAACAGAACCAGCAAATTGCTGGATAGATTACTCTTCTGTAGCCCCTTGTGACAACTCAGCAGCTGAAAGTAGCAAACATATAATAATATAGTCTAACTTACAGTTTCTGTGGTTTATATTACAGAATCCAAATATCTGGCCAATAATGCAGTTTTCAAAGTTCATAATTTCACATACATGTTTTACAAATAGCCATAGGATTAGCACTCAAGCTTCCAAGGCTACAAGATAACCAGCTGACAACAGTGGCAGATTTTCTTTAGAGAATTTCATGATGAAAATCCACTCAAATCACACTTTGAAAGCTATAAAACGTGTTCACTTCTTACCTCGATCGCTGTCGTAGAGATAGGCAAACTTGTCCCACTTGTAGTACTCAATAAGGCTGAGAAGGGGACCCTTGATATCTGGTCGCATCTGGATAATGAACTGATGACTTCCATCCAGAGGGAAGCTGGGTGTAATGAAGGAGACATGTAGCGTCCCACAAAACGAGGTGATGGTGTTTACAGACTTCTTGTCATAGAATCCAAAAATGGCATACACTCCTCTAGAGAACTGTGAACAGACTGAAGAAAAAAAAATTGTGTTAGGACATTGTACTGAATGTTTACTTCATTGCTTTTAATCCTGGTTGAATTAAATTGCAAACTTCCTTTTCACTATTTAGCAGAAAACAAGTTGCTGTCTTTTATACCACGGATGATTTGCCAGAGCAATGTCATATCTTATTTGAAACAAACTCTTCTGACATTTATTTGGGAAGCATACAGTACTCCCTGCTATAATTCATAGCAATGTATATAACCAAGACCTTTATTACCCTCAGTTAGTGCATATTAGGGCCAGAAACAACCATTAAGGGACATCTTTTTTAGTTTCTTTTTCGGCTGATTAATGGATAGTTTCCCATAAGTTCTGTCAGGGGAGTGCTTGTGTTCAACAGCAGCAGATCCAATCTGAGCGAGTCACTTTGTGAAACTTTTATGAAATGACCTATTGCTTTATTTGATATAGTGATAATGACTGTGATTGATATTCTGTTTGTCTTAAAGATTCTTTAAAACTCTATATCAACTTTTTAAATGTTCTCTGTTTTATGGTATAGTAACACTGCCCCGAGAAAAATGTAACTATTCCACATATTCACAGGTATATGATTATGGGGCATCCAAATATGCTTCAGTGCACTGCTTCACCCCCTTTACCATTAAGAGCAGATGCATCTGTAGAATATTTAATATCCACAATATATTGTGAGATTCCATTAGATTTAATGTTTGCCTTCGTTAACAACAGTTTAATTATATACTGTGTGATTACTCTGTGTTTATATTAGATTACTTGTATTACATCCTCATTCTGCTGACTCTCCAAAAGCACCGTATTCAATAATATAGGACATATGTTCTGGTCCACATAACACCAGGGATGTAACTGGCTTCTAGCATTCATTATGCAAAGATCAGAAGAGAGTACTGAAAACTCAATGGACTGTAAACATAAATGCTAAATGTCTATCTTATCCTTTAGTTGCTTTCGGCAGTGTTTTTTAAACATTTTACTGGAGTAGATAGATTTGCATGCTCCTTGTAAATGTGTATTGATCAAATGTAAGTTAATGAGGGTTATTGACTTTTGTCATGTTTCTTTCAGTGTAATTAATCTAGTGATTTGTTTTTTTGTCCAGTATCATTGTGAGGTGCCTCATTGACAAAGGGAACTGGAGTCTGTGTAACAGATATGTGGTGTGACTATCAGTTTGATATGTTACTTCTGCAGGCTACTAGGTGTTTGTAAAGGTTTACTTCATTTTTGCTGTAATGCTTCATATATGTACACAGGGAGTATTCTTTAGCCACTTTTTCATATTGTTAAATATTACCAGCTTCATTAATGAAATCTCAGCTGAAATTAATTTAATTAAATTCTTTCTCTGGCAAATGACTTACTATTGTCCAGTCAGACTTTGTTCCTGCTGAACACGATCGAATCGAATAGAATAGGACTGCAATAGAGCTGTAAAATTGCAAAAGTTATTTTGGGTCAATTCCTAAAATATCTGGTTGAAATTTGGTCAAATTAAACACCCAACAATCAGTTGATGAAAAGTAAATTACTATTTTCAATGTGCATTTTGGAAAGGAAAGCCTCATTACCAAGCTCTGAGCTCAAAAATCTCATATCTTCCATGATTTTATTGAATGAAACAACAATTTGAGTCCAATTTTAGCTATTTCAGCAAACTGATAAGACGGTTTCCATCCTAAATGAAGATAACACCTCTATTGTTACCATGTGTGTCACTACTTTTGTTTTCAGGTTACTGGAATATTTAAAACAATCACAACGACCAACATGGAAAACACACAAAAATAAGCTTTTTTTAAAAAAACAAATAAGATTGACCATGACTCAAAACTTCAGAGACGTTTGCTCGTGTGCTTGAAGTGCTTGAAGTTTGTGTATTTCGAAATGTGGCCAACACTAAAGTCATGGTGCACTGACACAGGCTAAATTTAATTTATACCTCATTAAACCACTGGAGGTCCATAGAAGCTAGATTTTCACGGTGGTGCCTTCCTGTTTTTTCTTTTCCTGGAAAATATAATTTTAGCAGTTTTTCCTCATCTTTTGGTAAGTGAGTTGAAATATTTAACAGTAGATTAATTGCTCAATGCTGTATACCAAATGATTTTTTTATGAGGCAATGAAAACATTACTTGTTTACTTGTCAAACCTTTGTTTAGAGTTCCTTGGAAAACATTCACCCCATAGTCAAATGCACACACAGCCCTTTAAAAACTGGCTAGAATACCAGTGACTCGCTTTCATCCACCGCCATCATTCATGCACTTCAAATATCTTTAACAATCCATTGACATGAGCAATTAAATGTTCATCACAGCCACCGGAGCCGAACTGTTAACAGTCCAATCACCTCCATCAGTCTGTGACACCATTTCTAATCTTTTTAGCAGATGACACTGGCCAGTAATGTGGCCACAGAGAGATTAGACCTCACTAATCTAATTTCATTTTTTGTCTCCGTGCAAGCTAACAGAACCTAAAGTGTGTTGACTGTTAACTGTCACAGTCTAACCTGAGAATGATAGTGTACAGGTCAATGAAGTAAAAGTAAATGTCTGTCAGAAAAGAAGTTAGGTTACATGTTAAATAAGTCAGGGTAATTTAAAGGAACAAAGTCTGAAAATATGACACAGGTGGAGAGCTTTGAATTACATTTGAGATAAGCTAAATATAGTTGTAATTTACAGATAATGTGCAACTTTGGTACTGTGGGTACATGGAGACGCTAGCTACTGTAGTTCACAGTAAGTATCTTCCATTAAATTTTTAAAACACTGCTTTTTGAAGTTGCTGCTGAATTGTTCATTTCAGGCCTTTGCTGTTAAATTGGAATTTTGTATTACTTATATTCTTTTCTTATTTTCTGTTTGAGATATTTTCTTAAATAAGATAAAATACTGATCATATTCTAGACAATTACAGTTCACACAAAGAGAATGCCATATATGTATGCAGTTTTGTTTCACTTTGCAGCCTCCTTTTTTCTTTTGCTTTGCACCCCCTTTCCTATTTCAGAATAGCTGGTGAAATACATTTGTAAGTATATGTCATATTTTGTTCCAAGGCATGATAATTGTAAGACTTAAAACCCGCTCTATAACTCACCCTGGCACCATATTTCTTAAAAATGTACCATATTCTAGGTCTCCTGGCACTTATAGAAGCTAAGAGAGTTGCTGCTCTTTTTTTCTGTCGTTGTGTCACATCTGTCCATTGTCATGTTTCTAGCCTTGCTATGCTGACACTCTTGCTGGTGAGCTTGCTGAGTTTGCCCAGGATTAAAACTCACTGAGCTCGTGCTTAGAAACTGGATATCCCCATGACTGTGCTGCAGCTTATGCCAGAGAGAACAGTTTGACAACATGTTACTTTATTACCAAATATGGAAATTCACATCCAGAAGCAATGCGCTGTCTATTTGTCTGTGCAGGGACTGTTCAAAGGACTTTGCCGTCTGTGAAATGTGACAGAAAAAGAATGAAAAGTAAGGTTTTTAATGGGTGAGACTTCTACGTGCACTTCTTCAATAAGGAATTTAGAAATGTTTAATTAAGAAAGAAAAGCCAGCCACAGACAGTAACTCTTAGAAACACTGGGGATTTTGGAAAAGCCATTAAGCCTCTGTCACATCTGACTGCTTTTCAGTGAAACCAGCAAGTATTCACCCTCAGAAATCCCCCTCCAAACGCAGAAAAAGGAGTGATTGGGTAAATCTCTTTTTCTAGTGTTTTCTAGTGTTCTTGAGGTCACCCTAATTATGCACCATGAGCAAAATGTTGAAACAAATCTTATTATTGCTCACTGCTGTGTCTGAAAATTATAGCATGGTGCCAGTTTTCCTTCTCTATCATTCTGTTTATGAAGATAACATGGGGAAAAAATTCAGTTCTCACTAAATTTTGGAATGTTTCAGCAAGATAAACAGACTGTTGATTTGGGGACTTGTAATCCTAATATTGTTGTTACTGACAATAGTGTATAATATAAATAATGTATCTCTCTATGTATGTGTCTGTGCTTGTGCATGTTTATCTGGGTTATTTGCATTTGGTTATGCATCCCACTTATTTATTCATTTAGTTTTAAGTCGTTCATCTATGAACCAGTAATGTCAAATAAAAAACTAAAATCTGATCAAGGTAACGTAAAACATAAGGCAGTCGTTATATTAATCTTTACATAAAAACAATAATTAAGCATGTTGCTGTGTGCTTCTGATATATCCAACTGCCTCTGAAATGTCCTAAATCTTTATACAAAACAGAAAGAAAAGAGCAGAAGGGAACAATAACAGGAAAATTGCTTCCTTAAAGTGTTGAATAGAGGATCGCTATACATGGGCACATTCTGTATTGGACTATTTGAACAGAAAATGACACATCTATCATCGTAGAGATTACACAAATATACACTGAAACCCCTGAGATCTTAATATTTAGACTCTTCACCACATTTCAAACATGCTACACTTTGCCATGAAGATGATGGTTTTCTTAAATTTGAGCTTCACTGTATATCAAGACATGCCAACGCAACACTGTTGCATCTGTGTGCATTTTTTCTACACTTTAATTTAATGATTAAATGTGAGTTTTATCAGAACACAGTTAGTTAGATATTTTTTCCATTGAAATTTAGTTATTATTTCATGTACAGTACATTATCTACAGTAATTTGATGCTGATTAATTGACCAATTTGATATCCACAGCAGATGCAGCAGATGCACAGGCACATTAAGGAGAAAACAGCATGTGTTATTACTGTTTTGTTTTTATTTTTGTATTTTGTTTGATTTGTTTTGCCTGAAGTTGGGTTAATCTAATGGATAGAATATGCCATTTCTTGTAACAACTCCATTAGTTCACCCAGCAGTTGCTCCACATTATTTGTGCTACAGCTACATAAACACTCATCAGGCACTCCGTGGTCATCAGAAGGTTCTAATCCCTTCATTACAGGATGACGTTAAATGTGCTGCAAAAGTGACTCTGGCACAGTTTATCACCTTCCAAAGAGAAGGTGTACCCTTTGAAATATATTTAGCCGTCCCAATTAGCTGACCTCGTTTTCACCACTGTGGCACTGAAGGCAACTTCGCTGCTCAGCCACTGTTTACATGACTGCTCCGTCACTGATCAAAGATTAAACTTGCATAAATTTGCAACTTCAGCTGACATCTAATATGCCCTGAAATTGTCCAAACAACATGGATGAATTCTGCAAATTCAGTTAATCTCATCAAAACATACTTAGGTCTATCAAAGTATGCCCATAATAATAATATAGTAAAGCTATTATTTTTTAATATTGTCACCATTTTAAATGTGATAAGTATCTAATCATATTTAAGCTTCAACATAGTTTCAATGTATTTTATTTTGAAAATATCAAATCCAGTAAACAGAAATCTTTGGCATATTGGTGCTTTTTATTAATATCTACATAAAGAAAATACACAATTTCCCATTCAGTAGAAAAAACTGACTAAAACAGGCATCCAAATCTGACAAACCATCTGGTAACAGAAGGCCAAAATTGGCAAAGTGCTTCAGCAAACTGATGAATCAGTGTAATGCACATGCATGCATTCGCACATGCCACGTCACTGTGGTGATAATCATCAGCAGTCCACTCACATCTAACAGAACTCACTGTTATATATCTCAGCATCTCCAACACTTCTGTTCTCACCACATAAAAAACTGCCTCGAGACCTTAGGGCTTTTATGTAGAACTGATATGTCACCAGTTTGCACAGCATAAAAGCACCCCAAGGAAATTTGTCACTGATATAGTTGTTGCACAGGAAAATTTTGACCTTGGACGTCTACAAAACACTGGAGAAACCTGGTGGCTTGTGGCTTCCCAAAACAACCCAATGGTCATGCTACTGTTTTGTGAAAATGATATTGGAAGATGGAAGGGATTTTTTGTATTATTTTTTTTTAATAATGAAAAAAGGACAAGTTGAGAAAGGACTGCAGTGAAGGACATACTTCATCAAGCTAGAATTCACGGCACTCGTGGGAAGAAAAAATTTTTTTAAATCAAATTTATAGTGTAGGGAATCTTTTTATAACTTATAATATGTTTTCCTCTCAGCAAATAAAAACTAAATTTAATTTTATTCCCTTTTTGCTATGTTGTTTTGATAACCTTTTTCAGGTTTGTTTTCTTTATTTATTATATTTTGACTGCAGTAAAGAAACAAAGGCAAGTTTTGCCAGTAAATGCAAATGAAATATTTAATAAACATACTATTCATTGACAAGTAATCAAAAAATGAGGTTCACGGGACATATATGGGGAGTTATATTTTCATATTTTTCAACATATTTCACTGATTAATGCTTGTTCTATATGCTATATGCATTCACTTTCCTGTTGCGTATTAGATCACAACATTAACTCTACTCATTTTGTAAAGATTTCTGATAAGGTGGGGTCTGTTATGCTGGTAATTAATATAAAATTCCATTGCATACAGGTTAGAAAATTAAAATTCATAAGCCATGTGCTTTAACTGATGATCAGTTTATGTAATATATAAGTATGTAGCAGAATCCAGCAGCTGGTTAGCTTAGCAAAGCATTGAACAGCTGTGCAAAGCATATATAATATATTAGATGTAGATGGCAAGTAAAATGTTTTTTTAGACATCTGTGACAAAATTTAGTTTTTCACTTGTTTTATAACCTCAGTAAATGTTCTTGTTTGTGGGTTTATGGTGAGTTTCAAATTGTATTTTATAAAGCATTAATTCCACCTTGTAAATGGTGGTACCACTAAGCATTAAATAGAAGAAAAAGCATCCTGTGCATTAGGGGTTGTCTACCTTATGCATTGTCCCCAGATATTGAGTTAAATTTGGGTCTGATCTGATTTCAAGAAAACAACATGGGAACAATCAAAATGCCGAATTAGATTCAAAGGCTCCACTGTAGTACAAAGCAAACAGAACTTGCCTAAAAGCACCTTTAAATTCTATTTAAAAATGATTGTTGCATGCATTATATAAACCAATCTAAGTAACTATTGCTCAGAACAGCTGCCAAGAAACTAACAGACTGCAGACTTTATGATAAGCTAAGCTTACAGTAAGAGATAAAGATGTGTGAATCAGTGTTCAACAAACCAAATAACTACCAAACTGCATAAGAACCATTCACTGTTACCAGAAAGAATGTGGTTTCCAACTGCAATTAGCAGGGTTAAAATAAAAATGGCATTTTCATTTTCCTCTTCATTCTAGACAAGAGATGCTTTTAAGCACCTAAAAAAACATCTTTATTGGCTCTCCTGGGTGAACTCAATCTTTTTAGGCCCTTGCACAGTCCTCCTGTGTGTTCAACAGTGCTGTAGGTGATGTAAGGACAGCTACAAGCAGCTTTTTTAACTAAATTTATTGCTGTGTTCCTAAATGCTCTTGTAGTACTGGATTTTTTTTTTAAGTATTTGCATCCTTATCACTGTGGCTCAGATATAGAAAATGGGAAAGAGGTTTCTAACTTAAGGCTCTGACACGGGAACAATTTTGAGATTGCATTTTTTCTCAATTAACACACATTTTAGTGCAGAACAGAATTCCTACTCTTTTGATTCCCAGACATTTTCTTTAAGTTGAAGCCTGTGGTTGTGGTTGATGAGTCAAATAAATGACCTCATGTTTTTTATTTTTTTCCTAGACACTTCTCCTCAGTGGCAAACAAAATGAATTCATGGAAGTAAGTGAAGGAAGGATTAAGAACGTACAATATGACATACTTCCCCCTTTCTTATTGTGTTGCTTAATGCAGGCTTGATAAACTGTTAAATTTCTCTTCCCTTTGCAGTTACTCTAGTTGAATTATTTCTTTTATTAAGGCTTTCATCATTTGATTGAAGTAAAATTTATGAATTTCAGTGCTAAACGCTGACAACAACTCTCAAAATAAAGACTCAGTGAAGCCCAAGTGAGTTACTCCACCGTAACATTATTTTTAACATTGATCTTTATAAATGGAGAGTCCTTTCTAAATCCATTGTGCAAACTGTCTTACACAAAGCAACAATTTGACCAGCAGAGACTTTGCAAAGAAAGATGGATGCAGCTTCTACACCTGAAAGGTGACTCCAGTGAAGACGTGCCTTGAAATGGCATTGTTTCAAAAGATCAGCATGAGCCTGGTCCTCTTGTTTCAAAAATATTTCTGACTTGAAGAAGAGTTTCTTGAAGACGTTTCACCTCTTGTCCGAGAATCTTTTAAGCTTCTCGGCTGAAAAATAAAGAAGTCCAGGTGCTTTCTTTCCAAGCTCCTTAAACTACAATGACCTGGATGACTGAGAACATAAACAGATATTCTGACTGTATAGAAATCTAAGAGAACTCACTGTAGTCTCCTTCAATCACTGTGGATCCTGGTGAGTTAATGGTCTCAATTACTAATTTCATGTTTTACTGTTTTACTGAAAATATGATCACCATTTGTTTCCCAAAGCCAGTAAAGCAGGGTATCCAATAAAATGTCAATCTTTTATATACAGTATGTGACAAAAAAACTGAATTTGCCTATTTACCTTGTTGATGGTTCAAAACATATCAAAATATTACCAAGTTATGGCACAAGCCTTAAAGCACAAAAGTAATTCATATGATGATCTGCATCAGTCATGCTGATATTATGGTTTTCTGAATGAATGGATGACGTGCCACTTTAAAATGTGGGACAGCATTAGCTCATTCCCTTTTGTAAGGGATGGTCTAGTGTATCCTTTGCTGAAAGAGGAAAGAAAGGAAGCACTGACTTATTAATTTTTTTGGTAAGTAGAGAATTTGAGATGGTCTTATTATGGCTATCATCCTGACACTTAGGTTACAAAATGTCTATTCATCTGCAACTTAAGAATATAGACTGTAAAACGTGCAACACTTACAGAAAGCAAAATATTAATATGTACTTCGTGTGCTTTATGACTTGTCTGCAGCCCATAAAGGCGTGATCTGGTTTAATTCCCTCTGTAGACTGTTGCCAGGGTAACGTATTTCAGCCATGTTCTCTCTCTACATAGCAGGAAACACAGTACACAGTTAAATGCAGTGTTTAGGCTGTAAAATCTTTCTGAAAACCTCTGGGATAAGGGAATTAGAAATATGGGTAAGATCCCTGCAGTTATTATTTCAACAAATTTTTATGCATGCAGAAATTGTTCTTCCTGAATTTTACAGTTACATAAACTCATATTTCCTATATGACCAAACTTGTATGTGAAAAATCTCACTTTTTGTATTGCTAATGTGGATATACATGTAGTAAATCTCTGTAGGCTGTTGCCGTGGTGACAGCTCTCAGTCATGCTTTTGAGTGGCCGATAGGACTGGGAACTGTTTTTGTCTGCCTTTGAGCAGCTCTTCCGGCAGCTGGTCTCTAGTAGAACAGTACAGCTCAGTTCTTATCACCTTCTGACCCCCCTCCTCCCATCTCCCATCCTATTTCTCTCTGTCTCCTCTCTTTCTCCCTCCCCGCTTTTGTTCACTGACCTGTTTCCTGCAGGCTTTCTGCCGTGGATAGATGTAGTTTTCACAAGAACAGAGATTGCTGAATGCCCCTATACTAAATACCCAGTGTGTGATCTTAGTACAGAACCCACAATGTCCTGAGCATGATGTACACTTTGACTTTTGTTGCTTTCTAAGCATCTTTGAATGAAGTACAGTTGTGGTCAGAAGTTTACATACACTCATCATACTCTTGAATGTGATGGTCATTTTTCGGCTTTTAATGCATTGTTTAAACTCCTCTTTTCCAGGGTGGAAGTACTGTTTAGCGTACATCTTTAATGAGTAAAAAACAGGAATTGGGTGGACAAGTTTGAATTAATTTAGGATTTTCTCTAATCCACACAAGGTCAAAAAATCATACATATAGACTCTAAAGTTTTACATTCTTTAAACTTTACAACACTAATGCATATTAACTTCTTATCAGTGATCATAATTTACTACAACTGGTTGTTCTTTGCCAGCATTAAAACAATTTGGTTGACAGAACTCATTGGATTGGCCAACAGAACCTGTGAAAGTCCAAAGAACTTTCACAGATTAACTGATTTGACTTGGGAGAGACTCCTTTCTAAACAACTGCAGATTTCAAGATTATCAGACAACTGTATGTAAGCACAAGTGATCTGGATGTGTTAACACCTTTCCCACCATCGGATGAGATGAAATTGGCTAGGATGTTCACCAACAACCCAGGAACCACCAAGGCTCAATAGTGCCATGAATTTAAACACCACTCTCACTATCCACCATGAAGTTTTACATCACTGAGACAGTGCTGGCCAAAAAAGTGCCGACCAAAAAAGAAGCCTTGACGTCTAACTCTACAAGCTCGACTGAAATTTGCAGATGTCCACTTGAACAGGAGGAAAGTTTTATGGTCAGACAAGACAAAACTCGTTCTATTTGGCGTAATGACAAATGGTATGTTTCATGAAATGAAGGTGAGATTTTCAAATAATGCCCAAAATCCATATTTTGAGCATTATATTAGATATTATTCATCCATCCATCCATCCATTCCGACTGGGTTATGGGGGCAGCAGCCTGAGCAGAGAAGCCCAGACCTCCCTCTCCCCAGCCACCTCCTCTAGCTTATCCGGGGAAACACCAAGGCGTTCCCAGGCCAGCCGAGAGATATAATCTCTGCAGTGCGTCCTGGGTCTGCCTCCCGGTGGGACATGCCCGGAACACCTCACCCAGGAGGTGCCCAGGAGGCATCCTTGTCAGATGCCTGAACCACCTCAGCTGGCTCCTTTCGATGTGGAGGAGCAGCGTCTCTACTCTGAGTCCCTCCCGGATGGCTGAACTTCTCACCCTATCTCTAAGGGAGAGGCCAGCCACCCTTCGGAGGAAGCTCATTTCCGATGCTTGTATCCACGATCTCGTTCTTTCGGTCACTACCAACAGCTCGTGGCCATAGGTGAGGGTAGGGACGTAGATCAACCGGTAAATTGAGAGCTTCGCTTTTACACTCAGCTCTCTCTTCACCACGACGGACGGGTGCAGCTTCCGCATCACTGCGGCTTCCTTCTCCCGTCACTCGCGAACAAGACCCCGAGATACTTGAACTCCTCCACTTGGGGCAGGAACTCATCCCCGACCCGGAGTGGACACTCCACCCTTTTCTGGCTGAGAACCATTGCCTCAGAGTTGGAGGTGCTGATCCTCATTTCCGCTGCTTCACACTCGTCTGTGAACCGTTCCAGTGCGAGCTGGAGGCCAACACCCGATGAAGCCAACAGAACTACATCATCTGCAAAAAGCAGAGATGAGATTCTGAGGCCACCGAAGTGAAAGCCCTCCGCCACTTGGCTGCGCCTAGAAATCCTGTCCATAAAAATTATGAATAGAATCAGTGACAAAGGGCAGCCCTGGTGGAGCCCATCACCCACCGGGAACGAGTCTGACTTATTAGATAGATATTATCCTTCTAACCTTAAATTGAAACAAAGGAGAAAGTAAAATAATAGCCAGTGAGTCAGCCACCAAAGACTAGAATAAAGGAAACGTTTACAGACAGGTGAAGGGTACAGAAATGGTTTCAATATCTGGGAAGAGCTGGGAAGTGTATCTGTAACCGGAAGGTCGCCAGTTCGATCCCTGGGCTCTCTGTCCTGGTCGTTGTGTCCTTGGGCAAGACACTTTACCCTACCGCCTGCTGGTGTTGGTCAGAGGGGCCGATGGCGCGATATGGCAGCCTCGCTTCTGTCAGTCTGCCCCAGGGCAGCTGTGGCTAGAACTGTAGTTTGCCTTCACCAGTGTATGAATGTGAGAGTGACTGAATAGTGGCATTGTAAAGCGCTTTGGGTGCCTTGAAAAGTGCTATATAAATCCAATCCATTATTATTATTATTATTATAGCTAATTGTGAACAAGACTTCCTAGCATTAGCTGGCAATACAATTCTACTTCTTGTCCAAATTTAATCTCTAGTTCCTACAAGACAACATGGTATTGGGAAAAATGCAACAATCAAGGCTTCAGGCAGAATCCATGATTATCAGGGCAAAGTTAAGGAAGCCATCTTTTATTTACAGTCTATGTTCTAGACAACAAATGCGACTATTACAAATACATCGTGTGACTGATCAGTCTTCTCTCATCTGATTCCCTCCTTTCTACTGGTTTACAAAGCTCTCGTTATTTATGTGTTTCCCTTGTTAATTTTCAGTCTGTCCTGTATCTGCCTGCTTGCAACATGTTCATCTCCCACGTGAATTGCCATTTTTTACTGTGCTATGTTATTCTTTTTAGTTTTTCTGCTATTTCTGATTACCCAGCCTTTTTGTTTGCCAGCCTTAATTTTTCTAAGCCACATCATGCTCCCATTTTTTTGTGTTTGGAATTAAAGCTGACTTTTTGTTCATTTTACCTGCCTCACGAGTCTTGTATTTGACTGTTTTTTAGCAAACAAACATAACACTTTCAGAATCATCTTTTTGAAAACAGGAACCCCATTAAAAAGAGCAAAAATAATAAACAGAACAATCAAAGACCCCTGTGATGTCTGTATTTATGAATTTGACTCTCCTGCAATTGAACAGTGTTAAATTATGTGGAATAATTTATCACAGTATACATAATAGAAGACACCTTTCTATTACATTATCCAATACATTATATTATCTATATATTATCTAATAAAACTAGGGTCTCCACTTTGCCTTTACATTATCTTGAATTCAGTTTCTTCGTCACCCTGAAACTAACTGCATTACAACAGCTAGATACAATTCAGCAATCAATTACATGTGCAACCATTTGCAGACACCTATTCTGCAAGACATATTCTTCAAAGAAATCCTACATAATGAATGTTTATCTTGCACAAAGATCAAAGAAAATTCCATAGCTCAACCTGCTCTCTCTAAAGACTAATTTGTACCTCATTCACATTAATCATGGAGCACTCTGATTAAAAGATCTTTAAATACTTCTACTGTTAAAAAACTGGCTGCATTTAGATCTAAAGACTGTGTTGTATTACTGCACACACACACCAGTCTATTTCATGAAGCACAATACAGAATTCTTTAGTTGTATTGATTTTGCAAAGGCAGTCATACATCAGACACACTGTTCGCACTTCATCTGCCTCCCATAATAAAACACACCGTATGTCCAGTGACCTTTTGTGGAAATACCAAAGCAGACTTTGGATCTGCTGTTTTATGTTCTAATGATCTGGGAACCTGCCAGAGCAAAATTAGTTATCTATAAAAACACAGCCTCATCCAGCATCTGAGGGAGCAGCTGCCATAGCAACCAGACACTCGGTGTTTGCTGTAGATATATAGGGATCAACTCAGAGAGGTCTGGCAAAGTAAAGAGCATTTAACACACATAATCCTGCACTTACTGTTCATGTGGTAGCCTACAAGTACGCTACTAAAGTTTTGGCACCTTCTTTGTTTTCTTTTTTTTTCTTTTTTCTTTTTTTTTTGTAGAATCCTCTCATTTTTTTCTTTTAATCTCTTTCATTAGAGGGATGTAAAGAGAAAATACAATATCACCACACTGAATGTCAACTTCTAATTTCAGGTCTCTCATCAGCTAATTATTTCATTTAACCTCAGACTAACCATCTTTTCCTTGACCCTCAGTTCATTCCTCTTAAACTGACTTTCATACAACAATCCATCATTCATTTCTTTGCAGCAATTGGTGAATGTGTTCATAGATGTTCACAGAAAAATAGCAGTAAACAGTTTGTTTGACCATCCCCCTACCAATCAAAATCAAACATTGTCTTTGGTCATTATGTCATATAATGTCACAAACTAATAATCTGCAATATTATTAGTTTCATACTTTTTACATCTTAAAAAACCAAAAAATGTGTAACTATTAAGATTATGCAATGATTTGTAAATAATGTAAACTTGAAAATAGTGCATGTTTTCCACCTTTTTTTGTCAGGTTTTGAGAACTGACATGTTTATGCTTGGCCCCGGACATCTTTGCAAACAGCTGTGCTGAAAAGTCATCTCATATCTGTGTGTCATTTAGGGTTGTCATGTTTTTTTAATCTGTCAAGCGACACAGTTGATGCAGCTGACTTGAAGAGAGCCCCAGGTTATACAGACAGAGATACTGCTGCAGCTTGAAATGATGAGACTTTCTGACTAGTTTGCTTCTTGTTTTGATTTTTTCTAATCATTTACCAGCTGATGTGGAACGTTTTTCTGAGTGCTGACACCTATAGTTCAGAAGAAGGCTGCAGCCTGCCCTCAAGTGTCAGTATGAACAGTATCAGGATTATGGTGATGTCACAGTCGGTGCGGGACACAACCAATGCGGTTTGTAAATGAGACTAAAAAGACCGGTTAGTGTAGTTGTACAATGATAATATTTCCTCTGTCTTTCTTTATACTGGTTTACAGCAGTTAAGCAGTTCTGGGCTTCCATTGTCCTTTGTCATGTTTCATAAACATCAAATCTTTTTACTCCAATGTCTGTGTAACCTGACTAGCGTTAACGGAGCCTTCACAGATGTGCAAGCTGACGATGCTAAGTCCCCCAGTGTCATCAAATTGCCTTACTTTGGCCCCAGTCACATAGGCCTAGAGTTTGATTGGTGACTGCTTGGCAACCACAGGTCACTAGAAAAAAATAAGTGGTTTCTGCCAGTTGTTGTGAAATCAGTTGCTAAAACTACTAGAGACTGGTCACTCAGCCCCTTGCAACTACCGATCACTTGGGAAAAATGTGTTTATTCCACTTGGCAAATGGTTGCTTGCTGTCACTCAGTAAAATTGGTTATAAAGCAGTTATCATGCAGTTGCTTTCGTTATGACCAGGTTGCTTCAATCACCCAAAGCTTGTATGTAAGATAATGACTTATCTTCAAACACTCACTAAGTATTCCCTATGCTGAAACTTCAAAGTGTGCAACACAAACTGTCTTTAGTGGTAAGGCAGTACTTTTATGTTGAAAGTGGTTAGTTAGCAAGTGTTTGCAGACAGCTCTTTCACACCAACATAAGGCAACTGTGGCAATTTTCTAACAACCAAAGCAATCACAAGGAGGTTTTTGTTGCAGCACACCCTTGGAGACCTTCACCCGGCAACAGCCAGAAACCTCCAGCAACCGCTTGTTCGGGTTATACACATATTCATCAACTACAACAACAACCTGATCATAGCCACATTTTAAAAGGAAATACAAATTGAAGTAGAGGATACAGTAGTTAATGTCAGGGACCTGGGCTTGAGCGACCCAGGGTCCCTGAGCAGTTATGGACTTTATTATATTTTGTAGAAATGTGTGTGCACTGTGCTGCTGTCTGTGTGTGCATTCCACGCGTGTATGTTTAGGCAGGTGTGGGTGTGTGCCTGTCTGTGGGCGGATGTGGTGGTGTCCTGTAGGCCGGGTGACAGGCACCTGTGTGGCCCGGCTAGGGGGCTGGCCACACCAGAAGACCATGCCACGCACCTGCTACTGATGAGGCTCGTCGGGGGAGCTATTTAAGAGGATGATGGCGCTCCCACCGAGGCTGGATGATTGAAGTCGACTACAAGTTAGTTTGCCTAAGTGTAGTGACGTGCAGTAAGTGTGTGCCTGCTGGAGTGTGGTGTCCTGACGGCTGCCTCTGTTGTTTTTCCCCCAGGAGGAGGAGAGTGGAGCACAGGTGGACAACAAGCACGGGGAGTGAGTACAGAGTACAGAGTTTTGGGTGAAGACACAACACAGGAGTCGAGGGAGCTCACGGGGATTATTGTGTTGTCTCATTTACTCCACTGTAAATAAAATGCACTGTTCATCGCAAGAGCCCTGCGTTTGGGTCCTCCTTCCCCACTTCTATTAGTATGATTGAAAATAAAATTAACAGAGGTTAGAAGTCTTTGTTGAATATAGTATGGAAACTGTGTTTGTTATTTTACGTCTCCAACACTAAAAACACTTTAATATATAAAATATAGTCATGTTAGATAGGGGATCAATGGAACCATGCAGCACAGAAAACTGACTTCAGGGGGGAAAAATACTGCCTAAAGTCAATGAGAATTATGTTGTATTTACTTATCCTTCCTTGTTTTAATAATTTATTTTTAACGCAAGCACTTTATCTCTGCACCAGTGTCACAAAAGACCTAGATTAGCAGATCGTATCCACAGAGCCCAGATTCTTATCCTCAAAAGATGCAACCAAGGCTTTATCCTTGGATCTCTATCAAGATGTCCCCTCCTATATCTATAATCTGAAAAATAAAGAAAAAAAATTCTCCTACCGTTATAAAAGCTTATATACTGCAGTGCCAACAGCATTAATATTAACACCACCCCTTTCCCTTGCTGTTTTATTATGAGAACTAGCTGTGTGAGAGAGAGGAACTACTGTATCACCACAGCAGAAGGAAAATTTGTCATGAGTCAGATGCTGGGTATCCAAAATGATTATGGATTATCTCACTTTGCCATCGAGAATTGATCACAGTTGATGAAGAGCATATTGTTACCACTGTATCTCTGAAAAGTGGGCTGACTAGATTTTTTAAATTCTATAACTTTGAAGAAACGTAAAATTATATTTAAGATGGCTTTATTTATATCATCTATTCAACTAAGGCTCCAGATTATAAAGAATGTTTTACCAGGAAAATAATATAGACAACCAGTTTTTAAGAGAGTAGTTAAGTTGGACATTTCAAAACTTTAACAAAACTATCTTAAAACTAACCTAAAGCCCTGGTAACACAAGCAGAGAACAGCTGGTAACTGGGAGTTGGTAACCACTAATTCCTAGGGGAAGATGAGTTTTCAACAACCTGTTACAAGTGGTTGTTGGCAGTTGCTGTGAAACTGATTATAGAGCCACACTCATGCATGCCTAGAAACTGGTTCATGACTCTTTAGGGACTAAAAATGTGTATTCCCCAAAGGCAAGTGATTGCTGGAGGACACTTGCTGTCACTAAGTAAAATTGGTAGCAAAGACATATGCAATACTGCACTAAAAACCTCCTTGGAATTGCCACGGTTTCCCAAAATTTGTATGGAAAACACAGCCTTGTCTTGTTGTCACAAACTACTCTCTGAGCTGTCGTGAAATTGTGAGGAGTGAAATGTAACAAGAAACCTTCAAAGTAATACATGCACCTTTTGAAACATGCTGGTTTCTGTGGTACGGTAAAGATAAAGTAACTTTAACTTGAAAACGAGCATTCTCAGTTTCCAGTATGTACTGAAGTTTTTTGAGTTTCCCTTCTGCTCGATGGTTAGTTAGCAAGTGTTTGCAGACAAATCAGCATTTTCCATGTTAACTATGAGGGACTGTGGCAATCTGCAAGTGACCAAGCCAATCTCACTGAGGTTTTTGGTGCAGCACCCTCTCTGTGACCGATTCCCCCTGACAACTGCCAGCAACCTGTAGTGCACATCTTTTCCTGAGACCTAATTTAACAACGTTCAACTTACTGAAAGAACATGACACAAAGCAAAACAAAGAACACACATTTAAAAAGGAGCTAGTCTTTCGCAGGTGAACTTCAAGTGGCTGTTATATTTCTACAAGAATCTTCAAATCTAATTACAATCATTGTGAAAGTCATTTAACTGAATATTTTCATTATTTCAACAAATAATGTTTACTGCTTAAGAGGGATACTCATCAACATGCATAGAGGAGAACCTGTGCTTCCTATCATTGTGGGATTACGATTTGATCTGGTTGCCTTGTCTACTCTTAATGGGTGTTTTTGTCAAGCTTTTTAAATCTGATTGTGTATTTGTGGGCATTTTGTGTGTGGACTAAAAGAAAAAAATACAACTGAAATGACAGGAAAGATAAAGAAATAAAAAAAAATGATGAATGCAAATGACACAATAGGACGAGAATGTCTTAAGAGTTTGATAAGCTAGAGAGCAGCACATTTATAGATGTCTCTGTTCTCTCTATTGTTCCACCGTTATGTGTCAGTGAGCAAAATCTAAATGTAATGTAAATGTAGGACAGACTTTCTTTAGGCTGGCTTTGTCCTTTAAAAAAGGGCATGATGACTCAGGGTAAAGGTAGATAAGAGTGGTGGGGCGGGAGGGAATCTGGGTCTGTTTTTGTGATCTTAGCATTTCATACTTTCTCTGTAAACTATTAGGAAGGATAGATAAATACTCAAACTTAGCAAGTAATTGATTATACTATTTACATTAATTGCACTGATTAATGTAACTGACTGAAATTTATTTAATTGCGTAAATTAGTCACATGAAGAAGAGGAATTAATTCTCTGTTTCCTGCTGAAAAAGCACATATGCCTTTTTTTCCCCAGCCCTGTCTCTCAACCAGAGCTCACTTTGCCCACTTCATTTGCAGCTTTGATCCCTTTGAAAGAGTTCTTTATATTGTCAGCACTGCTGTTAACTGCTGTCTGTTTTACAGACAGCGGTATTGTACTCTTGTAACAACTTGCTCCCTGATGATCTGCCTGCTTAAACAAAAGGTTTCATCTGGACGGTAGCCAAAGCATCTCAGCAGCTGTTGGCTTGTCGTTCACTTTTTCTACAGTTGTGTAGAATTTTTTTGTGCACCAAAGGGTTGAAATTGTGAAACTAGGCCTGCCTACACTGCTAAAAACAATATTTCTGTGTTTTGTTTTTTGCTACATAGATTTGCATTTAACTTATAAATATTAGCCTTTGTTTTACATAGAACATATGAATATGTTGGTTTATTATATTTATTTCTAAGCATAACACTTGCTTGCTGAAAACTGTTTATCTTTTACATGTATAAGTGTTTGGGCTGTTGAGTGAACTATCACAAGATGATTTTGGTTTTCAGCCATGCACCAGTGCAGTCGCCCCCCTGCTGATTTGCTCTGTGTTGATGTTTGTCTCCATTAAAGGAACTTCATATGTTTCCTGATCAAAAGTTTTGTAAGGTCACAGTCCCTGAGCAGTTTCTTTAATCTACCTCTTTCATTGGACAGAGAATCATCTTGCCAAAGTGACTATGCAGTGTATGTCAAATTCTCTCTTTATGCAGAGGTGTGTTGGAGTATTCATCTTCACCTATTGCCCTGCTATGTTTATGTTTTAATAGGTGCAGTTTTGGTCTATTACCCCACTGCTTTATGAAGATTAAAAGGATAAATTATTGACTGTACAGGTTAAATGACATGCAAATTCTTCTCACGTGTCGATAGCATTTCCCTGCTTACATCATAACAAATTAAATTAGTTACAGTTACATGGACTCTCTAAAATAAAATACGTTTTATGTGTCATTTATCAATGACTGTCAATAACGTACGTGTTTTGGCTAGTTTCCTTATATGTTAAATGATATGATTGTTATTTTTCATACTAAACCTAACAAAAGATTGTCTGACAGAGACTTTAAAGTTACAGCTGCCAGCAAAATGTGTTGACATTTATTACCGGGCCTACTGGCTCAGCTATCAATGAAAGCATAAAGAGACAGTGGGTCACATTAAAAGTTCCTTTATTTTAAGTAAAGCATATGGGTTTTTTTTAATATAAAATTACACTGATCAGTAATATTGCCCAAAAAAGCATTATTAATGGATAGATTTTTCATAAATGATTAATCATTTTTTTAGTGGAATATCTATGTAGGTGAGCAGAGGACCATTTCAAGTAACTATAACATAGTTGTCTGGCTCCCAAAAATCATGGTTATCATGGTACGTGTGGAGAAAAAAAATAACAAAAAAAATTATACAATGGTGTGTATGAAAACTCTCTTCAAAATCTGTCTTTTACTGAGATAAAAAGAGAAGTGGGACTCCAACAAGTAAGTATCAAGTTTAACAAGCAGATGCCTCACAGGTCCTCATCTGTTAGTTTCATTTAATAGTACCCATAAGTGTCCAATAATGCTGGTTTGTGAAAGGAGTAGTATACACTGTTGTATAAAAACTTTGACTGTTCTGTTGGTCTTTGAAAGCTCATCATTAGTTACAAAATTATTAAATTACTGAGGGACATCAACAACAACTATTGTCAAATCCCAAAACATATCAATACTAAACTAGCCAGTCTTTATTAGTTACAATGATTTTTAACTATGCTAACCTGACCTGATGAAACACAGGAGTGACGTTGAAAATGAGCCTCAGTTCTTCTAATACAAAATATTAAAAGGAAATAATTAATTAATTGACCCTAAACTTTTGAGCAGTAGTGTATACAGAAATGTGGACTTACAGTACATCACTGGTTTCTAGAAACTGGTTGGTTTCTAGGCACTTCGGAAATGCTAACAGAAGTCAAGGACAGTAGTGGCTCTAGCTCAACTTAGCATATGCAGCAGCATCAACCCTACAGTTAAGATAAGGACAAACTCACAATGGTAAATTCAATGAGAGATTGGTCACAAGGACAGCCAAATATTCAGCAGGAAGCAAATGGGTAGCAGGTCAAAACAATTTAATGGACATTAGAAGCAGATAAGAAAACAAATAATAAAGAAACATGATGAGAATGGAAAGAAGAGATGGGATTTCAGCCAGAAGCTGCATCAACAAAAGCTTGATATGCACACATGCCCAGTGACAACATTGTGTGTGACAGGTGTATGAAAAAGTGGGCAAACAAACCTACACATGCTTGACACACTAGTACCAGATATTCTTGCCCATGTACATGCCTGAGCAGCAGACAGACAGTGAGCATAATAATAAGGCAAGAAGAAACTCCAGACTGTTCACTACTTTCAGCTCAGATTTCAACATGAAGATAAAGTTAATGGAAAAGAGTGAAGTTGATTGTGTACAGGTAGTTTCTGAGTTTGGTGTGGAGACTTACAGTATAATGTTAGCAGTCATATTCTGCCAAAATATTTCAAAATTATACAGGATAAGAAAACCGCCCTTGCATTTTTGGCAGCTCAACAATCCACCCTGCTGTTTTAAAACAGCAGGAGAAACACTAGAAAAGGGGGGCAGCTGAATAAATTATCTGATATTTTCTGATTTCACGGTTTCTATCTGAAAGGAAGTCAGGGTAAAACATCTGATAAAACAGAGCCATGACAGTTTATATTCTGTGGTTTCATTTTACATATCCAGGGTTCATATTTGTATCATTTTTTCTTACTTTCTAAATTTTCTACATTAAGCTGCCCTTATTTTATGAAAGACAAAGAGTAAGAAAAATGGCTGTAGACCAAGTCCCTCCAGAATGATCAAAGTTTATACCATATTAGTGTCCTACTTATATTTAATACATTAACACATTTATATCATTGTATTTATTTTTCATCTATACAAACAAATACTTCTAAGCAAATATTAATATTTGGTCCAGTGTTGTGTCAGCACACTAAGTTTGACTTTTTGTCATGTCTGCACAACAGAACAGCCTTGTGCTTAACAGAGGTGCTTGTCAAAAATAGTCAAATTTGCATGAAAATCCCCAATAGTGATGAAGACATCAAATCCCATGAAAGAAGTGCAGCTGCAATCTAAATCTTGCTTTTTAATGCTTTCTCTGTTGTTAAAAGCCAAGGCCTGTGGAAGTTCACAACTTTAGTGTGCTTCCTTTTAAACTAAGAGTATTATGTACACTCAACAAAAATATAAACGCAACACCTTTGTTACTGCTCCCATTCCCCATGGGATGGACGTAGAGACCTAGAATTCATTCCAGATACACAATATAACCATCCCTCCCAAACAGTGGTCACAAATCAGTCCAAATGTGTGGTAGTGGGCACATCTGCTATATTGAGATAATCCATCCCACCTCACAGGTGTGCCACATCAGGATGCTGATCTGACATCATGAGTAGTGCACAGGTGTACCTCAGACTGCCCACAACAAAAGGCCACCCTGGAATGTGCAGTTTTGTCTCACAGCAAAATGCCACAGATGCCACAAGCAATGAGGGAGCGTGCAATTGGCATGCTGACAGCAGGAATGTCAACCAGATCTGTCGCCCGTGCATTGAATGTTCATTTCTCAACCATAAGCCGTCTCCACAGGCGTTTCAGAGAATATGGCAGCACATCCAACCGGCCTCACAACCTCAGACCTCGTGTAACCACACCAGCCCAGGACCTCCACATCCAGCAGGTTCACCTCCAAGATCGTCTGAGACCAGCCACCCAGACAGCTGCTGGAACAATTGGTTTGCACAACCAAACAATTTCTGCACAAACTGTCAGAAACCGTCTCAGGGACGCTCAACTGCATGCCCGTCGTCCTCATCGGGGTCTTGACCTGACTCCAGCTCATCGCCGTAACAGACTTGTGTGGGCAAATGCTCACATTCGATGGCGTCTGGCACGTTGGAGAGGTGTGCGCTTCACGGATGAATCATGGTTCACATTGTTCAGGGCAGATGGCAGCTGAGAATGTCCCAGTTCTTGCATGGCCAGCATACTCACCGGACATGTCACCCATTGAGCATGTTCGGGATGTGCTTGACCGGCGTATACGACAGCGTGTACCAGTTCCCACGAATATCCAACAACCTCGCACAGCCATTGAAGTGGAGTGGACCAACATTCCACAGGCCACAATTGACAATCTGATAGACTCCATGCGACGATGTGTTGCACTGCATGAGGCAAATGGTGGTCACACCAGATACTGACCGGTTCTGGGTCCCCAGACCCCCAATAGCGCAAAAAACTGCACATTCCAGGGTGGCCTTTTGTTGTGGGCAGTCTGAGGTACACCTGTGCACTACTCATGATGTCAGATCAGCATCCTGATGTGGCACACCTGTGAGGTGGGATGGATTATCTCAATATAGCAGATGTGCCCACTACCACACATTTGGACTGATTTGTGACCACTGTTTGGGAGGGATGGTTATATTGTGTATCTGGAATGAATTCTAGGTCTCTACGTCCATCCCATGGGGAATGGGAGCAGTAACAAAGGTGTTGCGTTTATATTTTTGTTGAGTGTATTTCACATTGAATATTCACTGGCACCAATTCAAAGTGTGTAACCCTTCACAAAGACACAATGTCAAAACTGTTTTAAATAGCACAAGTGAGTGGGGGTGGTGGAAGGCGGAGTCACTGTATATGAAAATGAAGCCATTCTCAGGAGTTGCAGTCTTTTTCTCAGTAGAATACTTCACGCAAATGACACGGTGCATAAAATTATTTTCCTTCTTGACATTCATACATGTTAAAATGTGTTGTATCATGTTTCTTTACATGATTTACTACTGTATAGCACAAGGTAATGTCAATGTTATAGCATAAATTTGCATTAAATTACTCAATGAATGGATCTGGAACATTTACAAGCTCAGATGTTTCATAACAGTATTTCATGACTGTTTCATCAGCTCACATGACTTAGTTGCTTAGATTCTAGCAGGCTTTCAGACAGGAGAGTGGCAATCATATTCATCAAATCATATCAATCCAGTTATTATTACCACACATGTAGGAAATGTTTATTTATTAGTTAAATTAATGCAAACTGTTTAAGACTTATCACTGATGCAGTGAGTGAAATGCAAAACACCACAGGAGTTTAAGACTGAGTTATGATAATAAAAGTCAATGAAATAACTTGGAAACTTCCAGCTAAGAACTTTGAATTACACTGTAACACATAATATTTCAAGCTTGTATTTTTTGAGAACACAGTCATAAGGGCTTGGTTGAGGGCTGTATTCAGGGCAAGCTAAGATCCACAGAGGGTTTTTAGCCTCATTTTCTGACCGGCCAGCTCCCAGGCCTATTTAATATTTCACAGCACTCTCTGAAATGGAGGAGAATGCACTTAATTAAGCGTGAACAATAAATTGGCTATAACCAATTCACCACAGTGCATGTATGGCCGGTTTAGGCTTTTGATCATTCAGCCAGGTCCCTGAATATGTTCGTCCCAGAAATGCTGTGTGCATTCAGATGCATGAAATTACAGTATGACATGATTCAACCATGACAAACAAGAACTTTGAAGTGTTAAAATCACCAGCTGGCTGTCAGTGCCCTCAAACTCTTCCATTGGTCTTAGAAAAGCAGTTTGCTTGAAAAGACGTAGGGAACAGAAATAACAGCTCAAGAATATACAATGGAAGCATTTGAACTGAAATTAAGTAAACACACATAAAGATTATCATTAACACTATAAAACCAGAAGGCTGAGCCAGAAAAGATGGATTATCCTAGCAATGGCAATAGTGGAATTACTCCAAGTTATTAGGGCCACAACCTTTTGGAGTATTCTTTAAATGAATGTCTTTAACCTGCTAAATACTACTGGATTTATAAATAGTTTTAGCGGGGTTTTTTTAAATTCTACTTTCACATTGGATGGTTCCTTTTCAAGTGCACAGGGATAAATAACAGTCTGTCTTGTGGCTATTAACTGTGATGCTCTTAACTTCAAATAAGTTTTGAAGCCAATGAAAAAAGGCTCTTCAAGTCAAAAGAAAGAAAATTATCATGAAGAAAACTGCTGAGACAAGGCTTTGCAGAAATGTTTCAGTTAAAATAATACTAATGGCTAGCTAATACCAACTTTTGGCTTACTGTTATATACTAGCATTTCTACACTGAGTCTGACAAACATTGATAAAGACCAAATGAGCTGCAACGTCTTCCAGTGTGCCAAATTTTTCATTTCACACTGATATTTTCCAGCTTCAGCACATGAATTTACAGCTAGGACTTCTTTGTCTGTTTAGGGTATAATGAACTGCTCTAAAATTGTGTCAGAAATAATACAACCTCAACATGAACCCTCATAAACCCTCATAAAGGAAAGGGGGCAGCCATCTGCCGTGACCAGTTGGGTGTGGTGAGATGGAGAAAGGACAAAAGATGTATGAGACGGTCAGAGTGCAAACTGGTGTGTAAACCCATAATGAGTGAAAAAATAAAGCAAATCAATTCTGTATTTAACAGAGAACCAATGAATAGAGTCTAACAGGAGAGAAATATGCTCTCTCTTTTTAGTCCCTTAGTACTCTCACTGAGCTGAAGGCTTTTTAGAAAGCTTTTAGAACAACCTGATAATAATGAATTACAATACTCAAGCTTTAAAGATATTGCACAAATGCAAGGCAGTATAACATATTTTTTTAATATGTGCATTGAAGGACATATTTTGTCAAAATGAATCAAAAATGATTCCTCACAGTGTTACTCAGGGCTATGGTAATGTCATCCAAAGTAAATATCTAGTTAGTCGCCATATTACTAATATATTTTTCTAATATTTTTTGGGCTAAGTACAATGACTTCAGTTTTATCTGAATTTAAAAGCAGGAAATTAGAAGCCATCCAGGTCTTTGTCTTTAACTAACTGGTGTATGTCATCAGCTTCATAAAGGTGAGTGTCATCAGCATACCAATGAACATGTATGGTATTTCTTCTAATAATAATAATCCCTAACAGAAATATGTATACTCTACGTATTATTAGTCCCAGCACAGAACCTGTGGAATTCCTTAATAAACCTTAGTTTCTTAGTTAATCTCCAGATCAAGACCAGGTGACCAGGAGTAGGCACAAACCCACCCTCAGGGGTCACTATACTGCTAGTCCCGAGCCCAGATAAATTGAAAGATTGAGTCAGAAAGGGCATCTGGCATGAAATCTGCCCCAGATCAAATATGTGGAGCCACTACTGTAGCAGCCCCATGGGAAATAAGAGAGAAGCAAAAAGTAGCATTGATTATTTAAACAGGTGTGACAAAAGATAATGTAATGGGTAAGAGAGTTCACTGAGAGTGCATATGTGAATGGACTATAATTGCTCCCTGTACAACTTTGCCCTGTTAGTATTAATTGGTTATGTTATTTGGAATAAATTGTTTGCTATGTCCAAACTGGCTTTCAGTACTCCAGCGCACTGCTTGTGAAGGCAGGAGAGAAAAAACCAGAAAGATTATGTGGTGTGAGTTCTCACGTACAAGTAACTAAAAAGTTGTCATAGAGGGTGTGATATTTTGCACTATCATTGACAAAGCTGCAAACTGTAGCTGCTTGAGATGGAGTTTTGTTTGTGACTCCCTAATATGCAGCCACTTTTAACCCACTCAAAACTCACTTAAAAGTATGTATGTCTGTGAGCTGTTCAGCCATTAATGAATCTCCCTTTAAATTACTTGCTTCATGTTTTTCAAAGGCAAAAGGGAAGCTAAAAAATTGGATATATATTTTCTTGGGACTGGGACAGAATGCTAATGTTATCTCATGAAGGTATAAAGGAAATACATAATGTCAATGTTGCTTTGACTTGTTCCATGTCTGTAATCAAAGGTAGACACAAGAGTTATGACACAATAAAAGATGCAATTACGTAAAAAAAAATACAATAACAAAAGATACATATTTACACAGGTCTCGTTTATGGTAACGTTCCCAATTACTTATCACATCATGGATCTATAATTATAAATAAACTAGAGAAACTTTTTTTTTACTGAATGGATAAAAATGGGCAGAAATTGGAATCTTTGTTTTGACTTGTCCTAGTATGAGTCAACCATTTTTCCTTTTCTTTCCTCATTATTTCTTTACCAGTGATGAAGAGTTTCAGGGTGTGTATGTCATGTGGGGACAGACAGCTGGTTATAATCTACAGTGTTCGAACATTTTTTTTTAATTTTATTGCTTTGGGTAGACAGCACACCAACCTGACTACACACACACAAACACATAACACGGTAACAACAACTCCCCTAGTCTTGGCAGCGGATGCCAGCCTGACCAGATGAACTGTTATTGATGGAGGAATGTATCATCCTCCCTCCCACTGTCTCCGACACACTACATTGATGAAGTATGCTGGTGCCCAGAAGTACAGCCACAGTGTGAGAGATACCAGTCCATATATTGAGTCCCACATATTGCAAGGAAATAAAAGAAGATACTTTATCCACCAATACAGTAGCCAGTTACCTCAAATATGATATGTGAACATTAGAATATATCTCATATGAAAAATGCAAAACACATTGTGTGCCAAGTAAATTTTAGCGCTCTTTTTGTAGCTGATGACATTATCTACTTTCACATTGAGGGAACACATTTTAAAGCTAATCTGTCTCTCAGGGTACATACTGTAGTCCACTAAGATCGATTTATATATAGCTGGATATTGTCTTTCATTTTCCCCTCGTTATTAAAGACTAATGTACTTTTCTGGTTTGAGATTAGAAGAGTCTGATTATTGCATTCACAGAACTAAACATACAGCTTATAAAAACCTTTTGTTACAATGTTTTAGATTTCAGGATTGAGAATTGGCTTTATTGTGTCTCCCATTATTCTCCCCTGCATGTGTTTCATAAAGTATAGCTAACAAAAGACAAGGTGGTGGCATTAATGTGCTGCAATTACAGATGGAGGCGGACTGTGGGGCAGACTGCCATCTACTGGATTAAATGCGACCCCCCCCCCCACGCCTTACCCCAGCCAGTCCTACCTTTTCTCATTCTCACTCCCACTCAAAAAGTCAGTTGATGGAGTTTATACACACGCAATCTGGTATCACCAGATGCATGCAACTATGTATGAGACACAAAACCTCTGAATAAATGTGTCCCCATTTTAGTATACAGTGTGACTTCCTTTGTCCAGCATAACACAGTCTACATCTATCCATTTATTTGCTATTTTGTGTAACCATTTGTTCACCCTTCAGGGTCACTGCTAACTTTATGCATCTTTCAGTACTTTTTTAGTTCAATCCTGGACCAGCAGTAAATGAACTGAAGTCACTGTGGATGTGAACCAAGGTCATAGTCTCTACTACCATCTGAAACTGCACGAGATGACGAAACATCATGCAGGAAGTCCATTAAATTAACTACAAGGATAAATAAATACTGTGCTTAACTAAAAGATTAACTCAGTGCAAATCTTGCAGCCCATTGTTTTCCTTCTAGTCAGCGATAAGTTCTGTTTACTTCATTTAAAATAATGAGAATCAGTTCATTTGCCCACACATTAGCCTAAGTTAAACAAGTAAACAGGTGCGGGTCACTCCATGTTTTTATTATAAGTAGATATATAGTTTGCATATAGTTTTCCAAAACACGATTGGTCCCATCTAATCGCTCAGATTAATATATATGTGGCACAACATAGACAAACTTCAAGAGTAAAGTATGTAAAGTGTGTGTGTTTATGTCTGTGTGGTGGGGGTGGGTACAAAGAATGCACACAGGATATACTTTGCACAAAAAATTGTACGTGTGAGATGCATTTAAACCAAGTCAGCTAAACAACAGTGGTTTATATAGACTGCTGTAAACAATTCAATCATCAACATGACTCTCACTGTGATCTGTCACGCGCAGTGAGGATCTCTAAGCAGGAAGCTTTTATATGGTAATGAAATCGATTGGACCGATGCGCGCACCAATCAGAAGCGTTTGATTTATGTTTAAGGGACTGTTGAGAGGAGCAGTCGCTTGGCAACCGCTTAATGAAATGTATGAACTGTGGCTGTTAAAATAGCGACCTCCGAACCTATCAAGGAAATAAAGCTTTAAAGGGCCATGGATTTTTTTAAAGCAGTAAATGCATGTTAATCACAAAACTCGGTTTACTGACGTCTCGTCGAAAAAGAAGAAGTATTAGAGATTAATGTGGCAGACAATTCGAATGTCGTGATTCAAATTTCATCGAGAGCTATTGTCCTGTTTTTCACCTTTGACGTTTTCGCTGCCTCGTGGTATCATTAGTTCTCAATGGGAATGTTAAAGCTTCGCCTAGTCGCTAGGCAATGCCTGAAGCGCAGTCAAAGGCTATATGAACAAACAATGGTTGAGCACCGCTCTTTCTGGGCTCAGAAAAGACGTGACAGCGGTAACCAATGAAAAAACGTCAGTCTCAGCAAGTCCTACATCTCAGATTTCGTCTTGAAAGATGAAAGAGGAAAACAGCGAATGCATACCGATCCAGTTAACCTGTCTATCTTCAGTATAGTTGATCCTTTCAGTGAACATTAAATATAAAGTAATGAAGGTGGCTGCTTAAAATGTCATTTGTTACAAGAAACAGATCAGAGAATACTGAAATTAAGTCTAGTTCTACCACCCCCTTATCTTCAGTTACTTTCGAAAAAATAAGTTGGTTTGCATGAAAGCAGGATCATAATAAATATTAGGATCGATATTCTTGCAGTACAGTCTGTTTGATCTCTAAATCTGAAGAAATGAAAATGGGATGGATGTGACCGACTGTTTCTGTGGAAACCAACTTTCCCCTGCCTACACGAGCCTCGTTCATACTCAACTACACAGCTCACAGTCTGGATGTGTTTGCTGACAGAATATAGATTAGACAGCTCAGATCATTACATCCTAAGAGCTGATAACGTGTATCCAAACTCTTATGGTAAACAGCACAGCGGTGGAGATTATATCACAGATGACATTGAATGCTTCTTTCAATAAAAGTACACTTAAAATATGTTTAACTTACAACAATTGGTAACAGCGAAACTGTTTGCCACTTCCAAATTGTCAATATGAGGCGTCAGTCTGAATTCCGAGGTGCCAAACTGAACCATTCCTATCCGAAACGCGCTGTATTCTTGATCCGCGCCCCTTGGAAAAAGTCCCCCTGAAATAAATACAAATAATCTTTTTTACACTGGTAAATATTTGATTAATACAACATATTTAGAACCAATTTCACAGGTTTTTGCGCACAAAAATGTTTGTAGCTAACTGGCTTTTTCGGTTGAACTAATGGGTGCTTACCAATCTGAACACTGGGCGAGCCTCCAAGCGCGCATCCCCATAAAACCAGGAGAAGTGAAACGAATAAATTCACTATCATTTCCATGTCGACAGTTTAGTGTCCACATCCACTAAGGTATTATGATATTCCTCTGTTTCTCCAGAGATATTAGATCCCAGACATATTGGACACCTTCAGTCTTGGGGAGAAAAAAAATAGGAAAGGACCGTTTTCTGCAGGTGGCTAGCAGTGAAAGGACACCGGCAGTGAAGGAATGGTCGCCTGCAACGTAGGTTTGCCGTTTCTTCTTCCGCTCCTCCTCGTCGCTCCCCTCCTGCCGCCAGCTGATACCTCCTCTAACGCACAGGCACACTGCGCGTCTCCGCTCGGCGAGCAGGAGATCTTCTCAGCATCACACCCACAAGTGAGGAATGTTAATGAGAAGGCGGACAGAGACGGAAAAAGCCGAGAATGAGCCACTTGGCGACAAGAGAGCACACAACACTTTGAAAAAGCGCTTCTTCTAAACAATGTAATCTTCTCTTTTTTCCTAACATTGCAAAAATAAGAAGTTACATTTACAAATATGCTTTATTCACAACATTCGAGAGTTATAAGTGACACTTTATTTTCGTTTCCTGATGTACGTTTCAACTTTCCTTTGTTAGTGTCCCAATTCATTTTAAAGTCTGTCCACTTTTCAGCATCGTTGCCACCAAGTTTATGTTAAATGAACGTTCAATAAACCAACAAACAGACTTCCAGTATAAAAGCAGATTTTAGTACAATTTCCATACACTCATATGCTTTTTTACATTAGATCATCACATCTACTTTCTCCACACACATATATGTTTAAAGTGTGCATTTTGGGCATTTTACTGCTATTTTCATAACCACTTTAACTCAAGTGCATATAAACATAAACATAAACATAACATTAAGATATTCAGTTTACAATAAGAAAAAGGAAACAAAGAAGTTGTAATTTTGTGATGTTATCTCGAAAAGGGCTACTGCTGGACTCAAAACAACTACAAATATCTAAACATTTAAACCTTCTCCAAAACTAAACATCTTTTCAGTCAATATCAGCAAAACCACTGATTGATTTTTCTGTTAATTAGGTAATCAGTTAATCTGTGTTCACTGTGGGAATTTTCATTAAGTGATCACAAAGAAAGATATCTCTTCAGACCACTGTAGTACTTAGCTCCAGCTAGTTCCAGCAATCACTGACGATATCCAAAAGGCATGAGAAATATGGATGTGACGATATATTTTAGATTTTAAGACTATACAAGTGTACTTTATGTAGTTACACAAAAGGATTTATATTAACATTAGTAAGGGTTACAAAAGTCTACATGTAGTTGATCCAATATAGACCTTTAATACATATTTACAGGACACTGTTTTGACTGTATTTGTCAGTCACTGTTTTGAATGACAAATATCACATATGTATATTAGACAGCTTGGATTAAGACATTCGAATATAGTTGGTCACTTAAAAAAAACAAGCCTCATCTACAGCACGTACAAGGCCAACATTTCTTACTGAGAAAACTCATCAAGTGCATCAGCTGGAGGCCATCACTCATGCCCTCCAGGAATAACCATCAAATGAATCTCCTCTTTAACTTTGATCTAGTGCTTATCTCCACCTTCTGCATACAAATCTGATGCAAATATATTCCTGGTCTTGGGTGCCATTATGAATGGGGTTAAATGGAGGAGAGCTTGCCTTGCAGCCAGCAGGAAATAAGTAGCAATCCTGTCACCTGCTTTTATGATATGCATATCTCAACCTGCACAGACAGATGTATATTAATCATTGGCAATGCAAGATAGCAGTCTAGGAGCAAACTAATGAGGCCGAGAGTGAATTAGAGCTGAGGGCAGGGGCAGTTATAAGCAACAAATTGGCAGATTTCAGCACCATGGACAGCACATAACATGTATACTGTCTCCTGTTGTGAGAAGTCTTTAGGTGAATGAGAACACGTAGGGGTGGTAAAGATCCAAGATACTATAAGAAAAAACATCTTTTGTTTTGTTTTGCTTTTTGTCCATGATTCTAATTGATTATCACAACAATATTTTTGGAAATTGCAGGTAACTTTTTAAATCTGGTGGCAAGGATAAGTACAAATGGGCAAAAAACATACAGTGACTGGCCACTTTATTAAGTACAATAGTATATACAGCAGTAGTGCTATTGCTGGTTTCTGCCCCCCAGAATTCTTTGTGGCAAAGATACTGAAAACATTCCTCACAGATTTTGGTTTATATTGACATGACAGCATCATGCAGTTGCTGCAGATTTGTCAGTTTCACATCCATGATGTGAATCTCCTGTTCTACCACATCCCAAAGGTACTCTTTTGTGTCAAGATCTGGTGACTGCCAATTTGCGTGCAGTCATTTTTAACAAGAAACTAGTTTGAGATGATCTGAGCTTTATGACATGCCACATTATCCTGCTTGAAGCAGCCATGAGAAGATGGGTGCACTCTGATCATAAAGGGATTGACATTTAAGCTCTGGTATTTAAACAATGCTCAGCTGGTACTAAGGACACCTAAGTGTGCTGAGTTTTTTAAAAAATATATATTTTCCTGCATTTAATTTTGTTAAGTCTGCAATTTGTTTTAAGGTTCGAACATTGTTGTGCATTCTGATATGTTCTTATACATACCGTGGTTGTATGGAGTGGATATTTGTGTTACTGTTGCCTTTCTATCAGCTTGGCACAATCTGGCCATTTTCCTTTGGCCTCTGGCATTAGCAAATCATTTTTACCCGGAATATTTTCTCTTTTTCACACCATTCTCTGTAAACCCTAGAGATGATTGTGAGGCAAAATGCAGGGTTGCTGCCATCTGAACGACTTATTAGATATTTGCTTTAATGAGTAGCTGAATAGGTGTACCTAATAAAGTAGCCAGCGAGTGTAATTACCCACATGAGCAGACAAGTACAATTCAGTTCGAAAGATTTGCAGTTTATCAAGGCTTTAGATGAAATTATGACTGAAATTTAACACAAAATATCTGTAATAAGATATTATTACACATAAAAAAGCTCTGTGTGCACGTCTGTGATACTTATAGTAGGCTACAGTTTAATTTTAGGAAGGTAATTCTTAATTTCCCATGGTATGTTTTTAATTTCCAATTTTCACTCACTTTTGAAATGGCTGACAAAGAGTAAAGTATCTTAGTGTTTTAGCACTGCTGCCTTACGCACAAAAGTAATTTCTCCTGACATTGTGCCCTTTATAAAGGCACTGGCTTGGGACAACCAGGCCTCTGTTGGTAGCTCTTTGTGTTTAAGTAAAACGCAAAGATGGAGTTTTCATACAGACATCAGAAAGAAATACACCCTTATCCTTCTTCATCCTCAACTTCGTATCTGTAAACATCTGTCTATCTCCAACTATTCAAGCTGGAGCTACTGAATGTTCAGAGGAAGGGTACATGCTAGAAAGGTTACCAGTCTATCACAAGCTAACAAAGAGAGACAGAGAATCATTCACACTCACCCTCACACCTAAAGCCAATTTAGAATCACAAATTAACTTAACCTGACCTAACGCTAGCTGGAGTAACTACACAGGCACAAGGAGCACAAGGAAGACAGGTAGACTCCAGTCAACCAGGAGCATCAAAGCAAAATCCTGTTTGCTGCCTGGTCATAATCCTGCAAAACTGTGGTGCCAGAATTTTGCTGTCTTAGTTCCCAAATTACAATAGAATTAAATTGTATGACACCACTATTTCCTTTCAACCTGTTGGGTTTTTTATTTATTCCTGCACTTCCTTCGTTTTATGTAAATAAACCAAACACCAAAAACTTTGCTTTCTTATGGTATCTTCATCGGTCAATTTAATTCTATACTCAACTGCTTGTGTTCCACAGGCACACATATGTTCTCCTGTTTGACCTTGTCTAAAGGTTCTGCCACGCATGGATTCCTTTTGCTGCTGCTGTTAGTAAGAATTTCAATTCCAGTGTGATTAGTTTAGAGCACATTTGCCAGTGTGCCGAATTGGCAGCCTGTGAGATAATTTAACTGTGACAATGCTGAAGTGTAATCTAATTAGTTTTTAGGGTGTGAGTAACATTTTAAACCCAATCAACAGCTCAGAACTCTTAATCAAATCACCCCACAAGCTGTGTAAGAATGTTTACATGGGGGATCTTTACATAAAAAAGCAAAAGAGTAGAATGAGAATTTTACATATGCTAATAAAACTGTTTCTGCCTTGTGAAACCATCATTGCGAACAGCTGGTAAAACTAACTCAATGTACTTTGAAGAACTATTTAGCTCTTAAGGTGTATGTGTTCCAGATATGCTCTAAAACCATATTCTAGAAAGCATTTATATTTCTGACATTTAGTTGGCTCCCCTATCTAGAGAGGTACACAGCACAACCGAGCAGCAATTTAGTGTCCCACTTATGACTATTTCAAGAAGACACTTAAGCTGTGATGGCCACACACTGACTAATGAAGTAGCACATTTCCTTTCTGCAACAGTATGCTGATTGTTATTGTTCTGTAAGCAGGATCAGTATGAAACATTTACTGGCTATTATTGTATGTGTTTGCATGTATTTACTCATAGTTCACTGATGATTTAAAGGCAAGTTAGTGTGCAAAATGTCTTCTATGTTCTGCATTGTTTTATTCTATATTTTTGAAACTATGTTTGTAATAACTTTAAAAGCAGGTGTATGCAGAATTTCAAGACAATTAGCATTGGCATGTTTTGGTTTAATAAAATAATAATTAGAAATTAGTTAACTGTGCATCCACTTGGGTAAATACGACCAAAACACAAAGCAATTAATATCAAATATTCTTGTTCAGTTCTTACTTGAAAAATCAGCAGGGTCACATCTACTCTAGCCTTTTCCTATTTCTAAGGAACTTCCCAGCACAGAAAGCAGAAAGAGATGTCAGACATGACCACACTGCTGTCAAATGTGTGACTACAAGTTTCAGCTAAACCATATTTCTATTGACTAATCCTGTATTTCAAGGGGCGTTTGATGTTTTAGAATATAAGCCCTTTCTTCCCATCTTTTGGGCTCTAAATAATTGACAGGGACAATAATGTTTGGTTGGTCCAAACATTTTTGATCTTGTTAATAATTTAGACCAAACATGGGGAAATATTAAAAAATAATACCAATGTCTTTCCTTAAAATCATGAGGTAACAGTCTCCACCGCCAAGCAAGTGTGCTGCCTCCAGGCTACATTGTGTAGAGTGAAAAATTCAACACTCCTCTGGTTCAAGAAAGGCGAACTCCAAGATCCACATCTAAGCACAGCACATAGGAGGAGGATATGAACTCAGTGTTATAAGTTCGCAAGTAATGAATGTGTGCATTGGCATATGTGCTGTTTTTTTGTGCGACACACGTTTTATATTATATAACTTAGTTAACATGTTGTTTATGTGTGTAAAATATTTAATACCTCAGGGAAAAAAACGCTAATAAATGCACCATGGTGTCAAACAGCTGAGCATGAGAACACCCACCCACAAACAGATGTTTAGACTAGCATTTGCAGCATTTCCAAAAATGTTCAAAGACTGTGAAAAATGCAACTGAATATAAAAATGAAAGTAAATATAATGACCTGGTAATAATTTATAGGCTATTTAATAAATAAAATATAAATAAAACATATTAGATATTATTTAAAAGATATATGCTCTTTTAAAAATGAGACATCAGCATCTCATTTTAAAACAAAAGGGAGGGGCTTGTTAACTACTGTGTTGAGCCACCTCTTCTTTTTAAATATGTGGGAAGGAAACAAGACGACCATTTGCTGTAATTTTGAATGCAAACTACATTTAAACTGGATTGGATGACTTGATTTGGTAATCTTGGAATTCAGCTACTGAAAAGCTCTTTTGTAGTATTGTTATTATTAATAAATGGAATTGCAACTAAAAGTGGGAACTTATGGATACAAATGCAACTGGAATTATTATAATAACTATTTTTTATTTTAGTGATTAGTTTTCTTGTGCTAGTTGATCAGAAAATAGAAAACAACATTGTTCTGTGACTTACAGCTGCTGCTGATGTGACACTGACTTCAGGGTTGTTTGTGCATACAGTAAAGAGGTGATGTGAATACAAAACAAGGCCTTTGGTCACACAGAAGTTGCTAAGCCAAGCATATCCTGCTATTAGAATTATTTTGGGGAGTTAAACCTGCAGGGATCGGTCCCAAGGTCAGGGAGAGTGCTGAGACTGGACACTCTGACTGCCTATGCTTGCATCGATAGCATTCAATCAATCTTTACACGTATGCATTTACAACATGGCCTCTAAAATACTTTTCCTTGAATCACATGAAAGTTTCTAAAACCCACTTAGTCCTTATGTAAGTAATATTATGTAATATATAAAAACTGTGTTTTGTAAGAGAAAATACAGTGTAGTTCTAAAGTCTTGAGTTACTCCCATCTCTTTGTATTTTGTAGGAAAATGAGGTTCAGTGATTTATTAGAATGTGTACATTCACACATGAAAGTACAGTACAGAAGACAAAAACAGAGCGATTGAAAGTCAGTATTTGGTATGACCAACTTTTAAGGTCTTTAATCCTTTATTTCTCCACTTTCCGTATATTTTATAATGACACAATGCCAAGATATGCCACATTTTCAGCTAATAGCTTTGGGAATCACCTTGTTGGTGCAAATGCATGTCAATGTTAGTTTTGTCATTTGTTTCATAGATTTGGTTGAAGAAATGGGAAGAAATTATATGCGTATGCACCAGTAACTAAAAATGCAATTTAAAACTAGTGCTTTACTGAGTTGTCTGATATGTCACTGGTTCTCTCCTTTAGTTAGGTGCCTTTTTATGCTTGGATGATTCATAGGTCCAGGTTACGTGGGTTAACAAACAAACATTCTTCTTAAAATGGCCAAATAAAAATGTGTGGAAGCAGCAGCAGATGTCCAAATTTCAAAACTTTGAAAGACCTCCAAAAAGCCTGAAAAAATATTGCTCAAGACTACTTTAATATCGGACTCCAGCAAAGCAATGAGTGGTGACTCAAGACATTTGTACAATACTGTAATTAAAATGTTTCCTTTAGTTATGAATCATATTTCATGTGTGAGAAATTGTGTGGCAGAAATTATATACTTAAACTAAGGAAAAATGTGAAGTGTTGAGCTTTAAAGCATTTAGGAAGATGCTTCAATAATACCTAAATAAAAAAATAATAATCATATGAATATATGACACTGTTAGACACTGACACTGTTAAGGAATTTATTAGTATTTGGTGTCATCTTGTCTTCAGGGTTCCCTTTATTTTTGTTTTAATGAGTCTGTTTTCAGGCCAAACAGTTAAAAATGCTGCTTTTACTGGTAGACTTAAAGTGATCTTTGATGTGGATTGTTCCCGTAACGAAACAACTAACTCCACACTGCATTCAAAGAGAAGCAAGTTTATAATGGTTTCTAGCTGTCTCTCCTAACTAAATCATGTCTGATGCATGTCTCTGTAGGTTGTCATGGTAGTGTTAAGAGCTTGAAAAGATATGGCAACTGCCTTCCATTTTCAAACTCTTAAGACCATGTCTGATGTATGTTTGTTTGTTTGTCTTTCAGCTACATAGCATATTACTTCATGCACATTTTGCATATGCATTTAAGGCTGTTGCATTATGGTTTTAAATGAGGTGAAAAGCTGAAGGTTAAGATTAAGATGTCATTCATTACATTAAATTAATCATTTAATGATACCATTATGTTACTCATGGGATTCTGTGTTCCTTTCTACCTAACTGGTTTACATAGTTCTGCCTAAACACCTGTTTTATTATAATATAGTCATTCATACACAATTAAAATGTAAGTGATATGTAAATTTAATTACAATTGCATGTCCAAATGCTTAAAAATAATAAGATGCTTCATGATTCCTGAGCTGGATAAAACTGATGACTCCACATTTTTATTTTAAAGGAATTAATTGTCTAGCTTCTTTTATAATCTCTAGTTCACTATTTTATTCATCAGCTTTTACTATCCTTCAATTTCTGCTTTTACTGTTTCTTACCCTCTATTTCTTCCAGGTGCAGCCTTTTTTGACTTGATGACAGTATTTCATCCCTGTCTTTCCTCACTCTTTTTTGCTCTTGTGCAGAACTAACTTTAATGATGGGACCCATGGTCGTGGCTGTTTTACAGATTTTTTTAGTCTGGCTGGAACTAAGCTTTTAGCCACTTTGAGCTCTGACAGGAAATGGCATCCTCCACACTTCCTAACCGTCCGTATTCAAGGTACTGCCAAAACCCAGACAGCTATGGTACCTGTGAAGGGTGAGGTAGTGGAAAATTGTAGCTGACCCAAAATCTGTTTTGGTCTTTGGGGAAAAAAATACTCCATTATGTCTTCGGTTTCAGATAAAACATTCCCAATGACAGTGTGCAAACATGAGAAAAAAGTAAAAGTAAACAGAATGTACTTTATTTGCTGATAGATGTGATAGTTACTGAAATATTACAACATGGCACTCTTTGCACGATATGGTCTTTTGAATGAATTTTTTTTTTTGTGGTAATAATGTTACGCAATGGTATAAATTTCCTGACAAGAAAATCATTGTCTAGACTTTATTTCTTTATTTCAGTGCCTAGGGAAAGGTTCTAAAAGCACAACACTCATGTGTGAAAACCTTGTTTAAAGTAAATGAGCTTCCAATAAGCCTTGTGGCCTCTTCTCCCAAACTCTTCCTCCACTAATCATTGCCTGACTGTCATGGTGCTTGTATTGGTGCCTTGGGTGGGTGCCTGGCGAGAGGTCATGTTGGATTAGAAAGCACCCTGCGTGATATAGGTTACTGCACTGTGTTACTAGCAGGGTGCTGGGTTGTGGGGGTGGAGCACAAGTACACACACAGACACACAGATAAACACACACACACTCGCAAAACCACAGACAGATGAGTCACACCTGTAACAAGAGCTGCATCTACTGTTGCGGTGCTATAAATGACATCATTAATCTTTTTGTTTTTATTGCTTCCACTGCTGGTAGCCTATTAGCAGATGTATCATTATGTTTATTTTTGGAGCAGATAAAAGCCTCAGCTAGCAGCTGCAATGTGTACTGCTTATAAAGACAATTCAGTGCTAAAACGCTTCAAAGGTTTAAAATGTCTGATAATCTTGGATTATTTACAAAACTGAAGAAAAATAAACTTTCCAAGCAAATGTCATGTAGCATTTCATATGTATTTAAATATAGAGTGGAAATCCAACTCTTTGTCTTAAAGTGATACCAGTACTCTAGTGCAAAACCTGGCATTGCATCTGTTTTTCTCCCAGGAGAGCATTTTATCGACTCATCACTTAAAAGAAATCTAGATGCCGCCATTGGGGGGCACTGCAATGCAAAATCTTTTTCATTTGTGATTCAGCGAGACCTGGAAAGAGTCTACAGAGCTATTAAAACTAACCTCAAATATGTAATCAGTAAAATATATACTTTTCTTATGAGTCATACTTTATATGCTTTTAAATGTTATTTTAGAAGCTTCAAATACTGTTTTTCCCCGTCTCAGTCTGACTACCATTCTGTGTCATAGGTTGATTTTTGTAGTCTGTCTGTAACCATGGCAGCTGCAGAAGAAGAAAAAAAAATGTTTTTGTCATGTAGTGAAATCAAAAAAGAAAAAAAGAAAAACAGGAGATCAGGGCAAATAACACTTTAACTGTTCCGTTACATGAGCAAACCTGCCCTAAATGACTTCAAACTTCATTAATATGACCCTATTGTCATGACATGAGGTCAGCATTTATCTTGCTTCATTAAGCCAGAGACAGATTTCATACGAGAAGTCTCACAGTGATGGTCTGGGGTCATTTTCAAAGCAGGTTTTCATGAATAATTGATGGCTGGTTTAGCAGATTAGGAGAGGTCAAGCCTAGGTGAAGAAACAGATGTCGCATGATGTTCCGAATGCATATGGACAGTGCAGAAGGGAAAATGTTGTAAATATAGACCGTTTTTGTCTTATTGTTAGCAATATATGTTAACCAGCTGTAGGCTGAGTAAGAATCAACAAACAAGTAAAAAAAGAAAGGTAAAGAAGATGAATATTTGGAGCATAGCAATGAATGAAAAACAGTTCTCGGTTTAAATCTTTGTTTAATTTAATCACATTAAATGGTGAAAAGTTGCTTGTTCATTTATTTTTCTTTGCTTGTGTATTTCACAAACATATGGTCCCAGTTCAGTAGTGATCCATTTACACACAATAAAAGTGTCAAATATTACATTTGCTGGAGGAGTGGCAGTGTCACATGGCCGTCTGAGCAGGAAGGAGTGTTTCGCATCCACATACCTTCTCAAGAGCAAATCAAAATAATATTAAATAAATATATTAAATATATATTCTATACATATATTTTTTTATACTTTGTTTTCATATACATGCATTATTTTAACATGCAAGGTAATTATAATGTTGCACGTTGCATTAAAGCTTAAATAAAACGCTTAAACGTATTAAACTTGCGAGCATACTCCCACTGGGCAATGGCAAAAATTAATCAAACAAATAAATTAATAAATCCATAAGCATCATCAATCGATCTGCGCGACTACAGTTTATTTCTTAATCAGTCTTTGTGGATTTGTTTGCATCACATCAGTTGCTTTATTTGCAACCCTGTATTAACCTCTTAAGTACTACAAAAACAAAGCTTCAGATTTTATACTTACTTTTTAGGAAAGATAAGAAAGACTGATTTGGAATGATTTTTTTTATACACAAATGGTCACAATGTGTGTGTTTTTTTAAGTTAAATATAACAATTATAGTAATATATAATGACTCTCAAAATCATTTTGCATGGGTAGGTTTCACATTTCTTTAAGTTCACTTTGATAGTTAAGAAACTTGTGACGGTGTGTGTGTGCGCGTGTGTGTGTGTGTGTGTGTGGGGGGGGGGGGTGTGTCGATAATACAAGATCATTTGAAGATAATCACAAATATATAGACCAGTAAATCACATTAAAGAAGAGGAAGGAGAAAGGGAAGAGAGCTCTCGAGTACAGGTCAACTCTTTTGGCAGCAGAGGGGATGACCGGCTTTGGGGGAGGAGGTTTCTTGTTGTTCTTTGCTTGGGATTTGCCGAGACCAGAACCAGTATTGATGGCCTTCCCGTAGCAGTCAAAGTTTGACAGTTCAAAGTCCCGTGGGAGTGAACCCACAATGCTGAAATCATTGGTCCTCAGGTCTGATTTAGAGGTGCATACCTTCTTGCAGCGGGTCTCAGCAACCTGGGTGGACAAAAGCACACACAGACACAGACCGACTTGATTATTGAATTCTGCATCATTTCTGTCTAAAAATACGCTTATCTGTGTGAAACATCTGAGCCATGATAAGATTAGAGTAATATTCCGAAAGCGCTACGGGCAGCCTCTAAGGCAGAGTAGCCACAGCAAAGTGGTTCAAAACTGGTTGAGTGAGCAACAGACTGACTTTACAATCCATAAAGGCTTGTAGCTTTATCAGTGGCCCCAAGATTATTCCACCTGTACAGCAAGTTCTTCAGTTAATTTAAGACTTTAAACCAATGAAACCATACCTCTACTGCGTTATTCTGCACTGTAGTGTATTGTAGCTTGGTAGAAATTAAATAAGGATGGTTAGCTGCAAAGTTCACACTGGAACACTATTCCCATGTTGACCAAAGTTAAGTTATTAGAGCAGACAGAACTCATCTGCTACTTTAGTTTAAGTTCTGCACATCTTTCCTCATGCCTGTCACTTACCTCTTGCTGCACAATCAGTCATTCTCTACTTGTTTAGTAGCTGCCAAAAGTGTTTTCTATTACATCCAGTCACTTGAGCCAAAAACATGCTCCACCAGGAAACCCAGAGTCCTGCCATTTATTTCGATGCTGAAGCACGGCTGCAAGCCAAGCACACCCTGAGTGGAAGTGGCCTTTCCCAGCGAACAATGCACAGGAGCAGTTATAATGGAGCTGATCAGTCTATACCAGCTAGGGGTGCAACGATATTCGTATCGATATTGAACCGTTCGATACAGTGCTTTCGGTTCGGTACGCATATGTATCGAACAATAAAAATTTTTTCAAATTTTTTTTTTTCAATTTTTTTCAATTTTTTTTTTTTTTTTTTGTGTCCCGTTTGGATCTATAGCTATCAGAATTGTTGTCTTGAGGCCAAGAAAGATGCCAAGAGGATTTATTTTAAGTGGATCATCATATTGGTCCATTTGATTGACCTTTATTATAATTATGAATTTATTTTATTTTCAGTTGCAAACGGGACAGACATGACTGTGGGATAGGACAGGGGGAAAGAATGAAAGAAAGAGGGGGAGAGAAAGAAAGAAAACCAAAGGGGAGAAAAAAAAAAGAACAATACAAAATTTGTAATTTATTTTATCAACTTTCCTTCTGACGATGCTGTCTGTGTTGAGCGCTCAGTGAATCTGCATTTGACTACTCCGCCTAGGCTCGAGAGTGCAGCCTAGGCGGAGTAGTCGAACGCAGATTCACTGAGCACTCAACACAGACAGGATGGTCAGAAGGAAGAGCGCAGGGCAAGCTAGCGAGACAGAAGTGGACCTCCCCACCCTCATTCAGATCTGGCGTTTGGAATTATTTTGGTTTTCATGTGACGTATGACCCTGAAGGTAAGCGAGTCATGGACTAAAGTAAAACAGTATGTTGGATGTGCCATGCAATGCTCAATTACATGGGTGGGAGCTAGTGTGTTAGCGCAGTTAGCTCGTTAACGTGTTGGCCGTCTAGCCCCTCTGTATAGGGTAGCTCGTTAACGGAGATTTGCCGTGTTGTGGCGTTAAGGTTATTTCAACAAGATTAACCTGAAAGCACTAGTGGGAACACAACGAATATGACTGCACATTTACACCGACATCATCCTAGTGCAAAGACAAAAACAAGCATGCATGCTACAAACTTTAGCCGAGTCATTTAGACAGCTGTTAGCACAGGATTCTCCTTATGGAGACCTGATATGTTTAATATGCTGCTGAGAATATAGCCCAGAAGAAACGGATAGTATAGCTTTTATTTTGGAAAGAGACATTTCTCTGTAATAAACTCTCTTTTCCAAAGATGAGTGATTCCTCAATCAGATACAGGGCTCGCAATATCGCTAGCCCGACGTCCCGGGGCTATCTCTCCCCTGCCTGTCGGGCTATTGTAGGAAGGAAAAATATATGTCAATGCTTTTGCATTCTTTCAGAAATGTAGCTGGGTAATTATGTCATTGGGTGAGCCACTGTCAATATGTGACATATTGAAATCGCGTTTGAATTTGCGCTTGTTTTTTTGCTTTCACTTTGCAATCGTGCGAACTGTGTATAGAGAGCGACAGTACTGATCTGTGAGTGATGATAATTTGTGCACCAATTCCTCTGACATCGTCTTATTAATTGTTAGCTTACTATGCAAACATGACAAGTGAAATCTCCCGCAGCTTAAACATGTGAGAGGTTGATCGCGCAGAGAATCGCTGAGCTTATGTGAGTGCGGCAGGATATATATTTCACTACGATGACCTGGATGATTGAGAACCTTCACAGACAGATATATATTTTAGTTCTGCTGAGCCAAATAAGACAGGTCAGGGTGAAGAAGTGACAGCCAAAGAAAAGCTTACCACAAAACGGAGAAGTTATGACAAATCAGACTATAAGGCAAAAAGAAAGTGCAGCTTTATGGTTTCATGGACAAAAGAATTTCTGTGGCTGCAATATGACGAGCTAAAAAACAACACGCACAAGGGTTAGGGTTAAATTTAAAAACTGTACTTTTGTGTTAAAATATATATTTATAATTTTAATAAATGACAAATTAAAAAGGCATGAACATTTTTTTTTGTATCGAAAAAATATCGAACCGTGACACCAAAGTATCGAACCGAACCGAACCGTGAATTTTGTGTATCGTTGCACCCCTAATACCAGCACATTGTATATGCTTCATTTGTCATGAAATAATGAGGGAATGGGCCTGGTCTGGCCACAAAACTGCTTATTAGTAAGCCCTAAAAACAGGAGACTATGTATACAAATGTCTGTAATTCCTAAAGACTTGATCCAAATTTGTTGTTAAACCCACTGAATTACAGCCAAAAGTCTGCACTTCAATCACATCCGAATTGCTTGATTTAAAATCCCCTGTGGTGGCGTATAGAAGCAGAACTGCAAAAATGTGTCTTTGTCCAACAAATTATGAAGGTAAGTGTACCCAACAACATCACATAAGATATAAGAGTATTTTCTAATACACAAATACAGACACATTCATTTTTCTGCAAGTTGGAATTTATCTTTATCAGACTAAGACTGCATGAGGGTTTACAACTGAAACCCTTTTCCATCACGTCTGTACTTTGTATAGATACCTTTCTTGCGAACCAAGCAGCACAAAACAGCATATAGAAACATTTTTGACTGTGCCATTTTTAAACCTCTTATTATGGCAAAAGGAAACTGAATTCCACACTTGCTCTAACTACTCTTTGACACATTAAAAAGTGTTCTGTTTCTTTACAGTAGTGATGATGTCATATTGATTCTGTATGGAGGTTTTTCTCCAAACTGAAAGGAGCATTGAAATGAGGCTATGCAAGATAGCTGGACTCAATTGGAAACAGACTACCCTTTGAAAATGTTGTAAAAGAGCTGTTTGATCTTGAAACTTGGATAGAACTCTGATGCTAAATCAAAGCTACGGCTATTTTAAGAGGAAAAAATATCTTTGGAGCCAAAACTAGACTTGCTTTGTTTTATGAAATTTTGCCTAATATGGCTGTTCTCTCATCTAGGTTCTTGTGACTCCTCTACAGCCTCTACATGTTATCACAACCTGTGCTTACACAAAACAATCTGCAGGAGGACTTAAGTTAATGTCATCCAAAAAAAATCCCTTTCATCGACTTCCCTAAAGGCCTGCGGGGTGAACAGGATCTAATCAGACTAAGGATGCTTATTCACTGAAGTCATTAAGCTCATTAAAGCTTCATTATTTTGATTTGGTTTTGACAAGAAAACCTATTAAACCTCAATGGAATAATGTAATCCTCTCAGACCAAATGTGGTTCGGACTAACATAGACTCAGAGGTAAATTAATTGCAATTAGGGCATACAATCGGAAGACCCATGCAACATCCTCCCTGTGCATGTAAGTGTCAGACTTGAGCCCTGACCAAGCTGTGCGTATGTGTATGTCAGACACAATGCCAATTATTAATGACTGGATTTCCCTTTTCTCAGTGCCGTAATATTCCTATCAGATACTGGATCTGGTTGTTGATGTGGTTTGGGAGTTACATAAAAGCAAAAAAACTATACACAGGCATCCAAACACTCAACAGTCACTCAACAACAAAAATGCACCATCGTTAAAATGTTTTGGTGATTAACTGGGGCATCAAAACCCAAAGAGGTCGTTATGGATATCATCATTATTGATTACACAAGCATCTGTGCTCTCATTAAGCAAAATGCAACTGAAATCAAGTCCCACATAACATAAATACCCTCGATGTTATCTTGATGGATGATGCAAATATTTATGCCTAATGTATGAGTTCTTATTTAGGGTTTCAGGCAATGTAAAGATGTTTTGGTTTATGCCTCCATGTCCAAATATTCTTTAGCAAAAACTAAATAGATATAAGTGGATAAAGAACAAAATCAGAGGTTTTAAATGCCTTTCAATGGGGAATTTTAAGCTTTTGATGTGTCAAAAAATTGCTTTTTTTCTACTTGTATTTGAAGACAAAAGGTTTTGCGTTTTGAGTTTCTGTGTTCCAAACATAGGCATATATTTTTATGCATAATGTGGCCACGCCTATACCAACTGCCCTCATATAGATGGACAAGAAATGGTGACATTGAAATTATACTACGCATATGCAAAGTTGAAACTCTGAAAAGTAAAAGCTGTTGATGATCATGATAAAAGATCTAAAATGGACTGCAAAAAATGGATTCCACTAGTTTGAGCACCATATGCAAAGCATGTGTCCTCTGGTGCATTTTCATTTGAATTGCTCCTGTTATACTACATGCAAACTCTCATAAGAAGGCTACTTAGAGGTGACTTACAGATACAAACACACTCAAATTATCAAAAACCAAATATACTGACATGCAAGGTGCTGACGTGAAGCGGTGTCCCTCCGGTTCCGTTGACCGTGTTGTTCCGGGCAGCAGGGCTCTTTCCTGCAGCCTTCTCTTTGGATGCTATCTTTGCCTTCTCTGCCTCAATGCGTTTTGGGCTGTTGAGCATCACTTGAACCACGGCATACTCCACCAGCGAGGCGAAACCAAACAGCAGGCAAGCAATGAGCCAGATGTCGATAGCCTTGACGTAGGATACTTTAGGCAGCTCTGAGGCCAAGGAGGTACACTCAGAGGACAAAGAGAGCACTGAGAGGATGCCTGTATGGAGAGTTATAACAAGAGACCTTGTCAGTCATTATAGTCAGATGAGGTATTTTTTTGTTTTTTATATTGAGAGATATGTGCACATTTTAGTCCCTGTGAAAACAGCTAGTAATCAAAACATAAAACCTTCATCCCTGTATAGCAAAAATATTTATTTATCACAGAGGTTAAGCATTTGATTAACTTACGGCTGAGGAGGGAACACTAATACGTTTCATCTTTAATGAATAAAAAAATTAAAAATTCATTTAGTAATACACTAATCTGCAAAAAAGCTTTTAGAATGTCAGAGTTACCTCATTTATTAGGACATTTCCAAGAGCTCAAATAGCCTTTAATGAAATAGCATTTTTAAATCATTTTTACAGGTTGGAGATTCCTTTGCAAAGCACCAAAGCATCCTTACAGGATACTAGTGATGGGTCGGTCGCGAACGAAATGGCTCTTAGAGCCGGATCTTTGAAGTGACCGATGCGAGCCGTGGGTTTTTTGTTTTTCGCTTCACGCTGCAAGTCACCCTTGTGTTTGCGCTGAGCAGAGACGGCAAACAGAGCCTTGCGTTTGCGCCCCTTCCCCCTCTGCTCAGCGCTGAGTTGAGGGGGCGGTAGTTACATTCGCAACAGCAGTAGCACACAACAAGAGCAGGAGGGAGAGGGAAAGAAAGAGAGCCGGGATCAACAACAAGAGACAACACCGTCACATTGGAAAGGTACAGTAAAGAAAATGAGTGACACCAAGAAAAGAAGCAAAGTCTGGAACCATTTCAATCTTAGTGACAAAACAAAGGCAGAGTGTAGTCTACAAGAAAAGGATATCATATAGAGCCGGCTCCACAAACAACATGCACATACACCTAAGAACTGTCCACCCATCAGTGCAATGGGAAGATAAAACGCAGTCAGTTGAGTGTGATATTAATATTTCTAAATGCCAACCTTTCCCTTAATTAAAGATCTGGGCGTTCTCCCCCCCTTTTTTTTTTTTCCCCCATATTTTAATTTATTGCGTTGTGGTTTGCAGTGTTTTGTGTTGTTTCACTTTAAATTTGTTTAAAAGGAAAAAGCTGAAAATTTAAGTAGTTAAAAGTTGAAATGTATGAAATGTAAATAGTTGGTTTCTGTATTTTATAATTTATTTATTACATTTTATGTGGAGTGAATAAATAAAAGTATATTTACAGTGGCCTTTAAAGACAAAACACGTACAAACTCCAAAACACAACGGAAGTGCTCCAGGATGCTAGGGGCCGTGTTGAGCTTTTGTTACCTAGTGGCTACTACACAAGCCAGGAAGTACCAACAATTGGATTGGGTGTGTGGTAGTAACAGGTAGATGAAGTTTTTTTTTTTTTAATTATTCGAATACACACACACACACACACACACACACACACACACACACACACACACACACACACACACACAGCACAGAGCTATAAATGAGAGTATTCCCACACCTGGGTGCTAACTGACCTGGACTGATCCCATTTAGAGAGAAGTCAGGGGAGGCTTCCAGGAGGAGTTGGAGTGATGATGGAATGAAAGTGGTGATAAACAACTGGAGGGAGGATGGAAAAAAGGAAGCAGTGGAAGACTGAAGTGGGATAACAATGGATTATCTTATCTGTGCAGCCCTGAATACACACACACAGACGTGCCAGTGTGACACTGGGTGTGGGTGACACTGACATATTACACACAGGTTGAATTATGAAGGAGGGGGACAAGCAAATGGAAAGATTTTTTTTCTCAAGCCAGCACAAGATCTACAAATACTCTGTCAATTCTGAAAAGTGTAGTGTTTGTAAAGTGTAGTATAAGCATTTACAGCATATGAAGGAAAGATAATGCATAAACATCTATAAGAAATAGGCAAATATAACATCTATACAGTGATATATAACCTTGCTTGAGGCATTTTTCTAATTAATCTGAACACATAAGGGTGTGCCAAAACGTTTATATTTGGTACATGTAAGACATACTTGAAATATATCTGCTGTAAAAATAGTGTTAAAATTGTTAGTTCACTACATTCATTCATGTGACAGTAGTAGTGTCTTTATCTGAGTATTTTTACATTCAGGACTTGAATTTCAAGTTGTAACATCATTCAGAGATGGCCTTCTCTGAAATAGCCGAATTACTTATTCAGCTATTTCATTAAACTGAATGTGAAAAATCACAGTGGAGCCTGTGATTTGGAGCATTTGAGTGGTAAGTTTATCACTGTTATGTGTTGTACCATACCACATCAGACGTTAAATTAAGCTACAATTTGACCAGGTTAGTTAATCAGTTCCAGGTGTCACATGTTTTGAGGACATCCATTAAGTAGAGACACAAGACAGAAGGGCATCCACGGGGCAAGACAAAGAAATAAAAAAAAAAAACCCTATAATGATGCTATGAGAAGAGTGTGTTTTAGCTGAGGAAACTTATGAAACCGACTGTTTAAAAGAACTGACAACTTCATATTAGCCAGTGGTGCCAGCCTGTGCTTAGAATATATTAACCTAGTTCCTTTTTCCAACATACAGGCCTAAGCGAAAGACAAATTGTGTCAACAATCAGTGTTATAAAAAGGGCCACTAGATATTGTTCATCTGGGTCCTGTGATTTATGCAGTACATATACAAAGTCACACTATAATCTAAGTACTACCAGTACCAGACAATCCTTGTCACTTCCCTTGGGGCTCGTTCTAACACTCTAGTAATCTACCTGAACCTCCCTCAGGCTTGATACAACGTGTGCTTCTTTAATTTGGAAATAAAACAGCACCTGTGTGCTTCAGCACACTCCTTCATTACTTTGGTTAATAGGGATCAGGTGTGCCCTGTTGGCCAGCTCAAGTAGCTTCTGCATTCCCACTGTCTCCGTAACACTTTATTGACTGCACAGAATAACATAAGAATTTAAGTGAAAGACAAGAGCCTGGCCTTGCCTCCAGCGATAATAAGCTAAAATTTAACAAAAGGCATTTTATCAGTGGATGTTTATAGGAATCAGCTTCTTGTCTAATGGGAAAAATAGCTTGAGTGGATGAATGTTTTAGATTTTAAACATAACAGCAAAGAGAAACCAAAGTTATGACAATTAGGCATAAACCAACTGGCTAACCAGCAAAGGGGGCAGTTATTGGTCTTAAACATGGGTTTAAGCTCTCAGCTCTGATTCATGTGTATTTAGCTTACACTGGACAAGGGTTCTTGCTTCATGGGTCCCATCTGTCAATTACAGCGACATTCAATGATTTGTCACATACAGAAAAACGATGGCTATGACACCAACCTCGACAGATAAGTCCTTCATGGTGTCAAAGTGATGGATAAGTCAGTGATCCATACAAACATCCAAATACTTTAGAGTGGTTTCTATTTATTTACTATAGCCTTTTGCCCAATAGAAATCCTTTTAGACAGTAGTTTAAATGTCTAATTCCTCCAATAAAAAAAAAACAAAACACTCTCACCCATCACTCTTTTTGATCTAATTATGCACTTATCCCTGGATGGAAGCACAAGAAATAGTTCACAGACAATGTGTACTGATAAAGATCGGTGAAACTTATCAAGTAATCCATACCCAAAGGAACCCTGGCAGCACTTGCGTCAGGGTTAATCCAGAAGGAAAGCCATGAAAGGACTACGATGAGCAGCGTAGGGGCATAAACACCCATCATGTAGAAGCCAACCTGTCGCCTTAGGGTGAAGATAACCTCTACACAAGTGTAGTACCCTGCATGACAATGGAAACAATGGTCACATATCAAAACATGATTTCATCAAAACATAGCTAAGGTAGTTAAGTAGGCATGTGCTTGATGGCACTGGCAGTGCCTTCATGCACATGATTTATGTGTCCCAATTCAGAGAAATGGCACTATATGAAGCCCATGCTCCACCTTACCTTTTCCCATAAAGCATAATTAATTAGAGACAATAGCCAGCAGTAGTTTTAAGATCAATAAGAAAAAATAAAATGTTACGTATTGGTTGAAATGTGGTCTTCAGAGCATCCAGTCCCTTAACTGAAACAGAGCAGGTGAGAGAACTGGCACTTCACTGAACGGTCTATAAAAGCCACATTAGGCATTAGGAGGTAAGGTAAGTTCTTTATGCACTCTACTTCGTCCTTTGGCCAAAGAGAAAAGCAAACTGCAGTAGTGTGCATCATTTGTCATGGAGAAAGCAAAAAGAGAAGACAACAGCCAATAGGCTTTAATATAATTTCACATAACTTTGTTAAAGCTGAGACTTATTTGAGCACTCAAGGTCGCACATCAGAAAATACTGCTTCCTACTGTGAATGTGCCAAATGTGTAGGATGTCTGAACCTGCCCCAAATCCTTTGAGTTATTACTGTTAGAATTGGCACTTCCATTTTCTCTTTTTTTTTAAGTGATTTTGCTTGAAAGTACTATATACATTCCTACTAATAACTTATCTATTTTTCAATCACTCATTCCTGTTGGAAGTAAAGCCATCATTAGTAAGCCTGAGGAATAAGAATCCATAAGATTCAGACCTTTTCAAGAGCCTTTTGTTTCTGAATATAGAGCCTAGTTAGTCGGTCTAATGGGATGGTAGAGTGGGTGGGCTGAAGTAATATTTAACTAGCTCAGGGATCTCTGGAGCTTTTATACAGCATATAAGAGCCGCCTGTGTCGCCAAGCAGGCTTGAACCAGTCGTAGACAGAGGTGATCTTTGTGTCTGGCCAGGTAGCCATGGCAACCAGTTAAAAGCCTGACTCATCGCCAGCAGTGTGCCTCCCCAAGTGTGAGAGCATTGAGGTCATACCAGCTCTGTTGGCTGATAGAGATTTTTCCATTTCATTGTGAATTCATTTTGTACTCACATAAGTCTGCATGAGTGTATACCACAGTACCATTACCTTTTTCTTTTTTGCAGTTTTACTTCTTTTATTACAGGATTAGTTATTATTCTTAGTTCGGCAAGCAGCCTGGAAAATGACAACTTTTACAAGCTGTCTGCTACCCTTCACTGGTATTTAGACACATTTAAAAAAGAAAAAACCTCTTAGCAACAATATTCAGTAAGGACCACATAATTGTATATAAGGGTACTGAGGCCTGTAATGCAATTCAATATTTAGGACCAAGAAGGATAACCCAGTAGGTGGTTCACTTCTGGCAGGGCACACTGTCATGATAACTGATGCTGCACACCTAATTTGCTAGCTTCAAACACAGTTCAAGACAGCAGATAAAAACATAAAATCACCACCTGGGGATAAATCTGATTTTTAGAAATAATAAACAATTTTATTATTTCATATTTATATAGTAAATAGCTTTTTTTTTTTTTTTTAATTCTTCTCATGACAAATGGGAACAAACAGATCTTATCCTGTGTAGTCCTTGTTGTACATTTGGCCATTTGATGATAACATCAGAATTTTTGGTAAAACATACTTAGAAAAAACTTGGTTAACTTCCTTAAGAAACCACCTTCGTGTGATTGTTTAAAATAATAGGCTGTAATGGACATATTGAAGCCAAATAATTAAAAGATTCTTGGAAAACTGAATGTTACCACTGTTATTTTTACTATACTCAGTGCACAACCTATTAGCTACACCTTGCTAGTACTACATTCACCCCACTTTGGCCTTTACAACTGCCTTAAATCTTCATAGCAGAGATTTCTCAAAATCCTGTAAACATTCTTCAGAGATTACTTTTATTCTTATTGTACAAATGGATGAGATTTTCATGGTAAAGTGAAAAATAGATCCAGGACAGAAAAAGCTGCATTATGCCGGTCATACAACTTCAGCTTTTTGCAAGAGTCTGCACAGACAGCATGCTAATGCTAAGCTAGCCAGCATACTAAGAGAAGAGTCATCTGTGTCCTAGTTTGAACAGCGACTTGTGTTGGTGTGTTGGGCCCAGGGAACACATTCACATAAAAAATTAAATACATTTCAATGGGGTTTTTTTTTCTTTGTTTTTTCTATCTTTACATTTTATTTAACCATGAGCAAAACCTTCCCTGTGGTTTGTCTTTTAAAACTCTAAATTACTTTAAACTTGTCAACATTAGGTTTGACTACTGATAACACATCATGAAATAGAAATAATATGAATGAGAGGAGTTTGCACTGTGACAACTCAAAGTCACTCCATGTTTCAAATTACAGCGTGTGCTAATATTATTACTTTGTTTACTTTGAGGAGAGTCAGAGTAACCTTTCAGTCATGACTAAGTAAATTTGTAATATTTCTGAATTTGTCCTAAGTTATCTGATACATCTGTCTGCTCAGTGACTGTGATTTTTGGTGGCTTCCCAAGAGGGAGATAGTCAACAGTTAATGGCAGACATATCCATATGACTATACTTTTAGGTTGAGGATAATTTTCTTTTAAAAAAAAATTAATATTGCTTAAAACAATGTTCATAGAAAGTCGGAATTTTAGCGCAGATGCCAGCGCAGGGAAAAAAAAGTAATTTAGTAGTTCAATATACCCATTCAGACTTCTACTGTACATTTTTACTGTCAGCTGAGCGTAACTACTTTCTTTGGATGGTCAAAACTTTTTAACTTTCTTATCACTTTATATTGTTTCATAACGATGAAAGTACCTGTGCCTGCATAGTATTTGGTGCAGTTTCCATAAGTAATATCTTCTTGTCGGATATCAAACTGTGGCAGAGCAATAGCATCCATTTGCACAGGGTCTCCTGTCTGCCACATAAACTGCAGGTCATCTGTTGTATAACCAACTGGAAATCAGGAGGGCACAGATACAGAGATAGAAAAACAGTCAAACACAACAGATATATATAGTTTAAGCCCACCGTTACCACCCTTCCAATGAACATAACAGTTCAAATGCATGAAGCCATCCAGAATATGATACATCTCAGCAGTCAGGTTTGGCTTTACAGGGTAATGGCTTCAAGTTATGTTGCTTATTTAAGTCTAACTGCTTTGTAAACAAGCTGCAGTAAAGACATGTCAAGCTCAATTAGCTATGAGACTCTCACAACAACCCTAAAATATGATGATTTATTCTACTGCACTAAGTGTTCACCACTGGAATTGGCTGCTAAACACAAGCAAAATGCTCTTATTTACCCTAAAACCAACTACTTTACAAAAACAACAACTATATTCCCAACTCATAAATACTGAATGTCTAAAATATCAGCAAGCACATGTGTATACTGATGAGATACTTTAAAGAGTTGTTAATTTAGGAAAACTTACAGCTTTCAAGTTGCATTTTACACCTCTGTGTGTCCATAGGGAATAAGGTCAGATCAAGTGGACAAGAAAGGGTGACGGACAACCTGTCGGAGGAAGAAGATATTTATTTTTTTTCTTTATGGCTGCTTTATTGTATTCATTGCATATATTACTGTATACACTTCACAAGATGAAACTCTAGATTACACTGGAGCCAAGGGTTTAACCCGAAAGGGGTTTTTTTTCTGAGTGATATATTAACATGGAATAAAATGGTACATGCAAACATACAGACAATTCTCTTTGGAGATGAATAAAACCTGGCAGCAATCCCTTTGAAGATTAAGTCTGTACATTCACATTTCTATTGGTTATCCAGTTTTGTGTTACATGGGGGCCTGGAACCTATTCTACTTGTTGTAAGGTAAAAGGCGGGGTACAAATCTGTTTTCCACTAAATCTTGTGCATGTAAACAGTTTTATCTTTTGAGTTTCCAGTTTTACAGTCTTAATTACTGAAGAAAATATATTAAAATAAAGTAAAGAAGGACAGAAAACACAGGCAAATATTTCCAGTATAGACTAAAATATATCAGAGTGAATTTGCAGTACTTCAGGTCATAGACACAAATGATCCATGATTAAATACATTGGCAGCACTACAGGTAATAGTTCTATGCAGCTGGGTCAAAAATTATTTAATGTGCTCAGTCTACAGATGTGTCCACAGCTACATAATATAATTTTGCACTTTTATGTAGTCTAATATTGAGAACACTGAGCAGTCATTTGGTTACTACTAAGGTTGATGCTACATTAATTCAGTCTGAAACTATGCCAAATTAGCCAGGAGATAAGATGTACCACAACGTAAGGAGTGCTCTGACACGTTGATAAATATGTTTTTTTCCTTTCTCACTGGGAGGTTGTTTTGCTCTAAATAGTAGCAAGAGGTGTCTCCTTTTTATTTGACATAAAAGCCATAGTAAAGCCTAAAAAGAACAGTTAGTGTTTTGACACAATATGACAATCTTAATGGTCAATTGTTTCTGTATCCAGGGATACAGCCCTCAAGGCACACACAACCAGGTAATAACTTAGAAGTGGGTATTGATAACTGGTTGAAGTATTGATAAGAAGTGATAAGCCATGATTGCCATGGTTCCCTGTAGTGTGAATGGAAGCGTAGTGAAACTGTGAAGAGACTATTCATGAAGTCAGATGCATCTTTTGAAATGTGTTGGTTTCAGTGGTAAAGCACAACTTTTATTTTGAAGGCCAATGTTCTCCGATTCCAGTTTGTGCCACAATTTTGCAAGTTTTACTACAGGGTGGTGAATTTGCAGATAAGTCGGTTTGTTCCATGGAAAACACAAGTGACCCTGATGATCTGCTGGTGACCAAAGCAGTCACAAAGGGGTATCTTCATTGCAACTGATTTCTCTTAGCAAAATCCAGCAACACCTAAGAACCACTTGCAAACCAGTTAAAGAACACACATTTCTTTCATAGCAAGCAGAGGTTGTCAGGGAATCGCCAGCTTGGGACTGAGGCCTAACATGGTTTACAAATTTCTAAATATTCCACTATGAGGCTGCCATTATGAAGTGATTACTTTTGAAGTCATGTAAGTGTTTACATTCTTTGTTCTATGGCCAATAATAAACTCTAATAGCCTGAAATACAGCTTAATGTATACTGTTTATAGAAAGCTAGATGTAAGGTAACACCCTATTGATCCCTTTCAAATACAAGATTTAATAACTCTAATATCTAGCATATTGGACTCCTTTAGCTAAAAGGCTGCTGAAAAGGCTGTGTCTTCAGTATGGCCGCCCAGCTCCAACAATTGAGTTGTGACTGACTTGACTTCAAGATAGGCAGGGTAACGCTACGCTATCCTTTTTTAAAAATTAGTCTCTAGTTATCAATGCAGGACACAGAACCGACTTTAAGTGCTTTGTAGATGTTTCTAATTAGTACTTAGGCACCAGCCACCGCTTAAGTGCAGTATAAATGGATAACACTCAAACAACCAAATGAGCTCCAGTCTCAATAACTAGATAAGAGAAAACTAGACAGGAAATTTGAATTGCTCTTCCTTCATTCCTTAATTGGAGTCAAATTATTTCAGTTGATGTATGCTTGTCACCAAATATTTAGAAATGCAAAAAGCCTAACTGCTAGGTAGTAAAACAGAAAGAACACATTTTATATTACTTTCACTAGCTGGGCCCACGTCCTCATTTTAGGTTTGAAAGCGTATTAGTAGATAAAGGTGAATGCCGTGGACGTGAATTGAGCTGGGGTTTAGGGAAGGCCACTGGTGGTGGCTCCCGGACCCAGCAGATCCCTGTGTACTAATTAGAAGTGAAGAAGTTAAAGAATTGAAAAGAGGAGGGAGGGTGAGGAACGTAAACGAGTATTAACAGGTTGTAGAACTGGGGGAAACTACATAGATAAGAATCAGGAGGAGCGTGTTTGGAGGCGCGGTCCCACTCCTGAAATTCTGGTACTTTATCTCCAATTGTTTTAAACTGTAGGGATCACAGGGCTTGACCCCAGATCTAAGTGATAAAACAACCTCATAATTACTTGAAATAAAGATCAGCGAATATGGCAAAAGCATAAATACACCCTGTTTAAGCCATTTAGTAAAAAATATAGAATGCTATATCAATATCATAAGCTATATGTTTTGGTATCATAAATCAATGCTGGTATTGATAAAATATTAGTGAAGATCATTCCTAGACTGTATGAGATCTGTTTGCAGACAGAATCCTTTCTACTTAACTTAAAGTTTTTTTTTCATCAGCTTTAAACTTGAAGATTCATGACTTATGGCCCAAACTAAAATTGAGTGGTACTGTCGAAAGGACTTTTGAATTAAACCAGATACTAAGTCATAGCAAAATTTACAGTAATGCTGCATTTTCCTGGATTATTGCATATCTGATGAAGTGACTATTTTCAACGAATCACATAAGACTGAACGACATTTCAAGTACACTGATTAAAAACAAGTTAAAAAAAAGTAAATAAATTACCTCATACTGATTAGGACATCTCCATTACGGAAGATGAAGAGGAGAATATTTTCTTGGGTAACATCATGAAAGTTGGCGCTCTTCTCATTAGCGAAGAACAGGTCGGGTTTCCAGAGACATTTGAACATCTTGGGATCAACAGTGAGAGAATCAGACTTGAAGTCGTCTGGCAGTTTCAGCCTGGGGTCATTCCAGCGCTGCCGCAAGAAGATGTTGACTCTGTAATCCTGTTAAGTGTAACACCAGGCGAGTACAAACACAGTTAATGTTACTTCCATGTAAACTCAACTGGACACAGTTTGGGTGCTTTCACGGTAAATGATGCCCAAAAGGCAAACTCTCTAAATGGAATAAAATAAAGCATATGCTAATCTTTCTGCTAACATTTTCTGAAGCTTTAAGGGGGATGGTACAAAAAAGTGCATTTTCTGTGTGAATGAATGAGATGCTTTAACAGGGTAACAAAAACATTTTTAAGCCTCCTAAATATGTTTGAATAATGAATAATAACATATAGATTACTTTAAGTGCAGAGTGACAGTTTACATCTGCAACATAATGCCTTTAAAGCGGTCAACACACAAGAAACTGCACAGTCCAAGGGTCAAATGTTATCAACACAGCAACAGCAAGTACCTCATTAGTGCACATATTAGTAAAATGTCCACATTCTTGATGGTGGGAAAGTATCACTGTGAGCTTTGGGACACATCTCTGTGCACACACTGATGGTGGGCCTCAAGCTGTTCTGGGAGCAGGTGAGCTATTAAGCTGAGGTTGAAGACAGATGGTATGTCAAATACAATGGCTGAAATATCAGCTTTGCATGTGTTCAGTCTTGTGTAGGAAATATGCCTTAAACGTATACTCTCCCCTTCTATTTAGTTTTTATTACCTGAAACTATATTATTATTGACATTTTTGTTATTTGACATGGCAGCTTGTTTAAATCTAAAGTAAAGTCAATGAGAAACCATTAGAATTTTTAATAACTCAATTTTAGCATATGTGCATCTACTGCAATTTAAAACATGTTAGTATTTATTACAAGGAAAAAAAACTGCCCATGGCCATTACACTTGCAATACATAAATGATGCAATGTCAAAATTATGGAAGCCCATTTCCGCCACTAAAATTTCGAGTAATCTACGTGAATGACGTCATTTCCTTGTTACCCGGAAGCTGAAGCCTTCAGGTAAAAATGCTACAGCTAAGCTACCGGCAATGTCAAAATACAGCAGTTCAAATGACATAAATAGAATATACGTGTTTATAGACTACACAAATCTGCCAAGTTTGAGCCAATAGAAATTCTGATATGATTGTGACACGTTGCGTGTCACTCACTTCTCACATGGTTTGGCACCTAGCTAGCTGGTGAACATAGATATTGTTATTATTATTTCAGCCAGTGCAGAGATGTCAATTAACGCTGAGCAAAAACAGTTAAATTGTAGATTTTAAGGGTTATTTGTGTCTTTTATGTACCCCAAAACAAATTTTAACTTTACTGAGGAATTTTCCACTGTCCATCAGCATTTATACACTCACTTGCCAAATCATTAGGTACATGTGTTAAATTGCCAGTGTAAATATTTTATCTAATGGCAGCAAGTCAGTGCATTTAGGCATGTAGAGTTAGTCAAAGAAAAAAACTGCTGAAATTCAAACCAAGGATCAGAATGGCAAAGAAAGGAGATTTAAGTGACTCTGAGCCTTTCTAGGTTGTTGTGCTGCTCTGAGTATTTGAAAAACTGCTGGATTTGGATTCTCTCACACAACAATCTCTGGGGTTTACAGAGAACGGTCCAAAACATAGAAAATCTCCAATGAGCTGCAGTTCTCTGGGTAAAAATCCAATGTTGATGCCAGAGGTGAGAGGAGAATGAAAAGACTGTTTTAACCTGATAGGGAGGCAAAAGTAACTCAACCACTATTTAATAACCAAAATATGCAAATACTTGGCAGGGTCGGAGGCAGGGTCAGAATTTGGCATAAACAGTTAAGGAGTGGCCCGTATGATGCATTATTTTCTTTTGAAAGGGGAATCTTGCAATCAAGCTGTTGATATCTTATTTTATAAGATATCATTTCTATACAACCACATTTTAGACACCTGTGTTGAACTAGTCCTTGAGCTACAACATGAATAGCTTCTGGTGGCTCTTCTCTGTCTGAGGGAGACACGGGCCAATTCCCACACCTTTTCCTTCTCTAAAAACTAGACAAGGAAATATATCTTGCTTCTGGCTCACAATCAAGCTGCCAGTACAACATTCGATTCCAGAGAGATTTAAGAACTTTCTATAACCACTGAGGGAAACTAAAGCTGAGAAGCAGTAAAAAAACATATATAACAACAATTTATTCCATCTCCGAAGAAAATTAGTCATTGTTTTCTAAAGATTATAATCATAATGTGAAAATAGGTATGTTAAATATAGTGAGTGTTTGGTAGAGGGAGGTGTGAATAATGAAAGAAGGTTTCCTGAGATCAGATACCCCACAGAGTGAAAAATTGAGGGTAGAGGTGACCAGCTGTCTCTTCCTCCTTCTGCTAGATTTGTTTCAAACCTTCCTCACTTTCATTCAGTTTATGCCTAGGCTGGGTGTCCAGGGGGAAAAAGGAAGAAAGGAACAAGCTACCCTTTTGAGAGTTGTGCATTTTTCTCTTCCACTTTGTCTTTCTTGGCTCTTGTTCTTGCTTTCTTGATCCTCCCTTTTTGTCTTCGCTGTTATGGTCTCTTTCTTCAGATTATTCTCGCCATTTGCGGTCTTTATTATTCCTTTGCTTTCATCACACTTTGAACCATCACACTTTTTAATTTTATTCCCGCTTCCTCTATCTTATTCTTTTTCACTACTCAATTTCCTCATCCCTGTCTTCCATTATCCGTCTTAATGATCTTTGGCCTCCTACTGTCTGATTTAATCTTCCTTCTCCCATCCATTTCACTTTACCTTTGTCTTTCTCTCTCTCTCTCTCTCTAACATGGTGTCTGTTTTTCACACTTTCCTTCACTGGTCAAAACTTTTTCCTCGAGGTCTTTGTTTTCCTCAGCTCTTTCTTCCTCATTACCCTTCTTCTTTGTTTGTTTCCTCCTGATGTGTTCATTTTCTTCCACCATCTTTGGGTCCTGTGATTTGTAAGGATTTTCCACTTATCATCCTAAGTGGTCTATAATAGAGTGAAACTCTTGACTGGAGTATTTTATAAGCAAATACACACTACCTATCTGCTGCCAATCTTTTCCCCGTGTGGCAGATTTTCAAGCAGTGCCAGCTCCAGGATATATTATCCAAGACTTTGTTCAGAGTGCCATGACTCATAAAAGTGAGCATGATGGAACACTTAACCCTGCTGAACACTGATCATTCTTGGACATTTGGTTGTTTCAATGGCAATACAGCAAGGTCCATAATTTGTTGGACAAAGACGAAGACATTTGTGTAATTTTGTCTCTGTACATCACCACAGTGTATTTTAAATATAACAATAAAAATGTGGTTGCCGTGCAGACTTTAAACTTTAATTGAAGGGGTTTTTACAAAAAAATGTTTAGGAACTAAAACCATTTTTTACATAGTTCACAAAAACTAATTGGAAAATTGAGTAACAAGCAGTTTAATGGCCATGTAAGGCCAGTTTCCTTGATATTTTGTGAAAAATGGAGCAACCAAATGAGAGATGTCAAAAAGATAACTCACAACTTAAACTCCTGAATAAGAAGGTCAGATTAGACTTTGCCAGAATTAAAAGCGCCTGCACAGTTTTGACAAAACCTTTGGTTAGATGAAACCAAGACTACGTTTTACCAGAATGATGGGAAGAGAAAAATATAGAGAAGCAACAGCTTACGAGCCAAAGCATACTATATTACCTATCAAACATGGGAAGGCAATTTTATAGCATTGGCATGTATGGCTGCCACTGGAACCGGGCCAATGGGGCTTACTGATGATATGACTGCTGAGTGAGGTAGCAGGATTAATTTTGAAGTGTACAGCTCTATACTCTTTGCAGAGATTTATTCAAATGCTGTGAAACACAGGGCAAACTCTCACAGTGCAAACTAATCATGAGCCGAAGCACACCACAAAAGAAATGCAAGAATTTTTTAAGGCCAAGCAGTGAAAAAATCTTGGATGGGTAAGTCAATTCCACCATCTCAACCAAACAGATCGCTTATCTGATATTTAATACAAAACTAAATGTAGCATTTGGTGATGTCAGTGGGCTCTAGACTTCAAGGGAGTCATTGACTGTAAAGGGTTTTCATCAAAATATTCAAAACTAATCTTATATTTAAAATTATGTAAGTAAGCCTCTGAAAATGGGTGGTTAGGTATAAAAATAACTGTGATCCCTCAACAGTTGATGCAAAAAGTCTGTAAAAGCCCTTGAATTAAAGCTCAAAATCTGCATATAAATCACGTTTGATTTTAAATTCACAGTGTTTGTGTACTGAGGCAAAGTTAAGAAAAATCGATAATCAAATAACGTCTCTTTGTCAAAATAATGATGGACCTAACTTTAGGTTCTGTAACTAAAATAGGATCAGTTATACAACATTAAATAACAGGACATGGAGAAGGACACTGAAATGCATGTTGGCTGCCACACACATAAATACTGCTAAATTTCTGAAAGAAGGTCATATACATATTACATGTGTCAGCCTTAGAACAACTATAAATTTTACATTTTTATTAATCAACTTTCCATTTGAGTAAAAATGTGATTGTACTTATATGGGGGGAAAAAAGTCAAATTTATCTCACAAAAATGATTTATGAGTGACAATGTGACAAATCATACTAACGCTAAGTGGGAAGAAGGTTTGTTTTTTGTAATAAAGACATCCTGGATTAATTTCTGTAAAACACACATGGAAGAATAAAATAAAACTGTTGATTTTGGTAATTTGTGACATTACACTGTTGAATGATTGGATGTATCACACCAGGTGAACCAGTCTTATTAGAAACTGGGAATTTCCATTTATTGCTTTCTAAGTGATCAAGAGTCAACCCAGCTTCGTCCTTGAGTTTAATCTAGTAATTAGTATTCAAACTGCATTTCTTGATCAGCAATTAAGCCATCAGATAAATGAGGCATGCAAACCCCAGTCTTCATAATGATTCACTGCTAAATGATCTAATACCATCTAGAAAACATGCTCATGAATTCTCCCTAAAACTTGGCCAAAGCAGTTTTCAGCTCTCATTCACTGCTTCTGATTGGCAGAAGTATTGATTACCAATACTGTCAAACTGCAGCAGCAAGTCCTTACCATGGTTGTTTCTTGGATTGAGCCAAAGCTGTTGATGAAAATGTTCACTCTATCCTCCACAGGAATTCCTGGATTTAGAAAGAGAGAGAAAGTATTCCTTGTGTCTAATAACTGCTTCGCCCATGTCTCAAAGCAAAGCAGTTATCAAGTACTGCTCCTGCAGTTTACAATACATTTGTTCTGTAAATCCATGTAAATGCATTCCTAAACCATACATATTGTACCTAGTGATTTAATTGATTATATTAATGGTCAGGTTTTGTGAAAGGCCCAGCATTGCAAAATAATAAAAATCCCTTCTCAAAATCATCCCATCTTCTTCCCAAGCTCACGCTGTAAACATTTACTGTATATTGGCACCCCTCCCCACTCAGCCTTTTGCATAAACTAATAAAACTGTTGATGAATGCAGACTGCTCACCCTGCTTTGAATAAATTATTTCCTTTGATCTGTTTACTTGAGGCTCACAAGTTTCACTGGATAAATTCTACCATGCAGGTCACAAAATTAATGCACAAGTTATGGCGTGTTATAGAGCTCACATCTTTGTTGCATTAATGTAACAAATCAAACATTAACTTGAATCAATATTCAAAGGTAATGCTGCTATTACTATATTCTATTATTCTATAGGGCCCATAAAAGCAGCTTGCCATGTTACAGCGAAGTAATGCATAAGGCATAGTTTAGTTCTTAATTTGGGAGATTATGATATGGATGCTAATGGATGAGGATTTCAGGCCACCCTGAAATGGAGAGCAGATGTTTGGCTGCTGGACCAGTCGGAGGGAGTGAGGGAGAATGCTAAGTCGGCTCACTACACATCAAACATTAAGTCCCAGATACAGCTCCTGGTGCCAAGTGCCAGAGCAAGAAAACTACAGATCCACCTGAAGACTGGGGAGACGATCAGTCAGACAAAGAGGCCACCAGCCACCTCTTTGTTATTTTCATGGCTGTTTCTGTGAGACAAACATAGTACTCCCAGCAGTGTGATGTGTACAGTACACTATAAACACTGACGATGGATGGTTTTTGGGCTTTGAAAAATGAAAAATGAAAAAGAAATGACTGTACAAAGGTAACAGATGAGGCATGCTTCCACTTCAAAATCAAATTTTTACTTGTGCATTTGTCTGTAAGCTAGCTTTAGCAATTTTGATTAATCTGATTCCTAACCTTAGACAGATTTTAGAAATATCAACTTGTCCTATGCACGAGTGTCTATTAAAATCTGTCCATGCAGCAGTATCGGCAAGAAGTCAACCCAGGAACACAAGCCTTCTGTAACTGTTTAAGCACAAGTTACATTTGCAAGGGAATGCATTTTGATTAATGCCTCCACATTCCTACCTCCAGCATTAAACTCTTAGAAGAAATCTGGAGGTACACATGCACGTGTTTCTTTAATTAGCATGACAGCACTGCAGCTAGAATGTAAATTAAAAACGAGACAGAAACAGATAAAGAGCAGAAAACCTGCCTTTGAAGTTGGGCCTTATTCTGGGATCATAGGTGATCAGTAACCTGTTCAAGATGTTGCTGGTTGAATTTGCAGGGACCCGGGCCAGATCCTCAGATGACAGCTGTCTGCAAATAAAAAGACAGAGAGAGAACTTGAGGCACGATTACATTAGCAGGTCAAATTCCTGGCAGATGAACAGACAAAGTGCACAGTGCACTCACTTCTACTCTGTATACTCTTTGATTAAACTATAACCTGGGAGAGCTACCAGTCTGGGATTAAATTGGCTTTTAAGATTTGGACCACCAAGGAACTGTTAGACTGAGACAATGTTTAGAAATGAAATGTGCTGCTATTATGGGATGTTTCCAGATTATGACTGAGGAAGTTGACAAGATCCCTTGGGCTAATGGAAGACTCTTCTCAACATGCTGAATTTTGAAATATTTGCAGTGTTCATCATCTCAACATGTTTTCATACAAATATATGTTATTGAGCAGTAAACACAGGGCAGTTTAAGTTGTACTGACATTTAATCATCCATAAATAAAACATTTGGGTATGTGAAAAATTCTAAAGGATGCAAAAATATTTCATTTTAAAATCATTCAAGGGTTTTTTAAGATAAATGAGTGAAACGCTTGATCAAAGCACATATTATACTATCTTTATAAAAACAGCACTAGTTCAGTAAGCAAGCCAATAAGTAACCCACTGAAATGATTTTCCCCTGAATGAATCAATCTGCCGCACAGGTGACAAGTATAAATGACTTGTCAAGACAAATAATCTGTTTTTGTGCTATGTAGTTCTTTTTGTTTAAGTCTACTTCAAATGTTCCTACAAAATTGAAAAAACTTAACAGTGCTTGGTAAAAATATCACCAACAACATGACGACAATCAGTCAAACATCATTTGTTTTCATGTGCTTGACTAATGAAAAATACAGTGGGACAGAGAGAAAAGGACGAGGAGGGGATCTGGCAAGAGAGAAAGGGGGAACAAAAATCCTCCTCCTGGGTGGCAATGAATGCTTCTGCCAAAGAATTCCCCCTTCTCAATACATATTATTATGTAAACCTTATCATGCACTGAGGATGGGCTAAAGTGCTACACAAGAATGCTGCGCAGTGTGTATATGTTCAGCGGTTCCCCTGATCAAAGTAAAACCCAATTCCCATCCGCTAAACCGCTTTTTTTCCTCCTCTTTTTTTAAGAGACCTTCCTGACAATCTCAAGCACAAGAGCTAAACTGGAACCAAGTGCTTTAGTTGATCCGCAAAGGCATCTGCAGCATTAAACACAAAGCATGTCATACAGCTTCCACTTGCCAATTTTCTACATCAAACAGTTTATCCCACATTTCAAGACTTCATTGTAGAGACATTTGTTACCATTTAAGGAAGAAGATAGCGCAGCTCTACATTACACTTAACTCAGCGTGCAGGACACAATTACGTCACATTCCTTTTGTGATCTACAGTATTTACATCTATAGTTTAAACCATAACCTGAGAATCACCTTTTGGCATGCACTGAAGAGGCAATGACAACCTGAGATCTATTTATGTGTATGGTGGAGAGACTGAAAAGTAAGATCCATTAGGTGTAAAATAGACAAAGTCCGCCATGCTTCAGCTCCATGCTGAACTGACAGGGTTTTTCCTACAAAGGGTAATTGTTGTCCACCCCTAAGATGTTTTACACCCAAATAGAAAAGAGGCACTGTAATAGCCATTCATCCATTTTCTTAACTGCCTAGCCTAATTACAGTCATTGAGGTGGGAGCACCTGGTGAAAACCCACACAGGCACAGGAGAACATTAAAACTCCATGTCCTGGCCAGCAGTTTCAAACCCAGAACCGTCTAGCTTTGAGCTGCTGGTGCTATTCAATGCACCTTCGTAATATGATTTTTCAAACCTACGTTCCAAATTGTTCTGCTATTAGGATAACAACCATTTTACTATCTGTACCCACATACTCATTTTAGGTTTGGCAACATTTTTAGTAGATAAAGGCAGATGGCTTAAACATGAATTGAGATGCGGTATTCAGCTAATTTATCTCCAATTTATTTACCAAATGGTCAGAAATATGCTTCAGAACTAAAATAAATAAAGGCAAGTTTGTGTTTTTAATAGATTTAATAGACCAACACTATAATATATGTATATAGAAAATGTTTTATATGAGGTATAGCCTCCTCTACAAAGGACAGTAGTTCCCCATCTGTCTATTGGCTCCACAAGTGTCCCGATCTGCTGAGGAACTGCTCTCCATTCCTAGATGAGTGCACCATACATTTTGTAATGGTCACTGGCCATGGCTGCCTCAGATGAACATGATGACTAAGTCCTTCCTGACCATTTTCAGTGGAGAAAAATCATATAAATGGTATCCAAGGAAGTCTCTGCATACGCTCCTGATCCAAAAAGTAGAGGCGGGCACCGTCCTGACAAACGGTGCCTGCCTCAGCACAGAGCAGGGTGTTTCCATAAGAATCTCTGACTAGTCAAATTTCCACCAAGAACAGTTAGATCCGAAGACGCTCTCATGGACATGTAAGGCTGAAGAAACATCATTAGCAAGAGCTAATGCTGACTGACTGAAGCCAATCAAGCAGAACCAAATTCTACTCATAGAAAATGTTTAGGTTTTCTAAGAGATTAAAGTGAATGGATTTAAAACAGAGATTGCAAACAAATTTCACAACAACAAAACTTACTTCTTTATTCGACTTGTATACAAGAAAAACGTATGCATTACTGTGTATAGAGCCATCAAGCTAACATGCCTAGTCAATACGCCAAAGGCCAATATGACACAGCACGATGTTGTTTATTCCACACGGTACTTACGATGGACAGTAAACATGCTTCCCTTTCTTCTTTCCTTTCTTTGCTCCTTTTTCTTTGGCAAATCCTCCGTCTAAGCAAAGAAAGAGAACTAGGAGAATAATGGCGACCTTCCTTGTGCCCATTCTGAACCTGTGTAAAAGAAAAATAATAATAATAAAAATTGTGAATAAAATGAACATATAAAATAAAAATGGAGGGACAAGAACAAAAGAAATGATTTGGAATTGTGAATCCAATGATTTTTTTTTTCACATTCCACAAATTCAGCTGTTATGTGACAGTAATTCTATGGCTTCCTTGTTGGCTAGAGCTTAAAGCTTCAGAGCTTGTTGTTTCCTGAACACTGCAACTTTGCCCCTTACTCTTTTTAACATCATCGATTCATATTTCCTCTAGATGCATGTCACATACAGTAAATGTCTGAAATACAGATGAATCAGTCTGACAAGGTTTAATAAAGCAGAGCAAGTTCAAGCATAAATTCAATCACTGAAGCATTGCACCTGAATAACAATGGTCATTGAGGACTCGTCAGCTGAATGTGACCTTTAAAGGATAGCTGAAATAAATATCGCCTACAATATCCTTCAGTTTAGTCCAGAACTTACATCAAAAAGGCTCAATAGGACTTTTTTCTAAATGTATTTTTTAGATTTCAACAATCATGTTTAGATTTCTAACCCTTCGAGTGTTATGACCAACACTCCCTATTGGTCAGTCATTTCTTACAACATAATACTAAAGTGAAGGCAACTAACAGATAATATGGTCCTGTGTATTTACAGTAACAAAACTATACAAATGCACACTTACACAAACACACAGAGCATTTTTGCATTTCTTGATAGAGGCCATTAATCATCTTGCAACCACAGTACCTGTGTGATTCATTGTCCATCTAGAAGTGTTGCCCTTTCATTGCATTGGGATACTGAGACCAACAGCAAGGCAGCAACACCAGCTTACAAACACACACTCATCCAAACATATATCTTGTGTATTAACTGAGGCCGTCTAGACAGAAATACTCTCTGTCTGTCTCTCTCTCCTTGTCTCACTGCCTTGACCCAGCAACTCCCTGTCTACTCCTTGCCTTCACATCGATCATCATCTTCCTCAACAGAAATCCTTTCCTGAGTGCACTGAGAACTGTACAGAGTGCAATGCCTTTTGGCTCCATGCAAACAAGTTGCCCAAACAAAGACAACATTGGTTTATCGATTTGGAAAATTCCTGAAAACCAGAGGGCTGGATACTACTCGCCTGGCCAGCATAATGTCAAAGCTAATCCACACGTCTCAGATGGCAACAGCTGGAGCAGTGTCAAATGTTGGACTTCACAACTCAACCACATTTCTGAGAAATAATTTCTTATGCAACCTACAAATTCTCTATGCAATCTTCCCTGTTAGAGCCAATCTATAGAGAAATAGACCGCTGACTACAGTAACAGATGATCCAACAGACCTGGAACCACTGACGCCTAAAAGCCAGGTTTGCCTCCTGGACTTTTCAGAAAGGAAGACTCATACTCCCGCCGCCGTTGGAAGCAAGTGCAATATCTTGCTGACTTGTTTTGGAAGAGGTGGGTGCGCGAGTATTTGCCTATGCTTCAAGAGCGTCAAAAGTGGACTCAGGTCAGAAGAAATGTAACTGTGGGGGACATTGTAATGGTGGTCGACGAGTCAGCGCCAAGAAGCTCGTGGATGTTGGGGAGAGTTCTTCGTGTATTCCAGACGCTAAGGGTCTGGTACGGCGTGTGATCATCAAGACAAAGACTAACACCTTAGAAAGACCCATTGACAAGCTGTGCTTGATCTGTGAGAATGTCATGTAACTTGGAATGAGAAAATACAGTATATGTTCTGATCGGTTACAGGTTTTGTGAAAGATAATTTGAATGACCATGTGTGATACAGGAAGTGTTAATGTTATTTGGCTCTTTTGTAAGTGTTCGCTAATTGTCAGTCTTCATGCCCTCCAATTAGGGGGCTGGAAATGTTAGAGCCAATCTATAGAGAAATATTTTTGATACTGTTTCAGTTATTATGTTACATGTTTAATTTTGTATAATATGTTGTTAAAGAATAAATGCTGCACGTTTAATTTGTGTCGGGTAAGAAAACATTACAGCGCATGTGTGGTAGCAGGTTAGAGTGAGCCAGGACGGCAATGGAAATGTGCGCTGTAGCAGCAAATAGTTTTTTGACCGTGACATCTTTTGTTTGTATGTACGAGTCAGAAATAAATCTGAACAGCTCACATTAAGAAGTGGAAGAATTACTTTTTCGAAGCTTGGGACAGAAATTCGCCACTACATTCCCCTTTGCATTTCTGTAGGTGAAATCTCAGCTTCTTTCCACATTCTACCTGATAAGGAGAAGGATGAAGCAGAGGCATGTATACAACTAGTATGCATCGCACTGTAGCGAATAAAAGAGTCTGAATACCAAATAAGACATATTTGAAATTCTTGATAGTGCTGAACATTATCGCACTGGTTCATAATATTTGTTGGGATTGTGAAAGCTTAATCCTTATGCATGTGTCTTCTTATCATAGTTGCATTATTTTGTCTTCTTTTGAAGCGTGCACCTATACAACTTGAAGAGAGAAGTTAGTGATCTGCTTTTGTCAAAATATATCTATTTTGACATCTCTTTTGGGTCCCAGTCCCAAAGTGGAGCTCAGAGAAGCCAGTCGATATATAATTGTGTACAATCAAAATTAAAAAACAAAACAAAACCCTCAATCACGCGTCCACCCAACTGATATTAAAGCATAAATATGAGTTCAGCTGAAACTATAACTCGACCTTGGCACTGTCTGACTCATCTGTGTGCCACCACTGAAGAACATTGCCCTAGCTCTGTTTTACTAGGGGCAAAGTTAAAACGGCAGAGGCTTTGTCATGCAACGGCTGACAGTGACTCAAGCGGGCTACATGGTTTGCCCTACGGGTCATGGGATAATAAACAATTAAAGCCAATCTGCCACTAGAGCACAGTGTCTTTTTTTTTTTTTAAGATTCTGGACATTAAACAAAACACCTAAAATTATTTCTGCCGGGAAGAGGGTTTACATTTAGGTAAATAAACGAATACTTATTTATTATATTAATGTTGATGATATAACAGTCCGGCCATGTCATTTGGTGGAACTGAGATATGTATATAAGTATAGGTCATATTCCTGGTAATATCACCACTTAAAACTAGATTATTTATTACTGCTTAATCCAATAATCCACGAGGAAAGGCCTCAGATGTATTCAAGAAAAATACTGAAATGGAACCAAAGAAAAATAAATCCGCACACTGCCGGTGCTCTCACAACCTGTGGCTGCACGTCGCATTCGGTCTCTTTCTAACAACAGAAAAGTAAGTAAGAGAGGCTGACACTCGCCCGAAGCCTGAGCATCATAAGAGCAGAGGATACAGCGACCACCATGACGGGGGTGGGTGGGGGATGCAGAAAGAAGATGCCAACACATATGAACACGAGCATGCGATTTCACTACATGCGAGCGCACGCTATGAACATAAATAACACAAAGTCATCTCTCGCGAAACACGGTACGCAGTTCTGCTTACCGTTTGGCTTTGTCACCTGTCAATTCCTCAGAAATCTCGATCCACTCAAGCTGACTGTGAAAACAGTGGTTAACAGAGCTTCCAAGACCATTCGCTCCCTTTCTTTTCCATTCTGTTTCCGTCTTCCTGCACTGAAGCGATTAGTTCAATTGGTTTGAGGGGAAAAGTTACATCTCGGCAAATTGCCAATTTTTTTTTTGTTGTTGTTTTGGTTTCCGAGCCCGTTTGTTGTTATTTTTAAATCAACGTGTATATGGCTGCTGCCCTTTCGCCTTAGCTTGGGATGCCCAAGATGGAGGCTTGCGTGTACCTGTCATGCAACATGCGCAGTAGCGGCTGCACAGAACTGGAGAGCATCATTCCCATCAGCACCACGGACAGCCGCTCCCCGCCTCCACATCCACAGCCGCTGCTAGACGGAGACGTGACGTGACGGCAGGAAATAAAAGCTCTCTTTCACGGGATAGACGCAAACGCATCACTACTTATGGCTGGGACTGAGTGGTATTTAGCAGCAGATGGATGAAAATAGAGAGCGCTTTATTAGAAATTATGAATCCAATAAGATACTCAAGCTTCTATTTCTATGTATTATGTAGTAATAGACTGTGTGGTAACCATGTGCCGTAGTATGACCTAGACTATTTTAGATGTGAGATAAAAAGCTGATTTTTTGTATATGTGAAAATGTGACTCATTAAATCAGTGACAAAGAAGATAAAACAATATAGTCTGTGTTTCTATCATCCAGATAAAAATGATGACTGCTTTAATTGCATAATGCAGAAGTCTCAAACATATTTTAGTTTGTAGGACACAGAGCAATCTGATCTCACGTATTTTGGTGTAAAGAATCACAAACTCATTCTGAAGATGTTCATATTTCATAAACATTTACATTCCCTGCTTCCACATCCTCAGCTGCTGCTAATGTACACAACAGACGCCATACAGCCTTATATATTTTGAGTAAAATTTTCATTATTTCCACATTAAGGCAGCCCACTGTCGATGCAAAAAGTATCACCACAATGAAATGCATTGGCACAGCTTCTTGGCTTAACCATCTTTGGTGTGATATAGCAGACCACTGGTGATGTCAAGACGTCAGAGTTGAATGTAATTCAGAACTCTGGCTCAGTGTTGACAGAAAATCTTATGACTTTTGGTCTCAGTGTCCCCGTGCAATGAAAGGGCCTTTTTTGTGCGTGTGTGCGCCTGTGTGTGTGTCTTCAACAACTGTACTGTACTGCGAAACATCTTGAGCCACCCCTCATCTCTTTATATTTTTGGGGAAAATGGGAAATTGATGCAGCAATTTATTGAAACATGTGCAATCACACATGGAAATACAGCACAGAAGGCAAAAACAGAGTTTGTGCAAATTTAACAAGCTCGAAAGTAAATATTTGGTATGACCACTTTTATTCTTCAACACAACCTATACTCTGTTAGGAAGGCTCCCTTGTAATTTCTTTCATTTGTCTTTGGGAATAGTTTTCCAAGCTTCTTGAAGGACATTAAAAGCACTACTTATGATGTTGGCTGCCTTTTTTGGGGAAGGGGGTTCCATGCAGGTATGCTTTTACCGCACTAGCAGTATGTTTGGAATCTATGGATATGTTTGTGATAGGCTGTTAGTAATAAAGTGTGGTTCTGGTTCATCCTTCAAGTGAGGTGCATTTTCTTTGTGACACAAATGTTTCATAGGTCAGTGTTAAGTGGTTGAACAGAATAAATAAATACATAGATACATTAATCTTATGAAAATCCTCGGGTACAAGGACTAGACTGAAAATGACTGATAAGATGGTCAATGTCACAAAAAACTTTGGAAGACCTTGAAAACTATGGAGAACTATTACTTAAGACCACTTTAATAATTGCAAGTCTGACTCTTTGGAAGCAAAGTGTTAAAAAAATGGTTTCACGGCTCAAGACTTTTGCACAGTACTGTATGTATTTACACTTAGATCCACCACTGAACTACAAAAATGCTTTGTTTTTATACATGTCTTAGATTGTCACACAGTTTTCATTGGAAGATGGGGAAGGGAACTTAGAAAAATGGAAACTTGAACATCTGCGAGTTCATATTGGCTAAACTGTGTCTCCTAATGGGAGTGTGATGCACTATAAAGTTACTAAAAGCCCCAGAACAACTATTTAATGGACTTCTGGTTCTCAAATGTTGTTATATCTAAATTCAACAATTTGGATTTGCCTGCTACATCTGTGCTGTCAGCTTGTTTGTTAAAACACATTTAAGATTTATGGCAGGATGAAATGTCTTTTTCCTTTTGCTGTGGAGTAATTGCTGTTTATATCCAGATTGAACACCTGAAAAAATAAATGAAACGGAGAATGGGTATATTAATGAATGCAGATCTTAAATCATAACCATTGACTGTGACAGAGTCACCATTAATTTTTAAATTCAGTCAAAAAGCTATTGTACGTAAAGTCATTTTATGGATCATATATAAGACTTTTTACATGTTTTTTGTTGAGCTTTCCGCTGGTTGTAAATAAATATTAATCTAAAAATGTCTGATGGTACGGCCTTTTGTATATGTCTGTGAAAGAAAAATGCTTAGCGTGACTATAATATCCTCAACATCTAAAATCTAAGAATTTTCATTCCAAACACAAGTACTGTAAAGTATGTTTAGGCGGGTTACTGTACCTGCCAGTCACTTTAAGGATTTTATTTTTTTAAAGAATTTAATGAAAAGCAGAAAAAACTGAACACTGACAGTATAATGGCAGGGTGTTATTAAATGTTAAGGATTAAAACAATGAATAGTTGAGCCATAGTTTCCACGTTTAATTTTTATTTATTGAAATGGTTCATGTAAAGTTGTTGTTGACTATTGCAAAGAAATCTGTCTTTAAAAATAGGTTTTTGCCAGAGGTTTCTTCCTGTTAAAAGGGAGTTTTTTTCTTCCCACTGTCGCCAGAGTGCTTGCTCATAGGGGGTCAAATGATTGTTAGGTTCTCTTTGTAAGTATTATTGTAGGGCCTACCTTACAATATAAAGTCCCTTGAGGTGGTTGTGATTTGGCGCTATGTAAATAAAATTGAATTGAACTGAATTGAATAGGTCACAAAATAACTGATAATCTGGTGGATGATAAAGAGCGCTTCCTATTTACCTTTCATGTCTGCACAGATTTGAATGTTTTTCTAAGAAAAAACCCACATACATTAAGAGGGAAGGTAACAGTAAGTTTGATTTTTTTTGTTGTTGTTGTTGTTCTTTAAATAGAAAAAAAGAAAAATCCACTGAGCTGATTTTCCCCACAGTTTTGAGCCATATCTCATGCATCATTGTGTCAAACAACTTGTGCGGTCTCCCCAAAGATGATCCCCGTGGTATGATCTTGATTGACAAGGCATTCCATTTGCATACACAAATTAATCAGTACCATATGCATAGAGATTAATGATTTATGTCACAGGGCAAAGCTCTGGTGTTACAATAAAGAGGCAGCCATTCAAGCACAAGGATTCTTCTGTGTTGTTTAGAAAAATGTTCGCTAGCCAGCTGGCTATGAGCCACGAGTGTGATGGACAATCCTATGCCATTCCAGAAATATGTCAGGCTGGATTGAAACAATCTACTGTGGTATAATACAACCTGGCATGAAAACCACATTTCTGCTACCACTGCAGCCCTGAAGAGTTATATGTGTTGTCACATCAAAAAGGAGTTTTTGACAGATCAAGAGACAAAGAAGTGTTACTACTAAGCAGCTTTATTTGTTTATTTATTTACTGTGTGCTGCTTAGTAACATGTTTGTTTTCATCTCAGAAGGATGGATCATTCTTTAACTAAACCCAGAGTAGCTTTGCTGACAGCACTTTAATTCAATGATGATGTAAATTTTTTGGAAGACGAACGGGTACATGTCATAGGAGCTGAGATAAGAGCAGTGAAAATGAATAAAAACTTCATGTAAATCATGAAGGATGGAGATAAAACAATATTTATTGCAAAATACAATACATCAGTTTCTGAAGAACATGTGATCTTTCTATTAAGGTGACTGCTGTCAAAATTACAGCTACAGACATTTTCCTATTTTACTATGTACAAGTAAAATATATTTCAAACTATATGAAGGTCTGCAACATGTTCATTAGTACATTCAAAAGGTAGTACACTGACACATACGAGGATTAGTATCTTCCAACTTCCAGTTCCTGGTTTATTGATTAAAGTCTTTTCTCTCTGCATGTCTGGCCTGTACACATATATGATCTTGTCAGTATCTATTTTACATTCAAGCAGCATGCTCATACGTCAGTAAAACAATAGATAAGGAGAGAAAATTCATCATTACACTGTCCTGGATTCCAGTTCAGTAATGTATTGATGAACTTTGGCAGTGTAATATGAGATCCTTGGATCATTAAATAAGCAGAATGCTATCATGGAAACTGAGTCTTCCTTGTCAGCAGTGCTACAGTATCCAAAATTATGATGGAGGCATCGAGCCAGAAATCTGTTAAGAAGGAGAGTTCCTTTCAAATATGTTTGGATCACTTTCCTGAATAAGGATTGTGTAAGAGGGGAAATCCTGAAGGACAAAAAGCTCTTTCCAAACTGAAATGTCTAACATAACTAAACGGTTACAGTGAATCAAGATTTTTAATTTTTAATTTTTTTAGCGATTCTGTTTTAGTTGATTCCAGCAAGATTAACAGCAAGATTATTTTTTTTTAGGTTTTCAATGCATGTGTTCTCAAAGTAAAAATCTCGTAGATATCCAGCCAGGTGTTCATCCCAGCTGCACTACCACACTGCAGACATTCATTCTTTCTCATTTTCAGGGCATCAAGCAGCAATAACAAATGTAGTCAGACAGCATTATTAAACTTATAATTGGATTTAAACTGAATTATATTCAGGTTTTGCTGTGGAGTGAACTCAGCTAAGCGATTATATTGGACAGCAGTGTATTTGATTTTGTGTAATTTATGCACAACTGAAGCCAAACTGAAGTCATGCACTTCAATACTTTTTGAATGAATGAATATACTGTATGTACAATATTACTGATGATCAGTTTACCACTTAAGCATATATTTATTTCTACTACAGCACGCTTTAGAAGAAGCAACATTGTGTCCCTGAACACCTGAACATGATAAGCACATCTGATTCGTTTTAACCTGGAAATATCTTGAATCATCAGATAAAATATGCTTCCCCTGGTGGAATAAAAATAAACAAATTCCACACCCCTTGCAGTATCTTTAGGAATTTCAAGGGGCAAACATTGCCTGTAGCTCTGAGGGGCACCACCAGGGGGCTCTGGTCTCAAAGCCAAGTACAGCCAGGGGCAATTATTGAAACTTTTCACTTATCAACATGAGACCTTAATGTCCATAAAACACCAGAATGTCTCTGATATAAAAGTTTGACTGCGTGCTGAAGGTCAGTATGCCTTTTAGAGGATGAATATGATGATATAACAGCTGATCAGGTACAGAGATAGATATATGTTTGTTATGTATGGGTGAGTAAATAAAATGATTTACTGGACTACACAGATAAAGTTCATGCTGCTGCAACAACTGGTTTTACAGTATAAATTAAGTAATTTAACATTTTCATTCACTTGTGTTTCTCTTCACCACAAAGGTGTTTTTAAAAAAAAAACAAAAAAACAAAAAAAAAAACCTATGACAGATGTGTTTTCTAATGGTGACTGATGTTTGAGGGCATTTGTTTGCTTGACAGAATGCATCTCATAACAGCAAGCAAGTCTAAGGGGATTTAAGCAGTATACGATGAGTGTGAATTCTCCATTGTATACATTTCCACTTGCACTCTGCTCAGTGGACACAGAGCTCTCCTAGCTGGCTTGTCTCTGCATGTTTGGCGTGACCCAAATAGCCTAACTTGTTTCTAATTTCCTCTGTTTATTATATTTCTTTGTATCAAAGACTTTGCGTTTCACAAGACCACCATGGAAGCGGCAATCAAATGTGGACAACAAGACAAAATACCCAGCTTTTACAGACAAAACCTCATGGGGTGAATGAGTGTGTGTGTTTTTGTGAAAGAGAGAGGGATTCCACGATGTGAAGTGCTGACATCTGCTGCAGGCGCTCGCAGGGCTGGAATGTGATACCCTCCTTTACACAAAGGGCCTTGGCCCTTCCAACAGGCACATGAAGACCTCTATATGCCCCTCTCCACAGGGGCAACACAAGTATGAAATGACTGCATCAATGTCCCACGCCTTCTTTCCTGAGCCATTAACTTGGATTAAAACCACAAAAGCTTCCCTTCTTACCTTGATGCTGGAGAGATGGTTGCTCTATATTCTCTTTAAGTTGGTAGTTTCTAAGCTATGTGAGGCTGGGGGTAAATTGCTGCAGCATTGCATCATGCGTCTGGCTCAATGGGTTCAATATGTCTCCAGCTCCCCTTTGATTGTTGTGTCTGTGCTGCAGCAGACTTACCATACAGCGGGGGATACACTGTTGCATTTTGCCAACAATAGGATGGGAGGAACCACATAAAACACAGTTGATGAGGTACAACATTGTGCTGGGGAGAAAGGAAATTGGGAACAGGAGGGAGTATTGTTTCAAGCGGTGTCTCTGCTTTGATATGACAAATTGAGAACCTTAAACATTTCCTTCCACAGAAACATTCCAGGGGAGCACAAAACTGCATGTTAAAAAGTTTTCTTTTGGGGCGCATTTATCTTTCATTCAGTGAATCAAGGTTTTAAACAATTACTCAGTGGTTAAACAATGTTACTTAGGAATGTTATATGGAAGGTTTTAGTCTGAATCATGGGACTCCTGATGTGAATATATACTGTGAACTGCACTGTATATATTATACATTGGATGGATCATGATTTAATGGGATAAAAATGCAATCGGGCCATGGTGTTGTAGTCCAGTAAAATAAGCAGAGAAACAGATAAAGGACTAGTAAGACAGTGGGTACAACTGGTGTACACACAGCAGAAAGTGAAATGTGTCCCTTAAAAAAAATCCAGAAATAGCCTAAAATGTCTCCTTCACATTTTTGTATCTCTACTCTTATATCTTTATATTTACAATATATCGTTTAATCTGGTGTTATAGTGTTTTAAGTTATTCTGTAGTTTTAAAGATATATTTCCAAAAGTATTACCGCTTATGTAAACCTTATCCTTAACAACAGACTGTGTGATCTCGGGAGGCTGAAACTTTTGGCTAGAAATTATTTGAAAAGTGCGCAACCATCAAACAAACAAAACAAAAACAAAACAAAAAACGGACCCGTAAGGGAGTGAAACACCTCGTTAAACCAGGCAGCAACTGAATAGTTAACATCCTGGGAGTTTCCTCCGCTGAGAAGTACTTTATGTATAGCACCTGTTGTGCGTCAGTTGCCAGTCTCCAAAAAGCCAACCCCGGGCGCGCAGCGATATTTTATCTCAGGCTCCAAGTTATGACTCTAGACCGCGCCAGAAAACAGAAAACGTCTCGGTGTTGCGAATGGTTTCAAAGTACAGGCTGTATCAAGTTGCTTCACTCTCTCGCTGTCTCTGTGTGTGAGCCTTTGCTGTAATGCGTAAAGATCTGCAGGGATTTATCAGACGGAGTGAAGAACGCACCGTGGACGCGCGCTTTCCCCAAAATGCGACTGTGTCTTTCTAATGTTCTCGTCGCGTAGATTATATGCGTGCATAAGGGTGTTTTTTATAACTAATACCGGGATTATAGCAACATAAAACTAAACTTTGCTCAACTTCCCATTGAACCAACAGGTGCGCATTTGCTCTGCGCAGCAGCGGCAGGTTCGGAACCTCCGCAGAGGAGTCGTTCTAACTTCTCAAGTTAAAATTTTGTTCCCGAACTTTCCTCCGAAGGACTGATGCTTAAAATTAAGTGGATTTTACTCTGCGCTTATCCTCTCCAAATGTGTCCGAAACAGCACTGGTGCCCTGTAAACGACGCATGTGTGTGGTGATACAAACCGTCCCGTCTACAGCGCTTTGTGATCGCCGGCTACCACTCATCCAAATGATCCTTCCATTAATATTCCTTCTTGCATCGCTTCTCCAACAATATGGCTCGGAAGCTGAATCAAGTCATGTCAGCAAATTTCCCCTACCAAGCGTAAAGGAGCAAAACGGTGAGTTTCGATGCATTCTAGTTCATTCTTAAAAGTTCAAACTTTTGAATGATTGCTCACACAACCTAGATGCTCATTCTTACTGGGCTTAAAGACATTCCTTTCAAAAAGTACATCTTTTGAATGAATAGAAGCATTTTATTTAGTTCAACCAGTATTATCCAGGATAGGAAGTGCAGTATTACCCTTTACCTTTAAAGCGTACCCCGTATGCTTAAAAGGAGAAACCCTTCTGAAATTCCTTGCCCCTCGGGAGAAGTTTTTCTTGTGATCATAAAAAAAGGCTCCATTCATTCAGGAGCAGTCACTCAGGGCGATGTAATTTGGGGCTCATGTGAAATGACTCCAATGAACTTCACTAATTCTGAAATCCTTCCCCCCATTTTTCCCTGTTTAATTTTATTTCCATGCTAATGACAAGAGTATAACTGTGTTTAGCTAAGTAAGTAAATAATTAGCCTCCAGTGATTGTTTTGCCATCATGGGGAATTTGACAGTCTTTGTTGTTCTTTGTTGTTGTAAGCATCTTTCAAATCTTAATTTAATACTTAAGATTGTGTATTATGATTATTAGTTTTGGCTTATTTTAAGTTTTATATCTTGATCCCTTATATTCCCAGTGCTGACATTATCTCTTCATAACAAACTTTATATGTCCTGCATATGAATGACAAAGGTTTATAAGAATTACAAAAGAAGCCAAGACATGCTGGTACAAGAAATGTAAGTCCAAAAAGCTTGCCATAGAATAGTTTATGTGTGACCGATCCTGTGCATGTGAGCCTTTTAGTCAGGAGTCCTAAAATGTGATGTTTGATTATTATTTTGCTTATGTGAAGCACATAACAAGTCGTGACATAGAAGCAGACTATGTATCACATAGCTTAAAGTACCTATATCTTGTAGATATGGTTAATCTTCATACATTTCTTGATCTTCAGTAACCAGTAGGTTTGACTCGACTTGTGTGAGGGCATGCAGCTCTGACTTCACTACAGTAACAGTCAGGGTTGGGAAATCAGAGCCTCCTGGTGGGATATCCAGGTTTAATCAGGACGGCTGAGAAAGGAAAACAACAGAGAGGAGGGAGGGAGGGCAGGGAGAGTGATGAAGGAGGTGGAGGGGAAGTGTGGTGGGGGAGATGTTAAACTGTCAAGGAACTCTTTAAAAAGGCGGTCACACTTTGGCTGAGGGCAAAGCTGGCCAGACCGTCTGTAACCTTTGACTGGAGTGTCTGAGTGCTCTATTCTGCTGTGCTTGATTGCAGATGCTCTGTGAGACAATTTGATATCGATCTGACGGAGGGGAGAAGCCAGACCTGTCTGGCATGTTTAGTAGTAGTTGCCTGGAGAGTTACGGTCCCCAGTCGTATTAAACTTGGCAAGCGGCTGCTGATGACTCCATAAGATATCAGAGGGCACCATCTCCCATTGAGAGCCAGAGCTGTGCAGAGTAACCATCTGTCACAATGAATGATTTGGACAAAAACTCTCAAAATGAACTCTAAAATCAAAATTCTGTGTCTTGGGGTAATAAATAACGTCAACATTTCTTTGCTCCACTGGTGAGAATAATGTTACAGTGTTGTGCATGTCATTTTTATGTGTTTGCCACATGACTATAGGGTTTCATGGTTATTAAGAGGAAACACTGCTAAAAATGACTTCTCCAGGCACTACAAAGAAGCTGTGTAGTGTAAGGTTTTGAAAATGAAATAGCGCTGAAGGAAAGTACATGTATCAATCTAGCTCAAGCGCTACCCCAGCCTTTGGTCTTCAACATATTGTTTTATTAAAGGTAAAACAACATTGCTGTTTCTGAAAAAGTTAGAAACAACAATGTTGTCCTGTTTTTGCCAGAAAGGCAAAAACAGCCTACCTCTCTGGAATGAAGCAAATAACATCAGAGGATCGGATCCAGCGAGTATTACTTTCATTCTCAAGCATTTGCAAGAGGAAATCAAAAGTTTATATCATCATAAAACACATTTTATATGAGACAGGATTTTGATTTGTGATGAAACAACAGGATTCACAGTCTGTATACTATGATGTAGCACTGATTGACTTATTATTTAATAGCCTACAAGCTTGTTTCATTATGCAGTGATGGCCTGATACCAGTTGTCAACACTGCAAACCCAGCTAAAGCTCCATCTCAGCTTCCCGATCACACAGGTCATCTCAGGGGCACCTCTTATATCACTTCTCCGAGATAAGTGGTTTGCCTTCTCTTTCCCGTAGAAGGCCATGTTTTTTTTGCCAAGGCCACCCATAAGCAGAGAGCCAGATATTTTCAGAAAAATCCAGCAACAGATATTTGTAGGAGATGCGGATTACCTGTGATATTCCCACATAACCCCCCGAGCACCACTGGAGGAAGGTATGCACCACACTAGACCTGCCAATGATCACAGAGGCTGCTGTTCCGCTAAAGATTAAGAGATTAGAGGGAGGACTGGGGTCATAAGGATCAACGGCCTATGGGGAACATATGCAGTGTACCACTTATACATAGATGGAGGACAGAGGAGCATTATACATTCAGTGGATTATGATTACGATGTAGACAAACAAGACATTTGCACCGGGAACATACTGGGTGGCCTCGTATGAATCGTGACTTTTTCAGGTGTAACATAGAATACAATATTTGTTTATTCTCCGATAGCTGAGAACAGCTGTTAATAGCATATTTGTAGAGTAGCAAAGGAGGAGGAGTCCTTTTGGTTGCCGGCAAAATCCTATTCATTTAAGTGATTGACAGCTAAAGTACTTCTAAGGCTTGCCTAGCCACAGTATTTAAAAGATTACCAACTGCCTTGAGAAATACTTGGTAATTTAATAAAGAGTCAAAGATCTTAGCCTGTGTACAAAATCACTTACGGCAAGAAGTAAATTGCAACTCCTAAGAAGCATTTTTGTAAGAAATATTTCATCATAGAGCTGAAACGTTTATACTGAAACTAAATTAAGTTTAGTTTATCTGGCTGAGTGAAAGCACTTTTTGACTTTGGGTCAACTTTTATTCAAGGATTAATGCATCTAAAAACTTTAATTGTACTCGGTGGAGCAGGTGTTCATGACAGAGCTTTAAATTTGTATCTTTCTCTGTCTAAAGTTGAAATCATTTTAAACAGCTGACACAATGAAAATATAGTAAAAACATAAAAACCTAATATAAAATCACTGTCCCACTCTTTATGGTGAAACAAGCATTTCATACAAATTATGATACTATTATGCCATCTCATATCATATTGTACAGTATGCGTATTGTGTAATTGTTAAAGTTAAGAAGAAGTATAATGTCTTTGTTTTTGTTTTGTTCTCAGCCCACTGTTACAAAATCTGCCCTGACAAGACCAAACATAGTCATTTGTAATGGGTCAAGCCTCTTCTACTAAATGTGACCAGCTGGCATTCATGTATCCACCATGTTATTTTAAGTGGTTTCCATAGTGCTTAGCTCTGGGTTCAAATATGAAATTACAACTATGACTCTGAAACCAGTCAAACAAAATGTGCCTGCCTTGGAATTTCAACTCATTCTTTTATACAGGTTAGATGTTTCCTGACCCTGGGAAAGCTTGTTTCCACTTAGGGGGATCCGTGCTTTGATGGATATGCTTGAATGAATGAATGCAGCACTATGCAGTTAATCATTGTATTGGGCAGTGGAATAGCAGCTGGTATGCTTGTCTGAATTAAAACCATCAAAGAAAATGGATGGCTTGAATGTTCAATAAACTCAGTGGGAAGCATAGAGGGCAGACGTTACACCAAGGAGATCACTATAGTGAGATGAAAAACACAATTATAAGGAGGTTTATCAGGGTTTTTATTTGCTGACTGAACGTGATGGATTTTTTTCATTTATACAAACGAGTTTGGCTTCTTTTCCCTGTCTAATATGGAAGTCACTAAATACACCAGCTTCTGAATAACCATTTAGTGTTAGTAAGAGAAAGAAAAATGCACTTATGTGAATTTTCCACAACAGTAGCAGTAGAAACCACTGGATACAAGCAGGTCTATATCTTCTGGAAAGAGGAAATTTTCCCCTCAACATCTCACTCCAGAGTGGGGGACCCTGGATAAAAGTGTCTATGTTTTTCCTGTCAGCACTATTTGAACATGGAGTGCTGTATTTGGCAAGCAAAGCATGCCACCGCCTGCCTGCTGTTTGTCATTTCAGGCAGCCAGTGCACCGTCTCTCCCACCACCTCAAGAGGCTTTCCGGGGGCTCTGGGTCATAGGTTTAAGCTCTAGTGAGGAAAAATAGTATCTATAGAAACCTATTCTGTCTTTTCTTGGCTCGGTGTTTGTGAATTTTTCTTCACTGCACACAATGCTTTGGCTGCCAGTGGTATAATGAAGACCATTTTGTTATACAAACAAAATGCATGAGGGGGAAGGGGACTAATACCTTAAAGCTACTTTCCACTGCTCCTTATTCATAAGGGGTCACCACAGTGGGTAGTTCCACAAATTTGATTTGGGAGGTTTTTGCACCAGATGCCTTCCTGATGTAAACGTCAAGGGATGTGCATCCCCTCTTTGGAGAACAAGGGGACTGAAACCTCGTTCTCCAAAAAAAACTAATCACTTTCATTGCCTCTTTGCAGCAGCACATCAAGAAACAGTAAAATAGTGAACCACATAATGTTTTTGTGTCAGTTTTACACACATAATTTGACTTTATTTGAAGATTTGCTTCTCCCAACCTGTTAACTGTCATTTTCCTTTTAGCTTAGCTTTGACTTCAACCAGTCACTGCAACCTGTTCTCCACCCCAAAGGCTTCAAATTGCATTGCACTGGCTAGTCTTTTTCATGCATTTTTCATCATGCATCGTGGTGCTATAAAGTTCAATCGTCCCTCAGCATATTAAATGGATTCACTTCCATTAAATGGATTGCAAGAAAATGCTCTGCTTGTGCTGCAAGGAAATGATGGACAAACCTGTTGGATATGGCGGAACTTTGTTTTGGTGGTTAACGTGAAAGGTTATGGTTTAATACAAACAATAGTGTTTTTATAAAACTAAACACACAGTGTGGGTGCTTAAATCTAAAAGAAAATTCACAGAAAAGACAAAGTTGAAAAAAAATCATATACAAAAAGCAAACTGAAGAGATAATAATAGCAATCCAAGCTGGGACTTGAATTCCTGTCTTCTGATTTAAAGCACTGTGATTATGCTATGAGCCTTTCAACTTGCCTCCTACCTTTTGGGCTTTTATTATTGCTTGTTTCTTCCTTTTGAGGCACAATAGTAAGGGATCACCCACTGCATTACAATATGATGAGAACAAATTCTTGAAATAGCAACAGTATGTAACAAGTAGGAAGTAACAACGAGTTGATCTTTGAGGGAACAACTTGGTCTCTTAACAAAATCTGATTTTCTGTGTACATGGAAACAACCTTTTCTTTCTATCTAATGATTTCAACGATAGTACTAACTAATTAATGTCTAACTGATAATAGAATAAAAGGAAAAAATGAGCAGTTTTTTCAAAACATCCCACAGTTATTCATTCATTACTCCCCATGTAAAAGACATTCAGTAGTTTGGTCAACAGCAGCAATTCCTACTATTCAGCATTATTTTAAGTATCACTGAGAGATACATGGAAGCACAAAGGTAATCTTCTATAAAATTGGATCCAAGTCATCATGGGATGCAGCTGAAAGTACTGAATTTTGTGTTAAGATTTACTTTTCCGCTGTATTGCAAAATTGTAAGACTGCCCTCTTTTTTTAAAGTTAAGTAACTTCAAGTGTCAACATGAATAGGTGCCTGTAACGTGTATTAGAGTTGTCAGTTTTACATTGGCTAAAACGTATCCACATTTCCTAAAACATGTGTTTAACATTTTCAAATGGACTGTTTTCATCCCAAAGAGGATCTTTTTCAAATTCCTTCATGAAGACAGAATGCATGAAAGAACCTGAAAACTAAAGGGTTGGTTAAGTCTTTCATAAAATCTGTTTTTGGAAATGTGAACACAGTACATCTTCATCTTAGTAGGCATGGAGTAAGTCGCTTAAGTTTGAATAGATTTAGACATTCAGTAGGTCCACTTTATGTACTCTGGTGCATTTGAAAGTGAAAAATCTGGATGTTAGTGAGGAAACACATTCATTTTCATGCTGTAAAAGGATAAATATTGTTGTAAAATAATATATTTTCTTGCTGTGTTTCTTTGCTCACAGTTTCTTATCAGCTCAATGTCTGTAGCAGGCTCATTGTCCTGTCTCTGTCTGCTGCCCTCAAATAAGAAATCCACTTTCTGAAATATTACCAGCTTCCAGATAAGAATTGAGAGCAAGCAATATCATTTCAAATGTTCAGCTTTGTCAGTGTTTCCTGGTGAATAGTTGTTCTGAAAGCTGCCATTTCACTCACATTGTTAAAAATGTTATATTATACTCCACAAGCAAAATAAATACAGATAACTTTTCTATCATGTTTTTTTTTCCTTATCAGCAAAATGAAATTACTTAAATCGAAAAGCAATTTAGCTCCCTAAATGGAAGGACTTGGTAAATGTTATCAGCTGCTTTGGCACAATAACTCAAGTAGCTACAGCATGACTAGCTGGCACAGAACAAAGCAGTTACACATGAAGCAGGATGAATAAAACAAAGCAAAAAGAAAAGGAGAAATTCTGGTTTAAATGCATGTTTTCCAGAGTGTGCTTATTCTCATAGTCTGATGAAGTGTCGGACTAGTTCAGTATATCTGGCTAAAGTAAAAGTTACTTATCACAGCAAATACCAGCTATTCTCTGTAAATTAACATGGTGTTCAAAACAGAATTTGCATTTTCTTACTGGAAAAAATGGTTACTGATTTATATTATTACTTCTTTTGGAGAAAAATGCATCCATAGAGCAAGATATGCTTATTTTTATTGCACCATTGGATGAGACAAAGGCCTGCATTAACACATGACCATCACAATGTAAATTGCATTTCATTTTCATTTAGGTAATTTGTCACTCCAATCAAAGTAATCTATCCCCTCTGTTGTTTATATCACATTTCCATGGTTGTATATACACTCAACAAAAATATAAACGCAACACCTTTGTTACTGCTCCCATTCCCCATGGGATGGACGTAGAGACCTAAAATTCATTCCAGATACACAATATAACCATCCCTCCCAAACAGTGGTCACAAATCAGTCCAAATGTGTGGTAGTGGGCACATCTGCCATATTGAGATAATCCATCCCACCTCACAGGTGTGCCACATCAGGATGCTGATCTGACATCATGAGTAGTGCACAGGTGTACCTCAGACTGCCCACAACAAAAGGCCACCCTGGAATGTGCAGTTTTTTGCGCTATTGGGGGTCTGGGGACCCAGAACCGGTCAGTATCTGGTGTGACCACCATTTGCCTCATGCAGTGCAACACATCGTCGCATGGAGTCTATCAGATTGTCAGTTGTGGCCTGTGGAATGTTGGTCCACTCCACTTCAATGGCTGTGCGAGGTTGTTGGATATTCGTGGGAACTGGTACACGCTGTCGTATACGCCGGTCAAGCACATCCCGAACATGCTCAATGGGTGACATGTCCGGTGAGTATGCTGGCCATGCAAGAACTGGGACATTCTCAGCTGCCATCTGCCCTGAACAATGTGAACCATGATTCATCCGTGAAGCGCACACCTCTCCAACGTGCCAGACGCCATCGAATGTGAGCATTTGCCCACACAAGTCAGTTACGGCGACGAGCTGGAGTCAGGTCAAGACCCCGATGAGGACGACGGGCATGCAGTTGAGCGTCCCTGAGACGGTTTCTGACAGTTTGTGCAGAAATTGTTTGGTTGTGCAAACCAATTGTTCCAGCAGCTGTCTGGGTGGCTGGTCTCAGACGATCTTGGAGGTGAACCTGCTGGATGTGGAGGTCCTGGGCTGGTGTGGTTACACGAGGTCTGAGGTTGTGAGGCCGGTTGGATGTGCTGCCATATTCTCTGAAACGCCTGTGGAGACGGCTTATGGTTGAGAAATGAACATTCAATGCACGGGCGACAGATCTGGTTGACATTCCTGCTGTCAGCATGCCAATTGCACGCTCCCTCATTGCTTGTGGCATCTGTGGCATTTTGCTGTGAGACAAAACTGCACATTCCAGGGTGGCCTTTTGTTGTGGGCAGTCTGAGGTACACCTGTGCACTACTCGTGATGTCAGATCAGCATCCTGATGTGGCACACCTGTGAGGTGGGATGGATTATCTCAATATAGCAGATGTGCCCACTACCACACATTTGGACTGATTTGTGACCACTGTTTGGAAGGGATGGTTATATTGTGTATCTGGACTGAATTTTAGGTCTCTACGTCCATCCCATGGGGAATGGGAGCAGTAACAAAGGTGTTGCGTTTATATTTTTGTTGAGTGTATTTCACTTTGACAATCTTTAATATGGGCTGCATAAGAATTTGAGTTGCACAGTCGTAATTTAGGTACATTTAGCTCTGAAAACAAAACATGTCAAGGCAAGAAATTGCACTTATCTCTGAAGCCTTGTAATATAAAAACTATGATAGAAATGTTTAAAAGGGGGGGGGGGGGCTCTAAAAAATTGTTCGATCAAAGTCTGACAAGAATCAGTGTCGTTCTTGTTGTAACAAAACAGATTCCCTCTAAAACAGGAGGTTCCATTGATAAAATATTTGGATCATCTTGAGGCTGTGAAGTTTGAAACCTGGCCAATGTGGCACTGTTTTAACACAGACCTCAGTTGTCCTGTGAGTATTGGTTTTCTTACGGTAACTGGAATTCCAGCCTTGACTAAATATCTTGGCAGTGAGATGAGTTGACCTTGGTTACCATCTCTGGCATGTCTGCATAACGTGGCAGATGTCATCACCTTCTATCACAGAGGTATTTCACTGTCCTGTTTTGACTCTTCAGATTCACCATCTGTCTATCTATCTATCTATCTATCTATCTATCTATCTATCTATCTATCTATCTATCTATCTATCTATCTATCTATCTATCTATCTATCTATCTGGTAGTTACTAAGGAAAATAAAAGCTCTAAACTAATGTAGATAAGGTGGAACTTCTGGAACTGTTTTCTTACACAATCATCCTTACTTATCTCTAATGTCTAATGTTAACCAGATGTAATACCATAATAACTGTTTAATAACATAGATAGGATGGGTTCAAAAGCAGTCCTTTAAAGGGCTTTATCTGGTTCTGTGGTCTTAATGGCACTTAATGAGTAAATTTCTCCAGGCAATTTGAAGAACTTGGAGGTTTTCTGTTGGTTTAGGCTGGGTGAGTTGCTTCTGTTGGACTGACTTGATGAAACTGAGATCAGGGATTTATGGGAGCGTCTCACTGATGATAGATCTTTATGAGTCTGGCTCTACTTGGAGTGATTGTCATGCTTCAGAAGAAATTTGGGACTCTTCGCATGTTTTTTTAGTGCAGTTTCATGGTGGCCAAGAATCTAAACATCTAGAGCTTCTAAAACTTTTTTTTTTAAACTGCAGCTATTTGTGAAAAGTTGCTCTGTTTTAGGACATTGCTAAGTCTAAGATCCATGCCAAAATGGGGCATATATCTTAGAGGAAAGTAAACAGTTGAGCCATGAATCAGGGATTGTAGCATGAAGACCCAACACTGTGGCACAAATAATCCCAGCTGTCCCCCTTCCTCTTCATTATGATGAGAAGGGTTCATCATGTGTGAAACTGAGACTAGGTTCATCTGATGCAGCAGAGATATTTCATGGTTATCAAGCACCATCATTAAGCATGCTAATTTTAGAAAGAGGCAGCAAGAGTTAGCGATGTGTGAACACCCTCATACAGCTCAGAATATATATTAGACAGATCAGTGCTTAATGTGTAGTTTTGGCAGTTTATGAGAATAAGCCAATGATCTGTATATAATGGTAGCATTTTACTAACTTAAAAACATAATTTTAAATATAAAAAGCGAAATCTGTATTTACAGCACCCATTTGGAAAGAATACATTTTCATTGGATTGGGCATAAACAAGCCTGTATGTTTCATTTAATCAGTAAAACAACTTTAAAAGCATGCAGTATATTTTATGAACTTATAACAAAGCTGTGCAGTATACTACAACCCAAGTCCAAACATAGAAAAAGCTGTGCAGTGTCGTGTAAATGTGGACTGTTTGTCAGGTGCATTGTTGGCATATATTTCCAGGCTTCTGTAATTAAATATTTTCATTACAGTGCGTGTAATGCCTTGCAATACAAACTACAGCTTATAGTGGGTATCTTCTTGTTTTCGTTCAGTAGAGACTTGGCAGTTTCCTTTGTGTTTAATCAACTTGTGCACCAATCTGACCAGGAAAAAATACATCTGCGTGGGACTACTTGAACTGCTCTACCGTTCAGGGACATTTTTTACCTGATCGATTACAATCTACAAGAATCAATACTAAAGTAAATACTTTTTAGATTAATATTTTATCCCTTGCAGCATGGTGTGCATCAGGTCAAGGTCTTTGGGCTGTTTTTGGCTTGCCAGAGCTCATGCATGCATAGCTGAACTATTTAGCATATCAGTGAACTTTATCTTTTCATGTGTTGCTTATGGAGGTAACTGGATATGTACAACATGATTCAATATTCTGAGTATATATGAAGTTATTTCTTTTGCTTTCAGTTTTCAGTCACTAAACAAATTCCAATGGAAATTAAATGGCCTTTATTTCTTGTTTATGTGCCACTGGAGGAGAGTGAGAAAAGAACCAGAAGCTATTAAAGGGAGATGTGAAATATCCCATCTCTAATGCATTTAAGGGGGTAAAATAAAAAGCACACCTGTCCCAGTAATCACTGGTACACTGCCGTCTCATGCTGGTCGGATTATGTCATCTAGCACATGGTGAGATGTGATATACGATGCTATGCCAGTGCCATACAGAGTCGGTAACCTAATCACACGTACTATTTTGAGAATGTATGGCTTTTCCCAAAGCACAAATAGGTTTTCGGGCATGCTGGATGTAGTCACCCCCGGCGTTCTTACGCTTGGATCCCCAAGAGAGGGTATCCGTTTCATTTCCAGTCCAGCTGGAATGAAAATACACATTAGCTATTAGGTCTTATGACTGACCAGAATGATTTGCCAACTGTGTGTGAGCATGTTCATGTATCAATGTCTGCATGCAGAACAGGACCTTCAGCAGTTTCTTTTTAACAAAACATGAGTGACTTTTACTTTTACTCAAGTATGTTGGGGTACAGGGTTATCCTGTGGCGCTGGGAAGTGTTTTGTGTTCAAGGTAAATCTTTGGCATAGGAACTTACAGTTTGTTGGATACGAAAGGGAAGCAATTTTACTTGTGGAATTTGGAGCTTCTTCAAATGTCGAATGTAATACTGGACGCAACATCATCATATAGGATCAAGTTTAAAGCATGAATTATTTGTTTGTCAATCACCTGATTAAGCTGGAACTGGGAACAGAGAACAAATTAAGACAGAACATAATATTACTCGTCACAAAGATGACATCTGAAGTAGAATTTCCACGGATTTTCTTATAATAATGTTCAAAATTTGATATTGTTTGTTTTCATGTTGGGCCAATAAATTAACATCTATTTCTTGTTATACATGCAGTGAAGATACATGTGGTTGTATTTCCTGCAAGAACCAACAAGCGCCAAAGATTAACTAAAAGCCTTTCTACAAAAGATTGTAAAGAGATATGCAGACACTTGACTTGGCCTTTTGTATTCCATTCACAATGTACTGACAAAATTGTAATGAATATGATACACTGTGTTAATGTGGCAATTTGTTGCAGGGCTGCTGTCCTTGTACACTGAAAAAAAAGCTGGCAAAACAAAGTAACTTACTGGAAGAGCGGGCTTTATTCATTCAACAGGGAATCTTATAGTAGGTTAGTAAGGGATCCCTTGACACTTCTTTCTTTCACTTTTTTTTTGGAACATGAATTCTAGTTTAATGTTGAATAGGTTGCAGTATGAGTACTGTGATGAGCTCTCTGAGCATGTTTTCATGCTAAATGCTTTAAACAGATTGTACTTAATGATTAAAAGGGAATGTGATTGTGGTTGTGTTTGGTGCAGATGGGCATAATATAAAGGGCTCAAGTGCCCAGATGTTGCATAGCTCAGTATCACTTGAGGCATACAACATTTGAGAAACTCGATGATGTGGAATTACACACAGGGACCATGGTGCGATTAGAAGATGGCAACAAATTTAGAACTGTTATAAATGTGAAATATAGAAATGGTGCGATAATATTTATGGCACCTTTAAAGCAGAATATTGTCATTTAGGAAGTACTGGGCATAATGTGTTTTACTACTAGGTATTATGCCATTTAACTACACCATTGGGTGTGGCATTTCTCACAGCAGGCTTGTATTAGCAGGAAAAGCACATGTGTGCCAATAAGCTGTGCCAGAATGCACAATACATGGGTCAGACGAGCCTTTATTAATGTATTAGACAGATCCGTGACTGGAAAGTCAAAATATCCACTGTGACTAAGAGGTGTTTAATGTTGTTGTTGACATGGAATTGTGTTACATCTGGATACAAGTGGAAACAAGAATGACGATAAATCCCCTGAAAGGTCTTAAATGTCTAGCGTTATGTGTATTAAAGGCCTTCAACCTTAAATGAAGTTAAAGATAGTGTTCACAGACTGAGCGGAAAGATTGAGTTTATCTCCACACCGGTGATCATTGACATGACATAAAGCGGGCACTCTGCCACGTCAGGTAATGAACATTTCAATAGGACAAAAAACGCTGTTTATTTTTTTGTTTTGTTTAGTTTCTAGGTTTAGCATGTTTTATGTCTTATCTTTTGTCTTGGCTGATCTTAAACCTCAGCAGTGTATCCAAGCTTGGTAGCTTTGTCCCTTGTAAATTTAGTTCCCATTTGTGCTGTAAAAAAATGTTAAAGGGCACCTGTTATGGCTCCTATTTTTATTCTTGGAGTCAACTAAGTTCAGGTAGAACTTCATAATATAGCCCATAACGTATAATTGTAAATTTAGGGTGTATTTCCCCCCCATCTAAAATGCTTAACAATAGGTGGTTAGCTGACTTTGGTCAAGTATTTGATTGGAATTCCTCCTTTAGGAGGTAGTTTGGCCACTTTCAACCAGTTGGAGACCCCGTGGCAGACCCAGGACACACTGGTGTGACCATTTATTTCAAAATGCAGGTGACAATAAAATGTGCAAAAATGATTAATAATAGACTAATAATAGACTAAATGAATAAAATATAGACATATCTGTATCTAGGGTCATCTTGGGAGTGAAAGAGAATGCCCACTACTACTCACCAGTTGTATTTCTCCAAGACTTCCACAGTCCATTTTCTTCTTCACATGGAAGATTGTTTGATAACAGCTTGAAGGACACCTCATGAATGAATAATGCTGTGAGAAAGAGTGACTCTGTAAGAACTCTGTCTTTCACAAGAAAAGGTGCCCCTTTTTCCTTCTCCTCCTCCTCCTACTTCACATTTTTCTTCTCTTCAGCTGTCTCTAATTAGGACTTTTACAGACGACAGCATTAAAATGGCCCGGAACTACTGCAACTAATGAGACACCAATGACAAGGCAGATCTTTCATGCACAACTCCGTTTGTCAAAATCTATCTTTCATTTTGTGCTTTGACAGCCAAAGTTTGTTCAGCACTTTGTTTCCCTTCACACCTGTTGACAGGCTTTAGCGGAGATTTAAGCAGGTCACCGAGTTGGCTTGTTTTTGGCAACGTTTGCAGTATTGGATGCTTTCAGTGTTCAGTTTTCACAGGCAGATTATGGACGTGTTTGCATGCTTGGTGTCAGTGTAGCGTTTGTTTTAACCACTCTGCTGCTGCCAGTGTTTCTGTTATAAATATAACTGAAAATATATTAAATATTTTCAGTTATCACATAGGCAGAGAGCAGCTGGATTTGCAGTCAAATGCTATTTGCATTCGTCATTGTATTGTAAGATAGGTTTGAACGTAAGTATGAATTCAAAAACTCAAGTAATTTGTGAAAACAAAGATTTTAAAAATAAAAAAGATCACTCACATGGTCCTACATCATTTAAATTTAGATAACTACTATTGAAAAAACATGTTCAAACTGACTGATGATCAGGTGACTCAAAAGTCAAACTAATTAGTAGGAGACTTTTTTACTTCTTATTGTGTAAGTGGTTGTGTGTGTGTGTGGTGCATGTGTGTGTTTTGCTTTGTTAGAGCAGTATTTAGTACAGTAGTTTTTAGATAACAAGCTTGTTATCATCTGAATTCTGAGTCATCTGAATCATACTGTCAAAGCACAAACATTTACTGTTATTGTAAAGTGACTTCAATTAGTCTACCTAAATAGCCAAGAGATCAAGTAACGAACAGGACTTGTTGCTTCAAAGCAGAAAATAATTGGTTACTCATTAAAGGCAAACTCATTACTCATAGGTACTTTTTAGCAACTACAAATGAAGGTAAACTCATTTGCAGTCAGACCAGAAAAAGAGTATTCCAAAGTATACTGAGTTAATATTTACTCTGTTGATGCAGTAGAAAAACAAACATTCTTGTCTTCCACCATGACCGCCAGTCACATTCAAAGCAAATGTGCGTGATTGGTGTAAGTGAATCGATTTGGTTTTGACCAATAAGGTTTCCTGCTTAGTACCAATGACTGCACATAGCACTCCAGAATTTCAGTCAAAATTGAATGAAGTTTATAAGCTGCGAACAAATAAGAAACGCTTTAATACATGTCATATAGGATACAATTTGATTCATTGTTATGTCTACGTTTTGGTCTACATGTGGTGTTTACTGTACCTTGGCTATAGCATTGGTTAGCACCATTACCTGACAGTAAGACTGTTCCTGGCTGGCTGGGGCTCTTCTGTGTTTTCCCTGTGCTTCCATAGGTTCTCTACATGTTCTCCAAGTTAACCCCACAGTCCCTAAGACATCAATTGTAAATTGTCCATAGGTGTTACTGTGACCATGAGTGGTCTATATCTTTCTGTTGGCCCCACAATACACTGACAACCTCCTTGGGCTATACCTTGCCCCCACCCCCTCCATTACTTGACGTATTTACTCAGATGCACATATTCGCTTATGTTAGAGGAACAGACATCTGTTTTGTATCCATTTATCTCCAGAGATAATTATGTGGCTATTGTTGCTTGAATGCAGCATCATGAATATTCATTGTTTCTAAAGATAAAATAATCATCAAACTGTGAGGTTATGTTTGGAAGCAAACAGATGCGGATGATTAAAAGGCCTTTTTACGAGCAGCAGGAGAGTCAGACAGCCTTCAGATTGTCCTGAAACAGTGGACAATCTGAGACTCAGTGACCTGTGTAGAGGAAAATTGGAAGCTAAGTGGTGAGAGTTCCCATTTATTTGTTATATCGAAAGCTGTTTCCTAAACGAGCTCATAAAAATTATGTCCAGTGAGTTTGATGATATCACAGTGCTCCTCAGGAAATTTCAGCCATTGAGTAGTATTATATTTGTGTAGCGGGATGCAGATGTTATAGAATGTCAGGCAAGATTTACTTGCAGTTCAGGTGCTGAAGTCCAGTTAAGAAAGTTCACCTTACGCAACAAAAAATGTGATGATTTACGCAGAGAGACACCATAAAATAATCACTGGATGTGTTTATAAATGAGTGAGCTTGTTTTAAATGAGATATTGTTTGACTTAATGATTTGGTTTTTTTGGGGGGTTTTTTTGTTGTTTTTTTGTTTGTTTGTTTTTTGGTTTTTTTTTGGAAGTGACTTAATGATTTGTATGCAATTAGCCATTCAGAATCAGCTAAGGTGAAGCATGAAAGGTCACTGAATCACCAGCTTCATCTGGTGCTTAATGAGTTAATCAGAGCTATTGGAGAAGACAGCAGCCTGACTTTCACACTCAATTGGCATTTAATTTCATTCATGTCTTACACCAGGAAGCCCCCCCCCCCCCCCCCCCCCCTTCCCCTTTTTCATTGAAATCAATCAGTGCAAGGTGCCAAATTTCCCCTTAACCAGCAAACATGTCCATCTCTGTTCTTGCAATAACTTGCACAGAGCTGGAATGTAGCTGCCTGTCTCTATTCTAATCTCACATAAACTGTGGTAGTATTTAATATGCTCTGAAATGTGAAATTTTGTAATTTTGTAACAGGGCTTAATGACATAATGAGAGAAAGATTTAATGTTTAAGATAATTAGATAATTGAAGAAAATTGTTTTTTCTTAAAACCAGACAACACTCCATTGTACTTCTTTATATAATTGATTAAAGTGACCCATAAGGAGAATTAACTTGCATACTTTAAGTCACTGAATTACCTTCAAACATCACCCTTCAGAAACATCAGTTTCCCCTTTTTCTAATCCTGAAATTGCCACTCATGTCAACTCTGAAGATCCAGGTACAAACATGTTTAGTTTAGCAAATCCAGCCTCTTGGCAACTTGGTATTCTGGGGTGCAGACACTATTCTCTCACATCTGAAAGATATACATTTCCTCCTGTTTTCTTTTCTTTCTTTTTTAGGTTCAACAAAATAAGTGAGTTTGAATTTGATTAAGGGACATAAGGACATAGTTGACTGAATTACCAACAAAGGAAGAACCAACGTCTATGGCTTTGAACACGGTTTCATCAGTTTGAATCTTGTATACATTCTGTACACAACAACCCAAGGCTTCTTTTCTGCAGTTCTTGTGTTTGGAAGAAAAAGCAGGATGTCACAGGAAAAGAGCAGTTGTGCTCAGTAAACCCTCCCTTGGTAAATAGAGGTTCAAAGGGGTATATTTTCATTACCCTAGGTTCAGAGCTACAGCCTCTCTTCTGTCGACAGCTGGACCAAAAGGTTACAGAGGCTTGGTCGGGTGGCAGTAATTAGAGATCCACGACAAGCTCCTTAAAGAAACTGATCTGTATTTGGAATCAGAGCCATAGACCAAAGAATTTATCTTTAAATTGCCAATACTGAACTGAATTGAGCTGTATGTTTATCTATTTCTATACTGAATGCTTTTCTCTTACAGCAAAAATCCCATCAGACCATTCGAGGTTTTACCCAGATTTTCTTGCGTTGCTGCAAGCTTCTTAAAGGGTTGCTTAGAGGTTATGTTTGCCAAGTAAATTGTAAGTTTATTTTTTGGGAATTCAAGGCAGATGTTGTGTTTAGATAATCATTGCTTAGTAGCTGCAATGCTCTTAGTTTTTACATTACAGTGATCACTGGGAGTTCTCTGTTACTTGGATTTTTCTGATTTAAGATAAGATTAAAGTAATGGGACAAGGGAGGAAGATGTGTGAAGACAAACTCATTGAGTGTCTGACTTTGGCTGCTCTCCAAGTTGCAACCTAAGCTTTCCTGACATTCCAGAACATACTTGTGTGGTCCCAGAACAATTTAGAAATCATTAGTTGAAAACATTATTGACCTCCTGTAAGCCCTGCATTGTTGATTTGAATGTTTCTATCTCAGGGGAGAGCTCCAGGGAGCTCCAAGGTGGGTTATGGTCAGGTCTCAAATCTCTCAGCTATGTTCATTGCAAAATCTGGATCTTTGATCAGTCTTAATAGCAGTGTCTGGATCTGGTAAAGCAAAGCTGTCTTCCAATCTGGCTCGTCACAGATCAAACTGTAATTTTCTCCAAATATCCAGCTGTCCAGCACACAGATGTGACTACAAAGCAGCCTGAAGCTGCCATCCACAGCTGTGAAACAAAGTTTAAAAAAGACCTAATTCATCTGTCATTGCCTTTTTTTCTTCTTCTTCTTTAGCCAGAAGGGGACGGTACTTCTGTCTCCTAGTGTTTCACATTTCACAGCTCTGCTTTGTTTTCTTTCTTTTTTCAACTATCAGTCCATCCTCTTTACAATAATTAGCTTTGATATTAATTATGTGCGTGACAGCTAACAAGGAAATTCAGGTTGATGAGGGGCATCGTTGTATAATGCAGCACATGACAGCAATTTTAAGACAGAGAGAAGCTTGTACACTGTTGTAACTTGTGCAAAACTAGAATGATTTAGAAATTGTCTGTTTGAATTAGGCAACAGTGAGTAACTACAGACTTCATAAATGATAAAGAACAATAATGAGGTTGAGTGAATTTATTCTTCACTTAATGGCTGATTTTTATGCTGATATCATGTCTAAATCCAGGCTCAGACACAGAATTCCAGAGGGTCAGAAACACTGACACTCAATCTTTCTTTTTCTAAATGCCAAACACAAGTGCGTGCACTAATTAGAGGCTCCAAGAAATCATTGAGGGGTGTGGAAGCATTGTAATCTGAGGAGAGGCCGTTGTGTGGTGGCTAGTGCTAGATGGGACCAAAGCCTGAGGGGTTGAAAGACTTCAGTTTAGGTTTGGTGTGTCTGCCAGTGGTGTGCAGTCATAACATGAGCTTGCACACTCCTGTGCATTCACTGTCATTAACAGCCTGCAGCTGTGGCTTTGGAAAAACTTATCACGATTTGTAATCATTTCTCAGATAACACTGTGCATTGCGCTAAGGATATCTTTCACAGCCATCGGTGGCTTGAGGACTTAATAATATAACTTTAGTGTTTTTTAGCATAGGCTATTTTTATGCATTCTGAGAGATACTACTTTGTATAATAATTGTTATCTACCAACTATAGTCTCACAGTAATGCTAATTTTAACTCTTAAAGTTGATGTGTTTTACTTTTCCAGAAAATCAGAACTGTGAATTTTCCTTTTCATCTTAATGAAAAAAATCGAGGCGATCGTGGCTCAAGAGTTGGCAGTTCGTCTTGTAATCGGAAGGTTGCCGGTTCTAGCCCCCAGCTCTGACAGTCTCGGTCGTGTGTCCTTGGGCAAGACACTTCCCCTGTTGCCTACTGGTGGCGCCAGTGTCCGGCAGCCTCGCCTCTGTGGCTACAATGTAGCTTGCCATCACCAGTGTGTGAATGTGTGGATGACTGAATGTAGTGTAAAGCGCTTTGGGGTCCACAGGGACTAAGTAAAGCGCTATATATATATATACACAAATACAGGCCATTTACCATTTACTAGCGTAAAGCTTACATTTTAATTGTTCATTTTTGCAGTGCACTGCTTTTAGCAAATCATATACCAGTAATTTATAGCAACACATGCTTTGTATCATTTACTTAAAATAATACAAGGAAAACAACATGAACCAAATTTTACTTTTAATTGTAGTAAATGAAAATTTAAATATCCTTTCTATTTAGGGTTTTAGGTAGACACAGACCTGGTATGAAATGGGCCATCTGATATAATCTTTAAATGTTCTACAGCAGGTGTGAGCAGATGTTGTTCATCTCCTCTTAGTCAAGTTGATCTTGTGGCTAAAGGAGGACCACCATTCATTCAAATCTAGAAGGTAAATGCTCTGAGGTCATCAACCATGACTTTTCTGACTTCCATGTAGGTAGTTTCATGAAAAAGGAACGTTTCAATGCAGGGGATCAACAGTATCACATTAATACATTAACGCTCAAGAAAACCATGTGGTTCAGGCCTTTAGTGCAAGGACTGATTCCATATCTTTTGACCTATAACTCCCTCACTTAAAATGTTTTTACAGGTAGTAGTTTTCCCCTAATGATAGAACTGGATGCTTAAAAGGTTTGAAAAGTGAAACGGACGCGAGCATATGTTTGGCAAATCCTTTCCTCCCTTTGTTGGTGTAAAAACATTGAAAGGAAAAAGATTTTCTGAGTAGCATGTTATAAGTTTCCCAAATTAATCATTGCAAGTCCAATAAACTGTCTTATCCTCTTGTGTCCTTTGGGATCAGCGTGTAAATTACACCTGGAATCACACAGACTGCCCTTTTCAGCATACAAACCCATAGTCTTTTGTACGTTTCTAGGTAGATCCAAAGGGGATTTTGTTTTGTCTTTTTTCTCAGATATTATTAAAAAATGATAAAAATTATCAATTAAGTATCTGCAGTGGGATCTATTCTAAGGACTTATAGATGTGCTTATTCAGTCTAGTTAGGCTGTCAGTCAAACTTGCATTAACTTGACATCCATGTCAGCTAAAAATATAAATAACATCAATGATATTTATAGATGATATCTACAATTGTATATATCAAACAATGATAAGCTGAGTAAATGCAAAATGCAGTTTTAAAATGATTTTAAAGTGATCCAAACCTACTTGGCCCCATTTGAAAAAGTAATTGCCCCCCAAACCAAATAACTAGTTGTACCAAGCTCGGCAGCAAGTTCTTGGATTTCTTGAGATGTTGTTTTGATTCTTTTGTTACCTCGTGGATGAGTCGTTGATGAACTCCTCGAGTAATTTGGGTGGGCTGGCCACTATTTGGCCACTATTACACTGAGTTTTCTCAATTTGTAGATGATGACTCTCACTGTGGTCCCAAAGCCTTAAAAATGTCTTTGTACACCTTTCCAGACTGACATCTTTTCTCAAGTTTCTTTAAATTGTGGGATTATGATTTTTTGGGGGGGTTTTTGTGAAATTGAACTCAGATTTGCAAAAAATGTGGTTAGTCACAGATAATTCATGATTTGAAAGGCAGGGGGCAAATACTTTTTTACACAGGAGCAGAAACTTTAAATTAGCTTTTTTCCCTTAATTAATGAAATCTGTTTTTGTTTGTTTTTCTTTTTGGTTTCTTTTATGTTTTACACTTATATAAATTGTTGAGGTGACTTTTAATAACACATTTAAAACTTTGTATGATATATGATGACATATCCAAAAGATCAAAGGTCAGAGTTATTGTGACTTCAATTCAATTCAATTCAATTCAATTTTATTTATATAACATCACAACAAAAGTCGCCTCAAGGCGCTTCATATGCATCCTACTCTTGTAAACATGACATACCTGGAAGATATTTCCCTATATTGAGCCACAGCCAGCTTCTTGGGAGAAACCTGTCCGAGTATATCAGGGGTCAAAATGTCATATAAAAAAAGAAAGCTTTCACTTGACACATTATCTCATATCTTTGTGGAGAAATTTGGGCCCACTCTTCTTTATAATGTTGCTTTACTTCAGTGAGGTTTTCGTCTAAGCAAAGTTCCCTTAAGTTCCCAAATCTTGAAGCGATTCTGTTTCTATTAGTGAAAAAAAAAACAAGTCTAAATGATCACCCCTGCACCATTGTGCTTTACAGTTGGGATCAGGTGTTTATGTAAAAATGTTGTGTGAACGCTCCAAATCAGCAAACTACTAAAAACTCTGAATTTATAGAGGTGGTCATACTTACTGATGATCAGTTAATCACGTGCATTTGATCAGCAGCACATTTATGCTACTTACCCTCTTAATTCACATCAAATACCTGTGAGCGATACTTTTTGATTTGCAAAGTAATGCATTGAACCCTGTGCAAAACTGCCCTTTTCACAAAACTAAAATGTTATTTTATCTGAAGAACAAAAATGGGAATCCAAACATGCTTCATATTTAGCAGAACACTAGATAATGACACAAATCTTAAAGCTGTTCAAACTTTTTAGATCACGTTTCAGCTTCCAGGTTTTAGAAATTGTTGCTTTTGTTAATTCTAGATTTACAAATGTGGTTTTAAAAATGTTTTGTTTTTACACAAAAGGTGCAACTGCAAGTTTCTTCAACTTTTGCGGTATTCTTTTCAAACCTGCTATGCTTCCTCTTCTGCCCAACATGCAGAAGCTATGTCTGGCAGATTAAAGGGTTCCGCAGAGCCAAATTATTTTTTAATGGTATGAAAGTTTCTCGTGGCATGTTTCAGCTCCTTTTTTCTGGCTGGCTGACTGTAAACCCAAATGCAATAAATATCTTAAGCAGGTCGGGAATTTACTGCACCTGTAGTAACCACTGCACTAATTTAATAAGCAACAGATGTTGGACTGATTGCACTGAAGCTGGAACACATGCAGTAAAAGAAGGGAATTCTTTGTTAGGTACAGTTTCATCAAAAATGCTGCAGCTCTGTTGCACAGAGGCTCCTCATTCATTTTGATCAATAAGTAACAGAGCTGAAATTTGGATTTAGTATCATAGTGACTCAGCTGTCGATTACCAGGCAGGAAATAGCTGTTGTGAGTGGTTATCTGTGATCTATGCGAGGCTGAGAAAGTATTGGGCCAATCTTTTACCAGCTTTGGTCAAAATTATAAAATCATTTAATTAAGGTGCTGAAAATACATTCATACTGATTTATTGTGAATTTATTCAGTTAATTTATCAACTGTTAAAACAGCAAAAAAAAACACAGTATTTCCTTTAAAACTGTTTATGTAAAACCCCACATGAGAAACACATGTATTGCTTTCTCAGGTTTGAATAGCGGCTTGCTAGGCCAAAATTATGTCTGCTACTGTACTATAAGCAATACTACTGCCAGATAAACTCCTAAGCTAAGGATTAATTTAATGAGATACAGTAATTTTAGAATGTGAAGAAAGATGAATTTAGTGAACCTAACAAAAGCCAGGATGAATGATTTTCATTCTTCCATCTGGTTGTTTATGAGAAACATGCAGCAGCTTGGACAAAGGAGCCATTATCATTAGTTAACCTTAGCTTAAAGCTATATTTCATTTAATAAAGCATCTGGGTTTAAATGCAAGTGTGTGCTTGTATATGGGTGCATATGTGTGTGCATGGAGCTTTTGAGCACTTTTACTGTATAACTGTTACGGCCCCATTATTTGTTAAGATGTGTGTTATAAATCCTGTTATAAGAGTAGTATATATCTCACTATTTTCATATTTCTTTCCTTGTGTCTACTAATCTAAGTGTTCACACAATCATCGTTTTCTGTATGGGCATTTTAGTTTTCCTTTGGCAGGGGAAAGGTTAATGTTTAGCAGCATGAATGGTTCACCCACTAATGTGTGAACAAAGCACAATGGCTGCAGTGTATAGGCTCCTATTTATTCAGAGTCACTTCCTCCCTTAATAGTTGACTCTACTTTACTCACAGAGAAAAAAGTAGGTCAAGGAAAAGTCATGTTTGAGGTAATTCACTCTAGGGGACCACATCTCTGATCATTAGATGACATTGGTTAACCCTGAGTGTGAGGTCATTTTCAAGTCAAAGTTACACCCAGAACATGGCCTGAGTGTTAGCGTGTCTGTGCATATTACAGTGCATTGAGGATAAATTACAGAGGGAGGCTATCAATGAGAAGGCTGAAAAGGAAAAAGCATGAAAAGACAGTGTTTATATGAAAGAAGGAGGTTGTTTTTTTACCATGTGGATTCGACTTTAATCAGATGTTGGTTCTCAGGTGATGTACTCTCACTTTTAAGGACTCTCTGCTTTGATGCAAGTGCATAAAAGATCCACAAAGAAGAATCACTCTGATAATTCATTCTTCAGCTTCACGGTAAAATACCTGAACCAAAGAGGAATGCGAACACATTGTTCATCCACCTTCTGCAGTTACTTGTGATGGGTGTGTAAGGATGAGAGAGGATGTTTGCAGACGTTCTGGATTAACTATGATTTCATCCATGAAGATGTCTGGAATACCTATGATAACATATTTCATCATTTTTAGGAAAGAGTACCTAGAAAAATTATTTTCTCTGTTAACAATTTTTCAATTTTTTGCATTTTTGCACTTAAATTACCAGATCATCAAATTTTAACGTTAGACAAGTGGGGCCTGTTAGTGTGTAGATGTTGTTTTGGCTTCTTTTGTGGCCTCCTGGATAAGTTGTTGATGTGCTCTTGGTTTAATTTAGCCACACTAACCACAATAGGGATGGGAATCTCAATAGTTCAGTAGTTCAGTCCCTTGGAACTGTTAGTCAGCTTGGTTCCACTTGCACTTGTGCTACAATCAACTGATTTCAGTTCATTTGTTGGAGGAGGAAAATAAACGCTGTCTACAGCGTGGATATGGACATTACTTTTGTTTTTATTGCACAAAAGGAGAAGAGCAAAATGGTAAATTGGAAACAGATCCGGACAGAAGCAATTACATTATGTCAACTCTTTGCAAACAGTTGCATAGATAGCATGCTAACACTAAGCTAGCCCCAGCCCAACAGCCAGACCCTAAACTTCAACAGGTAACAAACAGAGCGGTCAGGCTGCAGCCTTTGTTTCTACTTGTTCATGTTTCTAAAGTAAAATCACAGGGCTGATTGCTTTTAAAGTCCCTTTGTGCTGGTTTTCATCTTTTCTTTGTATTGTCGAGTTTGTGTTTATACTTGCATACTTAGATAAAGATCATATTTGTCTTCATTAGGACAGGGATTTGTGTTGGTGTGTGGGACGATAGCCTATAGGTTCATATCATTAAATGGTAATCATGAGACAATGCGTTTCAGGTCTTTTTACAGAGAAATGTGAGGAATGTAACGAGTAGTGTAACAAATTAATTTCTCCTGGGAGTAATTAAGTAACGTGCTTCATTTAAGAAATCTTTTCTGTGTAATGTGTAATACATTACTTTTTTGAGTCATGACCACAACATTGATCACAACAAAGAGGGGAAACACCTCCAAAATATATAAACATTTGACCACGCAATTTATTTGCATGACTGTAATGTCTTTGGTATGCTGCTTTGGCGATGGTGGTGATTCAAAGTGAAGCCAATGATACCCACTGAGAATTGATATTGATCGATTTGAAATGATAAATAATATCAATAATAGAAACAGAATCACTAAATCGCTTATCCATTCCCCTCGCTATTTACCACTATTCCAATTTGTGGGTAATGGCTTCCACTCTGCTTCACTGGAGTCTTCCTTGTAATGCTTTCCAGACTAATGTCAATGATTGTTTCTCAGCTGTTTTCTTAGATTATAGCATTTATGTTGCTTTTTGAGATCTTTTAGCCTACTTCACTTTATAAGACAGGTTCCATTTAAGTATTTTCTTGATTCAGCATGTCTGGCAATAATCCGATTTGGGTGTGGCAAGTGAAATTGAACTCAACTATCCAAATGTGCTGCTTAATCACAGTTAATTTTATGATTTCACAAGGAGAAGCAATTACTTTTTTAGTCAGGGCCAGATAGAGTTGGGTTGTTTTTCGTCTATAATACATAAAATTAATAATTAAAAATACCAAATGGACAAAATGAACCTCACTGTAATGGGGATGTAATTAAAAGATGTCATTATGATGGCAAACAAAGCTTTAATAGCATGAAAGCTATCTCCTTATTTCCTCTTGACTCAGCAAGTGGATAGAAAAAGAATCAATCTCACACAATGTGATAAATAAACCATAGTCTAAAAATTAAAGATTGAATTATTTATTTTGAAGCTTGTTGTTAATAAACATGTGTAGTCCTGATGCAGGAGATAAGACTTTTATTTCAATAATGCTTGTTGAAATGCCTGCTTTTGCAAGAACTGCATGTGCAGTTTTGCAAGGAGTAGGATCTACCCTGAAAGTTGGCCCTGGTTGGATGAGACAATTTGTACTTGAGGGTATACTCTTCACATAGTTATGAAAGAGCCTGTTCATTGAGAATTCATGCCTGGGCTTTGTTTTTCTTTGCATCTGGCATATAGTCATTCAGTTTTTCCCACCTGGCACACAATCAAACCGAAATGAAGACATCAAAGTGGTAATTGCAATGTGAAGTAATTTTTTTTCCCTAAAAGTGTCTTTTTTTTCTTTTCTAATATGCATATTCTGTCTGATAAATGGAATCAGAGCAGATGCAAGTGGAAAAGAACAAAATGTAATCAAGTTATACGTAATAGATAGATAAATACATTCAGGACTGTGTGCCTTTCTTCACCAATCAGAACCCTTTTCTTTTGTAATGCCCATGTTGCTTTATAAACGTGAGCCAAGCAAGCTATAATACATGACAAAGATGCACACATCTAGTATATACAAATCAAGTCCGAGTCAGTGAGTGTCTCTAAACTTTATGTGTACTGTATGTTAAAACAGCCAATTCAGCTAGCAGACTAGCTTCTAAACTTCTCATTGTAAATCACGTATAAAACTTGACATGAAGAGCAACAAGGGCGTGAACACTATGTTTGCTTAAAGTTACTGACTTTAAATTTTCAAAATTGAAACTGCTTGTTAAGAAGTCACAGCTGAATTTGGTTTCTCTTACCTACTTTCAGTGACCACTCCTTCAGAGAGATTTATTATCCTTGGAACCATTCAGAGAAACTCAGTTGCTGTGGAGCTGTTTTTTGACATTATACAGGGTGAAAACATGGCATAAACCTAGCCTGTCTATGTTTTTGTAATGCAAATAACCTCACAATGAATCAGGCAACTGAGTATGAATCACATCCTTAGTCAAATTTATGGCAAAATAAAGAGTAGTCAAGCTTTAAACATAAAATTGTTCGTATTGCACGGGGGAAATGGTTACTCATCCATTTAATGGACTACCAAACATCCAGCAGCACACTCCTTCTCCTGAACACATTACGCCCCTGCTGCTTCATCTGATGGTTAAATGCATTGGATTGTTTTATGAATACTGAATGTTCATCAGTGGTACAAAAATAAATACCATGCTGGGGATGGTATCAATTTATCATTGTAAACTTTGACAGAAAGTCATCAAAATTTCAGCACAGCACGTTAATGCTAATTGGAATACACCGAGTGAGTGTTTATTTTAGTAAATTGTTCTGCTGACAATTTATGTAATGCAAAACAAAATATTTCAGTGTTGACACAAGCTTAAACCTTTATCATAGAAAATGGGGCTTTGCTTAAAGGAACCTTTTTCCTGAAGCCAGATTATATGTTGTTCACTTAAATATAGCTACAGCATTACAGTGTTTTGTGCCAATTTCAATAGCGTCTCTGCATTCAATGAATGCGCCTGGGGAAAACAGCTAACCTGGCTTCTTTAAAAAGTGCATTTCCCTCAGAGAGAAGCAGACTAAAAGATTGTGTATGTGTGATTTTACAGCAAAGACAAAACAATCATCCTCTTTTAATACCTTTGACATACTTTAACATTGGTTAAAGTTGTTGTTTTTCAGTTATAATTAATACTTAGGTATTTTAGTAAGTGTAATGAGTAATAAACAGTATAAATAAGCATATAAATTATATACAGATATAATTATTAATACTACACTAGTAGACATATATAATGTAAAATATATATATTATATTAATTTTAATGTGTTTAATTGTGCAGATGGCTTCTCGTGTATTTATGTTATTTATATTTAATTATATTTTACTAAATGGCTTTAAAATGGCCCTGCAGTCAGCATGGTTTCAGGGTGTTGTCTTGCAATGATTGTGAGGCTCAGGTGGAAGCATCTTGGCAATTTTTCATGTCAAGGTGACAGGATCTGTGCAGTCTGGGTCTGAGTGACAAGCATAGTCATTGTGTTGTCATTGTCATTAAAACCCTGTAGCCACTAGTTCCAGTTGGATTATTGGGTTTGGTCAAAACAGTTTCTTGAATTCTACAAAGAATTATAACAATACAATTAAATCCAATTACATGCACTCACAAATGATAATAAAAAATAAAAGAGTATGATTGTATGATTGATTGAATTTTTCTTTGGAGACTGCTTTTGTGTTTACTCCAGTATCAGATAAATCTGTCAGTTAAATTTTTAACTTCTTTGATTGGTTACCTTCATGTTATCTCATTTCCTACTTTTTTTTAAAATCTCAAACTCAATATTTAATCCATGCAACCAGGTAACTTGGTCTGGGTTGCAGAGGGCAGGGCTGGCTCTACACAACTTAATCAGCTCTTCCACAGGAACACTTTGGGAATGCCTGTTCCCAAGCCAGCTGAGAGATGTGATCTCTTCAGTATGTCCTGGGTCTTTCACAGGGGCGCCTTCCAGGGGAACATCCAAATCACCTTAAATATCAGGAGTTCATGAGGCATCAGTTAGATGCCTAACCACCTCAACTGGTTCCTTTCAATGTGGAGGACTAGTGGCTCCCAAATGACCAATTTCCTCTGCCTATCTCTAAGGCTGAGCCCAGACACTCTTTGGAGGAAATGTTCATTTCCACTGCTTGTATTTGCAGTCTCACTGTTTCAGTCACTAACTAAAGTTCATTACCAGGTGAGGGTAGGAACCCCAAGAGACCAGTTTACCCTGGGGTGGGTGCTTGAGGGCCCACCAACCGTAGGAGGACAATCACATAATGATTTGCCTGACGAAACAGTGAGCGCTTATTTTGTCTCACTTCTTGTGGTAAACACCTCACTATTTTAAACTACATAATAATCTTTAATTGTGGCAGACATGTTCATGTTTTAGTTTATAACCTTAAGTCTTTTTCAAACCAAGCTCTTGTCAATTAAAATGCAATAAAATGAGTATCCCTATTGGTAGTCAAGGACCAGTTAGGCATTATAATCTGATTTACATATTAAGCTATTACATGGTCTGTGCATTCTTTTTTCTGTTTTAGGAGTGCAAGATTCTAACCAGGAGAAAGTTATAACAGTGTCTGGAGAGGGAATGATCCACAGCCCAGACTTCCCGCACACTTATCCGAGGAATACAGTGTTAGTCTGGAGACTAGTCGCCAGCAGCAACATGAGGATCCAGCTTACCTTTGATGAGAGATTTGGGCTAGAGGACCCTGAAGATGGAATATGCAAGTAAGGCCATGCATTTGAAAAAAATATACATATTAAAAAAATTAATGCAACATAAAATTATTTTGTTTCGTTGTGTTTTCTGACCTCACTTTATTTAACAAAGGGGCCATCCTCACAGAAAGTATTTTAATATTACTTCAATGAAATTTAATTACATAACAATTTTTTTTTCAAATAAGATATTGTATTATATTAGTCTTATAGAAAAATATAACCATCATCAGCACTTCTGAAGCCTCTGCATCAGAAGTAATATACATTGTCCTCTATAGAGCACTTTCTCTGCTTGCTTGTCTTAATGAGATCATATAGGAGCTTTCCCAGTTGACATGCTAGATACATGTTGGTCTGAAGTAAAGACATGTCCCATCTGTGTTTTAATCCATATTTGAAAATCAGTCAGAGTGTGGCCATTTGTAAAACTGCCTTTAGTCTGCCAGAGTGTGAATATTGAAAACCCAGTTATTTGTTACACCCAGGAAAGGCATGGATTAGCATTGCTTTTTAGTACATATATATTTGATGCGTGGATCAGCTCATAGAACAGCTTGAAAGATACATGCCACACCCTCTGCATAGCAGCACAGACACAAAAACACATGCAGTACATTCTATAATTTATTGAGCATTCGGCTTTCAATTACTACTTTGATTTTCCCGTGTTGCCATTCATTTTAAAATAGGATCCTAAGCCCCACCGATCGATTTACCCATTTACGCATTGCACTTTATGCTCAGTACCTTTCTGCCAATATATCACAACTGGCTGGTTAGCATGATGGAGCTCAATCTGGGGAAGATTCTGGGGGAGGGTAACTTCACTAGTCATTCCTGGAGAGCCCCCTAATGGATAAAAATGTGAATGACCGCTGTACTTCTCTACAGAGCTGACAAGGTGTAGATAGCATTGCGTAGCTGAAAAAGCAGGCTGTGGACATGAATGAGTAAACCCTGTTCCATGAACAGTTCCTTGAAATTCAACTCCATCAATTAATGAGGTGTTTGTGATGTTGGCTCTGATGTTGGTCTAGTGTTTATATATGTTGTTTCTAGCTAATTTAATTGTCTTAAGTGCTGTATAGTTTTGCCAGCCAGCATTTATGCTTCTGGTGCAAATAAAAAAATCTGTCTTTATGGGCAGCTGATTGAAAAACTAAAAATTCTGTGTGTGACTGGAGGTAATTTGAGCGCCTTAGCTCACCTGCCATGGACCAGGTGCCTGTTGACGAATGAGGTTAATGTTGCTGTCAAAACTCTGCGAGGGAAAGTTGCACAGTAGGGCAGGGTGCCGACTGACAACTTTTGTGCTGTACTGCCCTTACAAGACTGCACTAGTCAGCACCCTCAAAGAAAGGGGCAAAGACGATAAAAACATCCTTTTCCAGGGTCATGCAAGTCATTTTCACATCCACTGCTCCAGCTCTAGCATTTTTGTATCTTTGTCCAACCCTTCTCAAGCCCCCAACAATGCCCAACAGGTTTTGCTCAGATCCCAAGATACATACTTTTGCCAGGGTTGGCAGACAGATGAGTGGTGCATGCAATCACACGCAGAATCCCAAACCTGCCTGCTTTTCTCTTACACTCACTCTCTTTTTTCCCCTCTATCAAACACAAACACTTTGTTCCCCCCACACACATACACACTCACACACACAAGCCTCTGGCCTAGTCTGCTACTTTATCTTTTATGTGTGTTTAAAAATTAATTCCCCAAAACTTCCTCTTAGACCTCCATTTCTCTGGTTGTTATAACAAAGAAAATCACATGCAATGCTGCCGATACTCTGTTATGTCACTGTGTAATGTGACGCAGATTAACAAGAGTCTAATCTCCTGTCCACTAATTCACATCAATGTGGCTAAAACAAACAACAGTGGGAGATGTGTTTGGCTCTGGTAACAACCCTGGAGTGAGAACTCTTTGCTATGATGAGAGGGAATAGCCGGGATGCTCATCTGTTATTCTGTTTTTTCTGTGGCACGATGAAAAGCATTCTTACCAAATCCACTGGAGGAGAGGCATATTGGAGAGGGATTGGTCTTGCTGCTGGTTGGCATGGCAGCAGATTCGTGCTTGACGACTCCCAGACAGGAGTGTTCTGAGAAAGGCATTTATGCTCATGTCTCCAGTCTGAAAAGAGCGGACTAAAAAGACAGTGTTTGTGTTGCTAATCTGCGTCATCTCTGTGGCAGATATTGTATCTATTAATAATGTACAAGAAGGAAAACTATGTAGCAAGAAAGCTTTGTGAATATTAAACACAGTTTCTTTGCTGGGTACTGAAAGGTTCTCCTTTCTCCACTGCAACATGTAAAAGGTCGCTTTTTTATTTTCATCCTGCTCACTGTGAGTATGTCGCCTTATTTGTAAATCTGAGAAACCACTGTTGAACATGGTGATTCTGAACACATGTCGACGTGTAATGATCAGGGTATTCTGCATTATTGATGAGCCATCTGTCAAAGCCCTGCAGCAGTCTAAAAGATGACTTTTAGAGAAGAAAGCTTCTCGATTCACTGACCTCCAACGAGAACAACAGGGATGAGCTAAAGTGATGTTTTGTCCTTTTCCAAAATGATTTTTTGCTGTTACAAATTATCAAACATTAATGCATTTAAACTGGAAATATACAGTTTTGCCCTTCTCAATAAGTTCATTTTTGCAGATAACAAACTTCCTGTATACATTTCCACATCAAAGGTAACAGAGTTGGTAAATGTATTGACACTCCCACCCCTTTAGTTTATTTAACATCACAGAAAATCCATTTTTAGCATTGCTCATGTCACTCCATGTTGTTTTATTGAAACCAGCTTGAACTGAATCTGTCAAGCCTGTGCAAATGTAAACAATGTCCTTGAAATCCAAATATCCGAATTGGCAGCACTGAATGAGAGGTTAGCGTGCCTGTTGACGCAAATGGCAAAGTGATTAATCCCAGACTGTGAAGAGTCAGTGAAACAAGGCTTTATTCAATGCAGTGCAGCCACTAGTTAAACACAGGTATAAATAATAAAGGCTGAACTCCTGAACTACATGTCTTAAGTGCTGACATTGGTCAATATTTTCACTGGCACACCAAAGGAGTTTGGAGCATGGCCATATGTCTCTGCACTTCATAATGTTTACTGGTATTATGGATTGGCAGGGCGGTCAGAGGAGACAGACAGTCATGTAATTACAGACAGACTCACAAGCCTGACAAGTCCACAAACGACATGATGCTTTTAGTCTTGTTTTTTCTCTCACACTAAAATTTATAGTTTATGTTGACTGTAGTTTTTTTCATTTTAAAATCCAGTAATATATATATTATAATATATTATAGTGTAATATATGTTATATTATACTATATTAATATATTACTGAAAATGTTCATTACTGACCATAATGGAAGTCAAAAATAAAAAATATAGATTTTTAAGAAACCAATATATATTTGTACTTTTCATTAAAAAATACTTAAAATCTTCAATCTGATGGAATGCACCACTAAAGACAACAATCCCAGAACTAGAGTATAAAACTGCATATAAAAGATGGATGTAGTCATCATGACATCACCCAAAGATCAGTTAAGACCTATCACGAGGGTACAAGTTGGATATTTGCAGTGTTGCACTCTAAGATATTTGTAATCAGAGATTGGCTGAATGTGTCAAATCTGACCAAGAAACCGAGGGACACTGTTCAACCATTTGCTAATCAGTTGTCAAGTCATAATTTTTAAGCTGGTATCCCTGTTTATCTGCCTTTATAACTCTATGAACATCATGACACATTAAAGGTGATTTTAAAATATCTAAAGAACTAATCATATTAATATGATGATCAGAAACTTAGTAAAGTCACACAACATGGGAGCAGAAGGACATTTTGCAGGGTTTTTTTGCAACTACAGGAGTCACTCAGCTTAAAGACCCGAAGTGCCATTTGAGGAGTGATTGGGATACTGAAACAGTACTTGTGTGCTTACCAATCATTTTGTAACTGATAAGTCAAAAATCTAAAAGTCATTCTTAGGTTGTACTAAGTAAATCTATAAGCAATATGCCACAAGACTTCTGTGAGATCTCTCTACAAAGAAAACTCAAATGACGACAAGGAAACAGTGCTTTTGATCAAGTGATACATTCTTTAGTCACACATACATTCAAAGAGAAAAAAACAGATAACATAAGGTAGGATATGCATGTCAATAAAGCAAAATGTTACAGTTACAGATTACAAGAGGTGATAAAAGTGGTTTAATGTTAGATTTGAAAGAAATATAATGGCAAGCAGGGAAGTAATAGACAGACAGACAGACAGACAGCGGACATACTAGGATAGGTGGATAATTCAGAAAGCTATGAGAAGCATATGTCTGTGGTGCCTTTGCTAACTATAGCTAGCAAGAAGCAGCATTGTCTTTCTAGTGACTTAACAGGTGTGGAGTGTAAAACAATCCTTTGACAAAGTGGAAATCTAATATTTAATAAAGCTAAGGGCCTTATATCAGAATTTAACCCCAGGTTGTATTTTTTAGGGCTGACAGTTTTTTCCTCTGCTTGGCAAGGTTGTGGTTTTCTCCACAAGATGCTATCTCCAATACAACAAAACAATGTGAAAGTAAAGTTTTTACTTTGCTACTGGAAATTTGTTTTGGAGTACAATTAAAGAGGCCTGGGTCTCTTGTGCAGTCAACAATGTTTAATTAAAAACTATATTTCAATGACATGTGGTGTAATAGGCCTGTCAAAAGACCGCATCATTGGTCATTAATCGCCAAAAGTAACAGCTGCTTATGCTGCACTATCCTTAGATTCTTCAACTTGAGATTTGACCACAATACACTAGTGATTTCCAGTTTATTTTTATCCATTTAACTCGGGCTGTAAATAATAGAGATCTCATCTCATGCAGCTACCCTGCTGTTACAGATATTTATTTTTGTATTCTTTTTTTAAATGAGGTTAAATCTTTATTGCCCTTGCAGCTTTATTAACAATCTCACCTTCAGAACGACCGTGCCAATGGGAGTCTTAAAGGAGCTGACAGACTAATAATGAGGCAAGAACACAATTAAAGATAACAGGCTCAACTCTAAGTTCAGATTTCCAGCTACAGCACCAGCAATAGCTGGATTGGTTCTATTAACAAATCATATCTAAGACACCAAAAACATGTCCTGCCCTTTCTCTGTTCACTGTGCCAGGTACGACTTTGTGGAAATAGAAGATCCGACTGAGAAGACAATCCTGGGTCGCTGGTGTGGGTCACAATCGCTCCCAGGTGGTCACATTTCCAAGGGAAGCCAGATCACTATTCGCTTCATCTCCGATGAGTATTTTCCCTCTGAGCCGGGATTCTGCATCCGCTACTCCCTGCTGCCTGTGGTACGTGCATGATTAACTGCTAAAATAAAATGTGCATTGTGAGTAGGTAAACACTTAGCTGTCAGCGTTTCTTTCCTGCCATCTTCATCTTGGGAATTTACATGGCAGTGAGCAGTGCCTCTCCATGTAAGCACAATTAAAATAATTTGCTTGTTACATAACACGGGGTCTTAATTTGCAATCATCCATTCCTGCTTATGTGTACCCAAGGTTTTAAGCATCACTGGGGAGAAATTATGCTTAGGCACACTGGAACATCTGGCACCTGTACTGTCATTTATTTTAGTTATGAAGATACACTGAAGACAGAATAGCACATACACTTTTACAAAAGCAAAAACAATGTATACACAATAGCTGCAAAGGCGTAAGTCCAGTGAAGTTCATTCATGAATACCAAAACCACTAAAATATCTTAATTTACATTAACAAAAAAAGGATAAATCTTATATCATGGATCCTGAAATACTGAAGTATGCAATGCCAAAATAGAAATAATTGAACTTCAATTTTATTTTATGTTTTTTACTCTTTTTTACTCTTCTTTTTTACTCTCTTCCATACGAAGCCAAATGTGTTCTAAACCCGTGATATATCCATGTAGTCACTTCAGTCTGACATAGGAGGTGTTGCAGTGTCACTAAAGATTGCATTCAAAATTTGTCCACTGACCCTTTTTGGGGGGAATTGGATATTCTGAGTATTTCTGAATTTTCCAACTGTGTTTCTGTTTATATTGTTACATCATGTATTATTCAAATGAAGTGTTTCTTTATTGGTTTGTACAAATACAGTACTGTGCCTTTGCACAGTTTTAGGCAGGTGAGGAAAAAGTGACGTAAGCAAAGAATGCTTTAAAAAATGTTCGTCTTTTTTTTCACTAATCAACAAAATGCAGTGAATAAACAAAAGAGAAATCTAAATCAAATCAGTGTTTGGTGTGACCACCCTTTGGCTTTAAAACAGTATCAATTCTTCAAGGTTGCACTTGCACACAGTTTCTGAAGGAACTCGGCTGGTTGGTTGTTTCAAACATCTTGGAGAACTAACCACAGATCTTCTGTGGATGTAGGCTTCCTCACATCCTTCTGTCTCTTCATGTAATCCCAGACACACTCAATGATGTTGAGATCAGGGCTCTGTGGGGGCCGCACCATCACTTCCTGTACTTCTTGCTCTTCTTTACACTGAAAATAGTTCTTAATGACTTTGGCTGCATGATTGGGGTCATTGTCCTGCTGCAGAATACATTTGGGGCCAATAAACAATCATTTATATTTCTGAAAGCATTCTTTGCTTACAGCATTTTTTCCACACCTGCCTAAAACTTTTGCACAGTACTGTATGTATACCAGAAATATGTATTTGATTCAAAGATACCCAAACACTGTTTTGTTCTGCTGTTTTCTATTGTTCCTCTTGCCTGTAACAGATACTATAATCACTAGTTCCAGTCTTACCTAATCTTTGTTTCCATTCACCTTTTAAACTTCTGGCAGACATTTATCCACTGTAATTTACAGTGTGTGCATAAGCCAGAACTCATAATGAATAAGGGCTCCAGCAACAGTACCCATGAGGTTTGCATGTGATCATGTATAAAAACACACTGTGGAAAAGATACAGTACAAGCTAAATATCAATCAGTCGAATGGTAGGATAATTCTAGTTTGCTGTCCATGAGTTTTTCTGTCTTGGCTCTATGGCGATGATTCAAGGGAAATTTCTACAGCGTGGGTGGAATGGTCATAAATTCAGTGTTGCGATTGTTTAAATGCCATTTACCCAAAAGAAAACTACAAGAATCTGGTTGAAAGAAGTAACTAAGCCAAGTTTTTTGGGGGTTCCGGTCCACCCCAACCATCTCTCTACATTAGCTCTATAGTCTCAGGTTGGTGTTCCCATCATAACTGCTCACCTACTAAAGGCTGATTAAGGAATGAAACAGAAAGGGCTATAATAAACTTCTGACCTTGTGTAGCTCATGTGGTGTGATTAAATTTAAATTTAAGTAATTAAGTGACCGTTTTAATTCTTTAAAATGATGAGCAATGTAATGCAGAAGTTTAAAAACCAGCAAGATTAGCCAGTTATATTCTTGCCAGAAGGTCACTGGCCACTAGAGCATTTCTGATATCAATAATATCTGAAAAATTATTAGTACATACTTTTGTGTCTCTGTATAGCTACTCTTCTATGTCTTCGTCTGTCCTCTTCCCATTAGTCATTCTCTTGCTCCTTCTTTTTTTTTGGTCTTGACATGTAGACCACACACAAACACAGAAAATCCATTTGTCCCAGATCCCACACTGACAAAAGCCTCAAGATAAACTAAAGAGATGACTGCCATGTTTTAACCTGTCATGTTTTAGTTCTGTTCAAGCTAGTTTAAGTCAACAGTTTTACTCTTCATTAATCCCTGATGGCCTGTAGCACAAATATGCGACGGAGGTTTCTGAAATGGCTTTATATTCACTGTTTTAATTTCTTTGTGCTTCAGAGTTGTTGGTCTTTTGGTCTTAATTCACAATATTATTGCATTCTTTCATCACCATTAAAGCCCAGAATAGCATTGCTGATAGCAGCATGAACCACCAAATGATTTACCGTCACTCTGAACACATGCAGAGTGTCATGCAAACCTCAAAGCTGTATCACAAAAACAGTTAAACAGATAAGTTAGAAGATGAAAGGTATTCATTACTTATATATTATCTTCCAGTGTTAGAGTCAGTAAATCAAATTACTGTTTTTGTATCAGTAGACTGCAGCAGGGCCACAAGCAAGGTCAGGCTTTAACCAATATGAACCCAATGAGATGCTATTATAAGGAAAGATTTAATGAAAAAATGTTTGCAGCAGAAGGAAGTATGAAGTAAATGTGTTTTGTATTACTTTCTTATTTGAACAAGAGAATGAGTACTGTGAGGTTTTTTTTGTTTTTGTTTTGTTTGTTTTTGTTTTGTTTGGGGGTTTTTTTTTGGGGGGGGGGGGGGGGGTATTGAACTATATCTCTTTATGAATAATCTGTGAATATCTATATGCAAAGAATGAGATTTTTGTTACTAGAAGCTTTTCAGTTTTTGCTTCCAAGTTCCCATGCTGTATTTCAAGAAGTACTGATGAATCACATGCAAGTAGGCTTTGGCTGCATGCAGTTAAACAGTACTGTATGTGTGGATTGCAGAAATGAAATGCTGAACTATCACATGTCGTCAATTCAATGCTTTATTGTCTTTTTACAATTGCATTTGTTATTTTTAGTCAGACAAAAAAGTTGACTGATACACAGGCTAGGACGCTTTGCAAAGATATCCATTAGCCTGATAGCCAAATGCTAAAAGCCACAAAATATTGGAAACTGAGTCATTAGATGCTGAGCGATGTAGTCCAAGAATAGAGTCTCTAATGTCTGTTTGAGCTCATAATTACAAATTGTAGTATAACACACGGTCTATGCAGGCACACACAATATTTCAAATAGTGTCTGACAATAAAGTAGAAACCACCAAGAAGTGAAACAGGGAAGGTATTTAACTTGCAGGAGAAACTGGCAAATAAAGCTTCCTTTGCCTGCATCCTTATTTGAAAGGGGTTACCACAACGGAGACACATGTTTGATTTGGCATAGCTTTTTAAGTATTCTATCTATTTTATTTATTGAATTTTATTGTTTTATTTATATTTTGATATTGCTAGGGATGATGCAATGATCGGGGACCATTCTTAATTTCGTTGTTCTCATGACAATGACAATAAAGTTTCTGATTCTGATTCTGATGCTGGATGCCCTTCTTGACACAAACCTCCCAGGGATTTGTGTCTCCTCCTAGTCTTATGCTGGGGATCCTCCACGTGTTAGGCAAATGTGTTAAATACTGCACTATGGAGTCAATCAGAGTATTATAATCAAACATTATACTGTTAAATAAACAAATTACACATATTTACAAAGTATATGCACCTAGAAAGAGGTAGGGCAAGTTCCAGAAAATAACAAAATATTATCATAAATTTTTAATTTTTAAATAAAACTAATAAACAGTAAATTTTGATATTACAGCTGGTGTTGCAGGTGGACTGGTTCTCTACATGACTGATTGTCTTGTCTAAAAATATTCAAAACAATGCAGCTGAGGTGTAGCTGTTATATGAAGCATCTAATCCCTCTGTTTTTTTATTTCTCCATGAATTCTGTCGATATATTATAACCTTGGCTTTTAGACGAAAATAAATCATTGAAGTGTATCAATGTTAATGGGAATTATTATTAAAATAATGCTTTATTTGAATCTTTAAGAAGTTATCCTTGCCATCTGTAATAAACCCTTTAGAGCACATTGCATTTGGCATCTATCAAAAAGAGGATTTTTTTGTACTGTAGTGTACTCTAGTTAATACAACAACAACATAATCATGAGCAGAATCCTTGCCATGCAGGCTGAACATCTGAACCAAAAAAGAACAGTCATTATCATTATCACAGAAGCTTAACTTACTATGAAGCACAGTCACTGTATCCTGCTGGTTTCAATGTTCTTCCTTGATTACCCCTGACCCTTTCCTCTTGTTCTCATTCCTCTTGTACTCCACATTAACAAGGATACAACAGAAATTCCCAAAGACCTGCTGTTTCGCAGTGTAACCACTCAGAGAGATTTAGATTTATCTCTCCAAACAATTTTACCTTTCAACAAGTGGAAGGCCAAAAGTAATGGTGGACATACATCAGTGGAATTTAAAGGCTTGGTGCTTTGATTCATCTGAGTTCATCTATAATTCTCGTAAAAAATTGTATCATGTTCAGATGTTGACTTTTGCCTTTCTTTATCATCCATCATTTCCTCTCTGTTTTTACATAAAACTTGCTCAACATCTTTCATTACATCTTTCATTCAAGTGTTAAGGAAGGTTTTCACCGATTTAAGCAAAGCACTCTCTGATTTATGGGTCAGTCATAGCAGAATGTCACAGTTTTGCAGCGACAGTGTTAAAGTTGCTATTTTCAGACACATTTTTACATTGTGGCACCTAAACTGGATCTCCTTCATCAGCCATGTTGAAGCCATACCTATTTTAGCATTAGATTTATTTACCTACTTGTTTTCTCTAATATTATTAACATGCATTTATGCATCTATACACAGAAGTTAAAAGTGAAGAATGAGCAGTTCATAGTTGAGATAACCATCCTAAATAAAGCATAAATAACAGTTAAGAGCAACACAACGCCTAAATATATGTGACATTTCATAAAACATTTTAATTGGAAAAGAAAGAGTACTTCACGAAACAGCAGGTATTTGAGAAGTTTGAACTTAAACTTAATCCCTTAATAGCAGATTGACATTATTCTCCGGTGTTCAGTTCCTTTCCATAAACTGTTTGATGAAACAGAGACCAAGTTTTTCCTTCATGTTCCAACTCTAGAAGGTGCGGAAACCATGATGGGGAAAAGGAAGTTTGGCCTCCGCACGTTCGGTCTGCCTTCCCTTTGAACCTTCCTCTGACAGAGGAGGAGCACACAAGAACAGCAGCACTCTGTTTCCTCTGTGGTCAACCAGCAGCTACTGGAACCTCATGCCATGCAGGGGCCAGTACTTTAGTATATATTTAAACAAGCAATAATTCCTCCCCACCACTTCCATGGAATGAAAGGGGGAAAAAATAAGACCCAGCCTGTAATTCACAGGAAGAAATTTTAGAAAAAGCAAAAAGGCTGAGGCAAAGAGGTTGTTAAAACACAGAAGGAGAAGGAGGCTGTTGAATAGGGCATAAGCGGTGTTGAGTGGTGTGCACTGCGGGTTACAGGGACAAACAAAACATACATCATTGTGTCTGTGAGGTCTCAGTCCCCAATTAAACTGCACTGTTACTTTGAAAGGAAACATCATCCTACCACCTTTGTTTATTTAAATGGATTGAAAAGAGTTTTACACACTCAGGATCTATGTGCCTTATGCTTGTCTGAATAGCAGCAAACTACACTAATCATATAAAACTGTCTAATTGTAAACATGAAGACTTGAATAGAAGCTAATGGAGCAGGTAAAGAATGCAAGTCTTTCCTAAAGAGAATGAAAATGACTGGCAAAGTCATACAGGAGCTTTACCGTTGGCATGATGAAACTAAGGTTTGTTTTTACGGCAACCTCAATTGCAGTGTGTGGCATATAGTGCGAGCAAAAAACACTTTTTTCACGCACAACAAACCAAGTTGCTTACTCAAAGTCCTCTTGTGCAAGGAAGTGGTTTTCAAATCCATGTGAATGAGAAGATATTGTTTTTCAGAGCTATTTCAAAAAGCTATTTCAGAATTGTCATCTCAACATAGTTAGTTGAACCTGTCATTTTAGATACCAGAAATAAGAACGTGTGGTTGTGCTTTATGAGAACAAAGAGACTCAGAAACGAGGAAATCACTGCTTGAGAACAAAGTTCTTCTTCGGGGTAAGGGGGTTTAGAGGCTTTGGTAGTGATAAGAAGCACTTTAAAATCTTCTGAATAAACAGTTTCAGCCTTTCAAAAGCAAGTGATATTTTTTGAAACATGCACTCAGCTCACTGCCCAAGTGGCCTTGACTGCAAGTTGGGCAGTACCATTTTAGGATGCTGTCTCTGTGTGCTTCAACTTATATAAGATTCGAAATTGCATGTACTTCAGTTTGGTTTGAGGACAGAAGACTCCACAATGTCTGTGCTTAATATGCAGAATTGTCTAGTGTGCCTTGGGCTGCTGGCTCAGCATTTATTATTTATTTATTTCATAAAAGATATAAATGGAAGATAATAAGAGTTGCTAAGGTAGACAAAACAAAATCATAGATACCAGTCTGGTCTATTAAAAACACTTAATAAAAGTTAAAAATTGTGATTTTAGCCAAATGTTTAGTCATTCTGTCGTGTCACCGCAAAGTGTCTTACAGTTTAATATTTATGTCTTGTGCTTTCTATTACTAAGTCAGTCAATTCAGTTTTGTCTATATAGCCCTAATTCATAATAACAGGCCATCAAGGGCCTTTATATTGTAAAGTAAACACAGGGACAAAAGTTTAAAAAATAGCAAATCCTAACATTCAGACTGTCCCCTGTGAATAAGCGCTTGGTGACACTGAGAAGGAGGAACTTCCTCTTAACAGGAAGGCTCATAGAGGGGCAGCCATCTGCTGTGACCAGTTGATAGGGTGAGGGCAAAGACAAGAGTCTAGACAAGGACAAGACACAATCTATTAAAGACATTCAGTAGTGGCATAAAAATGCTTGGAGTATGAAAAGAGTTGAGTGGGGAAGAATGCACAGTACATCGTGGGAAGTCCCCCAGCAGCCTGTCTACATAACCAACAGATGATTCACACTGAGCCCTAACTATAAACTTTATGAAAAGGAAGGTTTTGGAAAGAGGGAAAAAACGAGCTCAAAGCCTTTGCTGAATACTGCTTTACTCACTTTGTTTTAGCCATTTGTGTTTTAGATGTTCATTTATCACAAAATGACAACTAATGAAGACCTTGTGAAGCAACTGGTTATTTTTTTTACACAGAAAGTTAAAACTCTTACATGATAAATCTTAATTATACATTAGCTACAACTACTAAAACGCCCTTGAGGAACTTCATCTAATATGGAACATGTGTGCATTGTTTCTATAGTTAATTAGTTTATTTGACCCTGAAAAAGCATTACAGAATATATCATAACTGTTCATACATCTATGTCTTACACCTGACACACAGACACTGCTCTGAATTCAGTTTTGGTGGTCCATGTAAGGACTTTGTTCCTGAATTCCCTTAAATTGGCTCCCTCATCTGCTACTTATAGCTTTATTCACACCATCTTGATGTGTCTCTGAAGGATTGCTTGGCTTCTCTATCTGACGCTGAGCTTGCAGAGTGTTGCTAATTGGGGGAGTGTTGCACCATCGACATTCACAAGCTGTTAATGGCTTCCAGTCCATACAGTTAGCCACTGCCAAGGCTCAACTAATAAGAATCACAGATTCTCTCTGTTGTCTGGAAATACAGCTGCATCACTCATACGTATGGTGCTATATGACCATTTTTTTTCCTATAAATAATTCTTTCACATTTGTGATTGTGTATCTCAGTTGGTGCCAAATAAACCAAAGATATGCTCAGTGGTTATAAAGGAAACCTCATTAGCATGAGTCATATCTGTGGCGTGAACACAGCTGTGCATCAGCTGTATTTTTCCAGCCTGTGGTGCAGCCATGTCAAACCACTGGCATCTCATTTTAAAGTCATTGCCAGGGGGCTTGGATTTTGAGCACACTTACGATGCCAATAAATCTTATTAGTGTTGTTGGCGTTCTACCTTTTCATTCACTATGAAGATCTTTCTATATTTTTTTAAACTTTTAATTACCTTTGTGTCTAGTCCAATTTACAGAAGTATGCATCTTAATCCTGCTGTCTTCGTATGCTTCAGCAGTCAGCTGACGCGCATTATAGTTACTCTACATACATGTATTCATATTATCAGCTAGGTAAAACATTTATTTTACAATGTTTATCTTTACAATGTTAGTACCAATGAGAAAAACTGCCACTCTTCATTCGGTCCTCTCATTTATTCCCTTAAAACACAGCTGCCAAAAGGCAACATTTTTAGTGTTTTCAAGCTTTTTTTATGTTGCTGTTGTTGTGTCACAATGTTTCCTTCTACCTGTCAGTCACGTAAGATTAGAGAGACCAGTGAGCTGACATGTTGCACCATCACAAGACTGAAAGGTCTAACAGATTAGCTCCTTCTCTCGTGGGAAGAGTAACACACCAGGTATCAATCTTCTCTGTGACTGCTTGCTGTATCTCACTAGAGAGTTCAGAGCTTGAAACAAATAATACTGTTGCCAACCAAATCTACAGAGATAAATGTTGGAATGGAAAGTGATCAAAGGAGGTGGCAAAGATGCGATCTCATTTGGCAGCTTAAAAAATGTCTCTCATTAATTCCGATTTGTTTGTTTTTTTGCATCGGCGAGGGGGACTAATATAAAAAAATGTGTATTATTTTTAAATAATTAAATTATAATTATACTATTGCATTACTCATTGCATGGTCAGTTTTTTAAATGTTGAATTTGTTATCACGTTTGTCATGTATGACAAATTCTCATTTTCATTTTTATTTACAGACTGAAATTTCAGTCTTCAGTATGTTTCTGTCAAATGTAAGCGAATGCCTTCCAGTTTGGCCCAGTGTGGAAATCCCTGCATGTGTCTGTGATCCTCAGAGACTGTAGTCACTGCTAATCGAAATATTAGTTTGAGCCCCTGCTACAGTACGATGTTATGATTTTCAGCTTAACTCAAGTCCAGTTCACCATATCGTTTAATGACCTGTAACTCAAATTAAACTTTATATTTTATCATGATGTAAAATGTACAATAGCAGAGTAAGGTCATTTTTAACATCCTGTCACCAATGACAAAATTCCTCCTTCACTATAATTATCCTGTTTTAATATTTATAACCTAAAGTACACTTCCAACTTTTAAATGTCACACAAAGTGGCTGAGGTTTAAGTATCCTTGAGGCAGTTTATGTAATGAGGTAATTATTTGACCTTATTATGTATGGCACATTTCATCTTATTGAGAGAGTTGTGTATTTATTATGAAAGCTTGTTTAAAGACTTTTTCCATCAAAACCCAAAGCTATGCAAGTTGGACTCTTTACATTAAAAAAAACACTTTTTTTCAGTTAGTATGCAAATGACCCATCTGTTCCATCTCTCTTCATTTGATTTGTTGGTTTTCCCACAGAGTGTACCAGAGCCCAACGCCCCTGCAGTTCTCCCTCCATCCCTGCAGGATATTGAGGAGCTGTCAGAGGCTGTGACGGAGCTGAGCACTGTAGAGGAGGTCATGAAGTACCTGGAACCAGAACGATGGCAGATGGATATGGAAGAGTTGTACAAACCTACATGGCATGTGCTGGGGAAATCATTCATCCACAGTAAGAAGGCCCGAGGTAGGACATTATTAACATGTTTGTTTTCATGAATTAAATGTAAATTTAGTCCAAGAGCCACTACTGAAATGATTAATATTAAAAGAATATGTTTTGGTGAAATGTTGTGTTGAAATAATAACATCTGATGCATTTGAGGTGGAGCTGATCTCAATCTTCTGAGGGAAGAAGTTCAACTCTACAGCTGCACGCCACGTAATTTCTCGGTATCCCTGCGTGAAGAGCTGAAAAGGACAGATGTCATTTTCTGGCCCAGCTGCCTCCTGGTGAAGCGCTGTGGTGGAAACTGTTCCTGCTGCTCTCACCGCTGCTACGACTGTCAGTGTATTCCTGCCAGAGTCACAAAGAAATATCATGAGGTAAATATCAATTTGATCATGGCATGATGAAATCCATTTGATGTTTATTTTGTTAGTTTTTATCTGAACACATAATAATATGAAAAACACCTGCAATATGAGGTAGAAAAAAATAGTTTTAATTATGGAATACGTGAATATTACTGCAGTTTTATTCAGATTTATATTGATTTTTTTAAACCTGGTTTTGTGCTATTCTGTTTTCTAAAGTTATTTTGGTCATCATCTTGGTAGAATCCTTTGTTATTTGCCTTTTACTTATCATTTTGATACAAATATGGATTCTACTTTCTCTCCTAATAGCGTGTGGAAGTAATATAGGTTGTTTGTACAAACAGAAGGCTTAGTGGTCTCTAAGGCCAGCAAATGCTGGGCCACAAGCAGAAATTGGTTACACGGACTTTGAAAGCTTTGAAAGGTTTTCACTTCTTCACAAAGCTTTACAAAAGTAATTTGTTTTCCCCTGATCTATGACATTTTAAAACTTGTCCTTGTATTCAAACAACAGATTTAAAAGATTGACAGTTACTCCCAAACGATTATATGTGGTTTAGAAAAACCACCACATTGTTTATGGATCTTGTAGTGAAACAGTGCAAAGACAGTTAAAATCAGATTGCCATTTCTTATTTTGTGAATTTTAACATTCAAATTTTTTTTTAACCTTCCAAAGTTTGCTACTTGCATACCATGTTACTTAAAACGTGTTTGCATTTCAATCAAAAATGGAGGATTTTTTGAAACCCAAACCTGATTTATGTACATTTTAACATGCATTTTTCAAAACAAAACAAAACAAAATGAACAATGAACATAGAATTTTAACACATCTGGGTTTTTATTTTTTTTACCATTACATGCAACATGTCTTACACATGTCAAAGCAAAATATTATTGGTTGGACTGGTTTGATATTTACAATGTACTTCACAAAGATTTTTTTTGTTATACCAAAATCACACAAACATTTCCACCCATCATCCGTGGTTCCACTTTGCAAAGCAGCAGTTAAAGGTCTAAATAACCTATCCACTCAACATGCTTTAAAAACACTGCTTCTGGCCTCTTTTGTTAACAGGTTCTACTGTTGAAACATCGAAGTGGTGTACGAGGTCTCCAGAAGTCCATGACAGATGTGCCCTTGGAACACCATGAAGAGTGTGCCTGCGTGTGTAAAGATGATTCTGACTGACCTCAGACATGTGTAACAGCTGCCAACGGAAGCATGCGGATGTTAGAAATGAACCTCTGCCGCTGTTCCTATCTCATCCACTACCACTGGAAGCTAACAAGATTCTCCTTTTATCCTGATGTCCTTTTACTAATTGGATGAAGCAGAACGGACTGGAATCTAATAAATCTTCCAAATGGATTTGACTGCTGTGGAATACCAATAGAGTGCTCTGAGTCCATTTTAGAAAGGCCAAAAAAAAAATCACTGGAGCAGATCTGGACCATTACCTATGAGCTCTGAAGACTATTTTCTTCCATTCTTCTGAGATAAGAACACTGAGGCATTTGCGCCATTTCTTCCTGAGGTCTTTTTTAAAGTTCAGTCAGTGTGGGCTGATACTGTCATGAAAAATGGGAGCTTCTTTGTTCAAGTACTTTTTTATATCTATAAGTGAGCTGGCTCCAGCTGCCTTGCCTTGCTCCCTTGGCTCCTCTATTATTACCATCAAGGCAAAGAAAGGTGGTTTTTAGCCGTTTCCTTTTGCTCCCCTCTTGTTTTACCACAGTTTGTCTGTGGCAGTGTACAAACACAGTATAGTTGAAATGTAACACTAATGAGACTGCATTACGTGTAAATATTTTGTTTACATTTCTTTTCTTTATTAGTGTGCATTTTCTGCCAAAGTTTTTCAAAGATAAGATCAAAGTTGCACATTCAGAATCAGTTAGAACTCCTTTTTTAAGTCTTCATTTGATCCATCTCAGCAATATTAAATCTGCTTGCTCAAGACATGCCTGGCGTCAAACCATTTTTTTTTCAACATTTGAGATTGTTCACAATAAGTATTTATTTGTTTAAGGAAAGGGAATTTAGGTCCAAGATGACTTGTGTGCTACATATTTCCTGTTTACTAGCCTCCTCTCTGTTTGTAATTTTTACATTTTGATTTTCTTGTGGATGTTTTTTTTTTTTCATTTTTCTGTATGCCAATATTATTTATCTCTACTTTTGCTACAACTGTTTGTGTATTTTATAGTATTGGAAAGCAAAAATAAATTCTTCCATTTCTAACAGAATATGTAGTACTTGGGATTGGAAACTTTGATCCAACCACTGATATGAATATAGTACAAAACTCCGAAAAACAAAGGCACACATACTTATGAAAATCATCATCCACCGATATTATTGTAACCATGAAAGTAAATGTTTAGTTTCTAAAATGTTTTCACAAAAAATAAAAAATGAACAATTTTGCCCCACTAAAGTGGGGATGGGTTAATTGGAAACTCTAAAGTGCCCATAGGTGTGAATATGAGTGCGAATGGTTGTCTGTATATATGTGTTAGCCCTGCAACAGACTGACGACCTGTCTAGTGTGTACCCTGACTCTGGCCCTAAGACATCTGGGATAGCCTCCAGCGCCCCCTGCAACCCTGAAAAGGATAAGCGGAAGTGAATGGATGGATGAACAATTTTGCCACATAATGTAAACAGCGAGTCCCATTTATGAAATAGAAAAGTGTGACGTATTATATTATTCAGTGAATTTTTCTCAGCACAAACTTTGGTTTACTTCTGATGCACATCAAGGTGAATAATAATGCCAGGCAATCCACTAAATGTTTTGGTAACCCAAAATGAAGCATTATATTTATTCACGTCCAAATTTCAGTTAACATTCCACTAAATTTAGGGTCAGATATACATGTTGTGCCAGTTCAAACTGGGTTTGAAGTACTCTTGGTATTTACAATGAGAGCACAGTGACAGTATTGCACGTAACAGGTGGGAACTCAGACATGTTTGCGATTGGCCCAGGTGCATATGTGTTTCTGGGAGTTCTTTTCTCAAGTCAAAAAAGATAGAGAGAGGAAAATATTAAAACTAAGTGTGATTTACTAATGCTTGTAACACGCAATTTACTGCTAACTGTGCCAGGAAAAAAAAGCATGTCTCATTTTTTGTGCCAGATACTGAATTGAATTGCCTGTGTTTAAAAAACATTACATGTAAAACGAACCACACCTATGCGGGGATCGTGTGCACATGCTATTTTGTCCTATTTAGTAAATCTGGCCTTTACCCATCGATGGATAAGTGTAAAGAATATCCCAAAGCCTATTTAGAAAACCAGTTCCTGTTGAAATCTTATAATGGAATATAAACTGATGCATTTAAACCCTGAATTTATTAAATAATAATTTATATGGAAGTCTAGATAAAGTCTGCTAAATCAAACACTTTACCGTGGTTTACTATAATATCTTGTGACTATTGGCAATAGTCGTGCAAATATTGTATACAAATGAGTAAATAGTAGGTTGGAATTACACTGTAGAGAATGATTTAGAGAACATGATTTGCCAAATTTCTCACTAATCATGATTGTGTATGAGTATACTTTTTAATCCAATAACACAAAGTTGGCAGGATGAACGTATGTTTTCCTGAAGAAGTGTGTTTTTCACTCCACAAGCTCTTTATCACACTATGAGCAGTATTGTTCATTCTCCCCTTGGCCATCAGGTCACCCAGGAGGAGGTTCTCATTTGTCCATCTCACACTGCTGTCCTGGCCAATTACTCTGATCTAATGTGCACCCTGGCAGGCATCTGCGGTGACGCCAGATGCTACTGCACAAACCCGCCAGCTCCCAGTGTGGCTTTTATAATATTAAACAGATTGTCTTTCTTTGTTGATGCAGTGCTTCTTTGCAAAGGAAACCTCATTGCACTGGCACGAGATCTGATATAGTACGAGGAGTAGGTTTGTTGTGTTTATATGAGTGAGTGGATGTGTACAGTTTAAATCTAGCACTTCCGCCCTTCACCCACGTGCCTTTCTGCCTTTTGCCATATTTTTATGAAATCAAAGCAGCCTGAGTCAGGCTAGACCTCATCATCATAGCATAATATTTTTTGGGCAGTTAACCAATTGTAAAACAAACGCTTATTCTGTGTTCCAATTTAGGACTTTTTAAATATTCTGTAGCTTAAAAAGTAAAAACCTTGGAAAGTATTGTGCTGTAACTGCAGACACTCTGCGGTCCACAGAAAATTCAACATCAGTGATTCATGGCAATAAAGGTGATAATAGTATATGATTCTGCAGAAGCTTTTGGAATTACTCAGACCAAAGGTTGAAGCACAAGGACATTCTCTTTCTGCCTGTAAATGAATGCTCTTTGCAACACAAGACATTCAGCTCAAATATTTCAAAGACGTATTTGAAAAATCCTGTTAACCTCTAATAAACTGCAGTTTTGACCTTGCCTATGCATGCCTCAATAGATGAAAAGATTAAACCTCGTACACATTCCTCCAAATAAGCACAGGAACATAATAAACTATCCCTCAATTAATTTCTTCACAGATGTCCCTAATAATTGTGTGAAGAGTTTCTATAACCCATCAGGTTCTACTGCTCACATCATCAATCATGTTTTGGTTGGAGACATAAAACATATATATTCATCCATCCAATCATTTTCTTCCACGTATCAAATTCTGTGCCCCAGTACGGCTGGAGCCTATCCCAGCTGTCACAGGGCGAGAGGCAGAATACACCCTGTGCAAGATGTCATTCTATCATAGGACTAACACAGAGACAGACAAACATTCACACTTACATTCACAATTAAAGCAAATTTAGAATCAGCAACTAACCAAAGATGCGTGTCTTTGAATTGTGGGAGGAGTCTGGAGTCCTGGAAAAGACCCCATGCAGACATGGGGGCTATGGCGGTAGGGAAATCTGGCCAGGATCCTTCTTGGACACCTCCTACAGTAGGTGAGGTGTTTCACGAGGGATTAAGAGTTAAAAGATGGTCGATTAGCTATTAAGTAAAAGTGGATTGTTTTTTTGGATAAAAACTACAAGTTGCATTAAAGAAAAAAAGCATTTTTGTAACTTGCCGAATTAATAATAATAATCTATTTTTTGTCCTTACATGACAGATATTATATAACTAATGGTGCTGCAAGAAAAAAAAAGGTTTTACTATTTTCCTTTTACAATAAACTGTTTTTGGGGTCCTCAGCGACGCTATGTTAAATATGGTGGTAGAATGAAGGTATAATAAAAGAACTCAAACAAGCAGCGGCTGGTGTAATCTTTAAAGTTATTCATGTAGAAAAAAGCGCATTAGTTGGAAAACAACTGCAGCAATGTGTGCGGTCCAGCAACCAAGCAAAACTAAGTGTTCAGTAACTGAGCTCCAAGAATGAACTTAGTTCTATGACCTAAACCAAACTTCTCAGGCGTTGCAAGTGTGCCTGCTGCACGTCCCAGCTCCAGTCCAATCTGTAAAGAAGGCAGCCACACAAATAGGTAGACACAGAAGCTGGGTGGCTTTGCACAAAGAATGAAAATGCTGCAAATACAACTAGTATTGTATCTTTATAGTTTACTAATTAAACTAATTGACATTGAAAAACTAGTTCATGCATTTATTACTTCTAGGCTGGACTGGCTCCCTTCAGTGGCTTCCTGTTAAATCCAGAATTCAAAATCCTGCTCCTCACATAAAAGTCTTAAATAATCAGGCCCCATCTTATCTTAATGACCTTGTAGTACCATATCAGCCTATTAGAGCACTTCGCTCTTGCACGGCAGGCTTACTTGTTGTTCCTAGAGTATTTAAAAGTAGAATGGGAGGCAGAGCCTTCAGTTTTCAGGCCCCTCTTCTGTGGAACCAGCTTCCAGTTTGGATTCAGGAGACAGACACTATCTCTACTTTTAAGATTAGGCTTAAAACTTTCCTTTTTGCTAAAGCATATAGTTAGGGCTGGACCAGGTGACCCTGAATCCTCCCTTAGTTATGCTGCAATAGGCATAGCCTGCTGGGGGATTCCCATGATGGGTTGAGTTTTTCCTTTTCAGTCACTTTTTTCACTCATTATGTGTTAATAGACCTCTCTGCATTGAATTGTACTTGTTATTAATCTCTGTCTCTCTTCCACAGCATGTCTTTTATCCTGTTTTCCTTCTCTCACCCCAACCGGTCACAGCAGATGGCCCCGCCCCTCCCTGAGCCTGGTTCTGCTGGAGGGTTCTTCCTGTTAAAAGGCAGTTTTTCCTTCCCACTCTCACCAAAGTGCTTGCTCATAGGGGGTCATATGATTGTTGGGTTTTTCTCTGTATCAATTATTGTACGATCTACTGTACAATATAAAGCGAAGCACCTTGAGGCGACTGTTGTTGTGATTTGGCGCGTGTGTAAAGATGATTCTAATATATTATATATAAATAAATATTTATATAAACAAAAATTAAATAAACTGAATTGAATTGAATTAAATGCATTCTGGGCTTTACTGCATCGATGACAAGTTACTGAACTGATTTCTAATGGATGCAAGCACAGCAAAATGCCTTTAGGTTTAGGTTTCCGTGTTTTCTCATTTAATTTCTTTCTGCTCATTTTGAATACTTTGGTTTTTTTTAAACTGTCACCCCCTGCCTGTACCCAAAAGCTTGAAAATCCTCTGGCATTGTCTCAGATATCAACCACCAGCACTTTAGCCAATGGCAACCACAGCAGAGGTCTGGCGCTGTCATTTTCCATCACTCCTGACTAAATTATACTGTCCAAAAGTTTGACATCAACCCAACAAACAACAAAGGGCTGTTACAGCATTTTTTGGAATATAAATTTATTTATCTGCTCTTCTTGATTCCCGTAGGGATTTGCAGGTCTTGTTATCATGTCCTCCAATGAACCTTTGGTTACATCTTCTCCGAGACCAAACACGAGCTCAGCAAGTACTTTTAGGAGCAATTAAAATGGTATGCATACAATTTTCTTTTCAAAAACCTGACAGATGTCTTGTGAAAACAGAATCTGCTGTACATTCCAAATGTATTTTAAGTATCGTTGCAGTGCTGTTGCACACAAAATATGAGTTGCCATTCTGCTGAACTACTTTATGTTTTTATCAAGTTCTCCTATTTTATTTCCAAAATAATTCACTACAGCTTTCAGAGCGTTAACATTAATAAACATCCATCTCCTGTAACTGGCAGCTGACTCTAGATTTCAACATGCAGTCTGTGAATTGATCTTAGCTTGAGGTTGTTTATAACTGTGTTGGAGCACTGCCTGATAGAGGAAATTTGGCAGCCCGTTCAGATGATATCTCCAGCATCCCTAATTGGTTCACAGTACATGGATGGAAAGGCCAAATTGACGGGTGCATGTTACGTTTCTGATAATTATAGGGTGTTTCAGTGGTGGTTTTCAGAGAACAAGCTGTTGTTTCTGGGAATGTAAGGTCCTTGAATTTAGGTAGAATTAATCATGGGTCAAAGCATCATTTACAAAGCAACCCAACAGAGGAGAGCTCTGTGTTGAACATACTTTAGGTTAAGTCATTTGACAGATGTCTCCCTTTTCAGCTTTCATCTCCTCATTACATCCAACATTTAACCACTCCACCTTACCACACCAAGATGAAAGGTTATTACATTTACCCTGTACTCTATAATACACTATACATTAAACATCCTGCTGTAAATCAAATATATAGGCCTATGAAACCCTAGTCACCAAATGTAAATTGTATCCAAGTTGTCATAACTTCTAATATATGGTGTGCTTTTAAAATAACATAGCAAATGGATATTGAATAAGTGCTTTGCATCACCCTCAGCTAGTTCTGTGTGAACTACATAAAGGTTGTATGTGCCCTGTAATATATGCAGGATGTGCTGGCGGTGATGCAGGCATATTGCTGGGGTGGGACTGATTAATTCTGACAAGAGAGCTCCCACTATTATTTATTAACCTTAAACACAGATGGCCATAAGGGAGCTGCATCCTTACTAGCAAGTCAAAGGTCACCGATTCTTAACAGGCAGTGATTTGCTAACCCTGGAAGTCCACCTTCTTGGTTTCTAATGATCATTCAAGCTTTGGAAAATCAGATTTGGGGTGTGGTGTCGGGGGGTAGGACTTTATTTTCCTATTTTAATATTCAAAAGTGCAAAGGTTAAAGTATTAAAGACGTGTCAAGAGAAATGAAGAGTCTTCTTTATTTTCTTTTAAAAAGGTTAAAAAAGCAGATACTTGGCAGAAATATTTTACTTTAAGGAAACCATGTTACACAGACCTTTTGTTTTGAGAAGTGTGTGAAAAGAAATATTACCAGTAGTTGCAGCCACTGTGAAGTGGATGATGACAGTGGTGATTAAGTTATTGTATAAAGCTATAAAAAAAAAAAGATATGGTAGTATCGGTGTAACAGTTATCCAAATGCTATGCCTTCTGTTTGCTTCCCTTTAGTAAAGAGAATAAATGGGCAGCTTATGCTGTGTTACAGTGATATCTGTCTCCAGCTAAAATTTACTAGTATGTGAGTCAGGCTAGAGTAAAACACTGCAGTGTTTTTAACTTTTAAATAGCACTAAATTAAATATTAAGTCTTAACTTAATTTATATTTACATTAGGTGTAAAGTCAGAAAAAAAGACCTATGCTTTTCAATGCTGTGTCTCATTCAAGTGACAAAATGTAACTTTGAAAGCCCAAAGTGGTAAAGTTTGATGTTAAATTAGGCCAGGTCATGTGATGTATGCTGTCTCATTACTGGGACACATAAGTGCAACAGAGTGAATGCTAATATTACACCCGTGAATTTTCCACCCATGGAAAAGGCTTATTGCAGGGTTTCCTATAGCCATAATTCTGACTATGAATCACAGAAATAAATAACATATCAGATTCAAGATGGCAGGTGAGTGATGTGCTGTGGCTACATATCAAGGTGACAGATGTGTGCTCCATATGGCCCTAGAACACAAAGGTCATATAATCCCCAAGGAGAGTTAGATTACCACTAGGAGTGTCGTGTGACTGCCAGGACCTAGATCTTCATACCCCTCTTAGAGAGCTAATGTGTCGCAAAGACTGATTTTCTTTTAAAAAATCCAAAACATAAAGCCACTAGTTAGAGGTTATATTTTTTTATATGTATGTCGTAAAATCTACAGCGTGAATGTGATTGTACATATTTTATTGGAAGTATATAACTGACTTTTACAATAACACATGCTCTTCTTTTTGCTGAAATTATTTGATTTCATTTAGGACAATTAGGTTTAAGTTCAAGAAAGACACTTCAAAGAATAGACGCTTTGCTTTTGTATGACTTTATGTTTTGAGAGGCTTGAGTAAGGGGGGCAAACTAACCTACAACTAAATTGTTATCATCACCTTAATTCTAGATTAATCATAGAGCAGAAAACTGATCTTCACAATTTTACCTAGGCTTTCACTTTAAATTCATATTTAGAAACTCGAGCAACAAAGCAGAAAATTTTGCTGTTACCTGTTTTCATCCCTTACAAATTTAATTGTGTGGAGCAAATGTCACATATACCAGATGTATCCCAACCTTTAAAGTCATCAGAGTCTCCTGACTTAGCCTTTGGGGGCAGCATTTGAATATTGCTTCAAAGCTAAAACTGTCATGAAACCAAGCTAGACTAAAGGAAGACACATCACTTTTATTTCCTACTCTGTTGGATTTTTTTTGTTTATCAGATGTGATATATAAATAAAAGTGACTTGATATGTTAAATCAAGGATAACCGTCTCTAATTCAGTTGCACAGTTGTAGTGTTAACACCAAAAAAAAGGAAAATCAATTCTACCAAAAAATGCAATACTCAAAAACCTTGTTCTCTTTTAAATGGTGGTTTCATAGCAAGAAGGGGAAATGACTAAAGGGAAGCGTGTAAGCCAGGGCTAGAAAGTTTGTTTTACAGCTTTAAAGCGCTGCACATTAGATCATAGACTGAACACAGCAGGCACAAGAGTCTTTGACCATCAATGAATTATTTTCTTTTCTACAAGCCCGGACTTGCCCCAGCGCTTCACTTTGAGTCACACGCACAAATGGGCCGAGTCAAATGGTTTATGCATCCTGTTTCCTTTTTTCAACAGTGTTTGAAAGGAGGGGTCACAGACCACATGTGAGGCACAACACAGGTCCCAGTCAGCAGTCCACTAAATGTCCCATTCATGTCGAGGCGCTGCTGAGCCAGGGCTTAAAATCTACTTGACTGATGTGGTCACTGGGAAAAAAAACTGTAATGCATGGGGTCGGTTTACCCTGAAGCAACGCAAGGGCACAAATTTAGGAAACTGGCCAAGTCACATGGAGCATTTTCTTTTCCAATCATTCAGTTTCTGGATATTGTTCTTAATTATCTAAGGCACTGATATCAGTGCATTCAGCACAACTTCAAGCTCAACTTAAAAAGCCTGATTCAGTTGATGAGGAGCACACTGAAGCAGAGCTCCAAGGAAGTTAACATTTCTAACTTTCCCCCCTGTTATCAATGTAGACATGTATTCCAAATTAAGTCCTGAGTTTTAAACTAAAATAAACTCATCATGTGACCTTATAAACAAAGTCCAGCCAGTGTCCTTTTAAGGAAGAAGAACAATGTTTGAACATACCACAATTTCTGAGCCATAATGGTGGGAACCATGTACTTTGAAGAGAGACCAAAGACAACACCAGATATCATGTATCTGCCTGTGCTGCCACAGACACTGAATCTTAGTGTATTTTGATTTTATTTTAGTTCAGTTGACATTATTTTATCTCAGTACTTCTACTGCATTTTTCTTGCTTGGTCACATTTTCCCTTTTCAGTTTATGCTCTCTGGTAGCACTTTTCCCCACCAGTGCCCAGTTTGGTCTCTAGGGGACCATTTGACTGTAATCACCAGCTGTGTACCTCTTAGAAGTTGTTGGGGGAGAAACTGCAGGTGTTGGTACGTTCTGTTGAGATGATCTCACATTTGTGAGTGTCTGGGTTAAACTCATTTACCTCCCATTTTTCATACGTTTTTTTCCCCTGATAGACTAAACTGTGAAAATCTTTGAATAATAAATATTATATAAATGCTAACAGAGTGTCCAAAAAATGTTTTTGTGCTGTCAGTGAAGTTCATTTTGAGACCAGTGTAAAGCACAAAGACCTTCCTTAACTTGCACCCCCTCATTAGAAAAGGTGTTCTGATCTCTAGTAGTTAAATTAAAGAAATAAATTAAGAAATAAGGTCCTTTTTTGTGAATTAGAGTGGGGTTTTTTTTTTAGACATAAGGGCTATGATGTCAATCAACCACACACAAAAAAAAATCCTTCTTATATGTTTAATTCTACTGTATCAGTAAGTCACCCCAAGCCATCAACTCTGTTTTAAGACCAAAATTCTTGGATTTATGTGACCTTACTTAAAAATGAGCTGATATATCAAGATGGTACATAGTAAACAATTACTTTAAATTTCTCAATCATCATTTAGAACTTTGTTTTATTAGCTGTGTGCTCCAAATTAATGCAAAAACAGACTGCATCGAACAGGACAGACCATTCTGAGTTGTCAAGACCTATTTGGTCTAGAAATGAAGACTTTGGGAAGGCAAATCCCTGAACGGGGACACTGCTGTTGTCTAAGTGCTCATTTTTTCCATCAGATATACACTTGAGAGCATGTTCTACTTAAAATCTCCAAACGCACCCTGATCCAGCAGAAAATATCTTTGGGGCCAACTTGCTTTTAACCTGCTAATTAAATATTAATTTAGAGTCTTTTCTTGTCATCTCATATTTCTCTGGAAACTGTTTTTTAGGGTCCTACAATATAAATTGAATGAAAGTGAAATTTACACACATTTACAGCAATTCATGCTGCAATTACTGCAAGACTTGCATCATGGTTTTGTCAGTAATGCAGTAGATGAGCATTTCAGCAAATTAAAGTAACCCTTTGTTGCGGGTTGATTTCTCATTGTCCAGTGAAAGAATTTGTCACAATCATTTACAAGATTTGCATTCAAGATGTGATGTAATACAATAACCTTTGATCACATAACAAAAAAACGATCTAAAACTTTGCCTTCGGTTTTCAGCTCCTACTTGCTCTGAGACTGTATGGCAGTTAGTGTGTAGCATGGCTTTTCATATAACACTAACTGCTAAAGTTTTTCTGACGAAAATGTCTTTGAAGTTGCCCTCTGATAAGATCAAACACTAATATAAATCTGTTACAGAATTATTAAATACAGAAAGTACACAACAAGCAAAAAAAAAATAAAAAATCCACTTGCTTTGCTCTCTGAGAAGGCATCAAAGCCTTCTCAATCCCCCAGGTATTGGCTTGAATAGGTTAAAGCAGCACGACAGGACTTGTAGATCAACGATGGGCCATTGCTCTTTGATAAATACTACGTACTGCCAACAAGTAAGCACTTTGCAACTGAGCTTTTTTAGTGATAGCAGTACAATTTTGAAATTACTAACTACTTTAAAGAGCGTTTGTTAACAGAGATCACAAAAACAAAATGACAACCCAGTGAAAGAAAAATAAAGCCACTTTTTTTTCTTTTAATTTATTGAAAAAAACAGCATTTCTCATGCACTGAGACATCAGTCACAGGTACATTCATCAAGAAGTCAACAAGGTCATCAAGCTCTGGTTTTGGTGGCATGGAAAATAAAAGACTTTTCTTGCATCATACCCTTTATGGCCTTTTAAAAGTGAGTTAACTGTGAAATAGATTCTTAGAGAGATAAGTGGTTTGGCACTAGCTCACTGTAATTCTTTAAGCTGTGTTTAGGCCTGCAGTAATTTATGCTGGCTGCTCAAAGAACAAGTACTGACTTAACTGTACATCTAACTACGTTTTTTGCCCAGCTTGCACACTGTACATTCACAGCAGTACATGAAGTTGACAGGGCGTAGAGACTGTTTTCATCTGAAAGCACACTGTGCCAAGTAACTGCGCCTTAAATGAGGCTGTTTTTATTGGCTCCTTAGCGCTTGGCTCATGGTGAGTATAGCTTGAGCAGGCACAGCCTGTAGTGTTAATAGCTTGTAAGGTCCTGACTATGCTTTCAACTTCAGCGGTGAGTGAGGCAGTTTGTAATTATTTTACCCACAAACAATTATGCATATTTCATCTAACTGATAAAAGTTTCACCTCTATATGTGTTCGCTTTCTTTACAACATGCCATTATGCATGACGTACTAGTAGCTCATACCTATGAACTCCAGTATTAGAGCTCCTTGATATTACTGTGGAAAATGTAATGGGCATTTTCCCATTACATTACCTAATTTACAACTTAGTGCATGTTAGTCTGGATTTATTAAGGAAATAACTCCACGGTAGGGAAAGTCAGGTCCTGTTGTTTTACGAGTAAATGAAGCAAACAGTGCATTTAACCATTCAGCCTCAAAGGAGAGCTCTCGAAAACATTTCTGACACCTTCCCATCTTTTAAAGTACATTTGATGATTATTAAGATTACATTTTGACAAGGTCTGAGAAATACAGTACAGTCTTTTCCTAAATTGTAGTTTTAGTCTTTTATGAAATGCACTGTGTTGTCATGAAATGTAAACTTCAAAATGACAAAATAACCATGTTGAAATAAAATTGAATGCTGCTGTATGAAGCAAGAAAAAGTTGAAATACAGAATTATTATTATTTTATTTGTTTGTTTATTTATTTATTGGAAGAAGAAGGCATATTATATAACAGAAAGCAAAATGTGCTGTATGGACAAGAAAGCAAGAAGCAAAACTTAGCATGTGAATAAAAATATCCAGGAAATGATGGGGGAAAACATATGAGTGCGTCTCAAAAAATTGCTAATAATTTCCCCACAAAAACAAATAAATCTATTTTAAAACGTGTCTGTTCAATCTAGTGGAGAGACAGTCAAACTGCATGTAGGAACATCAGCAGAGGGCAATGCCAGACAGGCCACAGTTAATTGCCAGGTGACTGAGCGTTACTTGGGTCAAAAGTGCACCAGGGAGATCTATGTGGAGCTAAGTATCATACACTTAAATATAAATGTTTACTTTATTTGTGGTTACCAGTTGGAGCTACTCCCAGATTTATCCACAAATGTGACTGTGAAATGATTAAAAACCTTGCTTACTGTATGAGTCTAAGGTGAAAGTCGCTCTGATTATCAGCTACTAGGATCAAAGCGATGCTGCAGTTTCCCCTAAATATATCTACTGCTGGGTTGTTTGGTTTATTACTTAAACATTTCAAAAGAGAATCCCGTATGTGGTGAAAAGAAAGATTGATGATAGAGGAGAGTTGATATAAAAATGAACTCTGTGGGAGGAAGTACGCATGCATTGGTGGTCTGCCACTGCTGGCACCAACTGTGAGTGTTTCCGCTGGAGATGCCAAATGGCTCCAGGTTGTGCCAAGAGAGAGATGGATCAAGGCGACGGGCCGAGCCGTGGTATTCCCATGTCTCTGATCACAGAAGGTAGACTCTACAGGAAAACCTGGGAAAATCTGGAGGTGGGAAAAGGTTCTGATTTGCTCTCTGAGTAGAGCTCTGACTCGCCTGTGCTGCAAACCTCTGTGGTGAGTTTTCATTTAGATCAAAGGGCCCAACCCCATTTCCAAGCATGCAAACAGAGAGAAACATCTGCAGCAGAATCCATGATATTTCCCGTGAGGGTTTTCAGAGAGGGCTTACTAAAACAAACTCCTCCATGCTGTTGACCACACCCCTGACCACTGGAGCTCTGACCACTCCATGTCTACATCTGTGCTGGTATGAAAGGAAAATGACCAAGAATGGTCTTGCTAATCGTTAGAAAATTAATACAGTACTCTGTAGTTTGTTTGTTTGTTTGTTGATTTAATTCAAATTTGAAATGTAGTTTATTGTATATTTACTGAAATGGCATGATGAGAAAAGCCATTTCTTCCATTGAACTTTAAAACACTTGATTCTCATGATCAAGTGAGTTTTTCCACAAAGTTCAGGGATGATCTATACTATGAGGGTATGTGACAAAATGTGAAACAGACTTGAAAAACGCTTAAGCTATATACAAAACATCTGTAATGGTCTCATCTTTGGGGCACATTTCATTGTATGCTGAAGGAAAATGAAAACTTAATTTGAGACCATTTTGTAGCAAGATTACACCACTCCAACAATGCGTTCTAGGACCCAACCTATTTTGTGTTTATTCACCAGATGATGATAGCTTATTTGGCTAACTACCAATACATTACAGAATGTGGGAAGAATGTGGACTGAGGGTGTAGGGTGGTAGAAGGGCACTTGGGCCCCCTAATTTCAACATTCTTTACTCATTACTCATTGATCAGAGCAGATCTATGAAATGTAACTTTCATTTATTTAAAAGTGAGACTATGAAAGAGACAATGTACTCAAAGAGAGTACTGAACATGAATCTGTGGGAGAATTCATTATCACCAAAGACTATCACACAAAGAGCCAGTTAACAGTGGGGCCGGCAGGGGAACATTGGAGCCAGATCTTGTTCCACTGATATAAGACATTTGAAGTTCAGAGCATTTGAAGCTACTAAATCCACTAATTTTATATTAAATATTTAGCAAAGTGATTTTATAAGCATTTGGCCCCACTCGCCCCACACACCCCATTTTTCAAGTAACCCATATTTGACAGGAGCATAATAAAAATGGAAATTCTGTTTTTGGTGTGCCACTCCAATATTTATAATGGCCACCCTATTGAAAATAATCTGGAGGCACCCCTGTCTGGATTATACCACAAATACCTGTATCTCTGTCATGGTCCTGGATTACTTGACCTAGTGTTTTTGAGTTGTGGACTTTTTAGTTCCCTTTTTTTATTTATTGTCTGCTAATTTTTGCTTACTGAAATAATGGTTCATTATTTGTTTATTAACTAATTCTCAATAGTCTGCATTTGGGTAATTAATCCCTCATTTATGACAAACCTATGGGGAAAAAAGAATAATAATAAGACTTAAATTCAACAACACTTTCAGATCGTTTTTAGCTCATTTGACTGATTTTTATGTTCTGCTGTCTGTCTATTCCGATAGGAGCTTGTTCCTGTAGTCCAAATGCAATAACTTGCCAAGGTAGCTGTCAAGCAAAAACACCTTCCAGAAACACATTTGCTCATCTACACACTTCTGAGGTTTTGTGTCTTGCATGTATACAACACTACAGCCATGACAAAATCTGTCCACAAACATATAAAAAACATTTAGTTTTCTTTTTTCTTTTTCTATTTATTTATTTATATTCCTATTTTTTGCTTTGTATAACCCACCATCTCACTTGAACTCACCAATTCACTTTCAAAGGAAGAATCTCACACCTGTAATTTTCATAGCAAATGAGCACTCCACATACTCAGTACAACCCCAGAGACATTACGCTCTGGTGTAAATATCATATAGCACTGTGCCTTGCTTAAGTGCATTTATGATCAATAAAGAGACTTTTCTTTTTGTCATTGATCAGGCACATCTGCAAACGAATGGCAAAACAACCTCCTTCTCTGTTCAAAGCACCACTCCAGCTTGGTTGGGGATTGCGTTGCTATGGTAATAAGCATCCTGGCTAGTACACAAGGGAGACGACCCCTAAAAGAACAGTTACCCTATGCAGCACATAAATGAGAGGGAAAAGCTGTCTGAGGGAGCCTGGTTGAAAAGGCATCATACTGCTTTCATACATGGTAGGATTAACTTGCGAGTGGTAGATGGCATTAATAAATAGGAGCCTACTTCATATCTCACATTCACACGCACACAGACACATGCAAATGAAGCAGAGCTTCAAGTTTGCCTAGCTCCTTCTTTAAATGTTTCACAGAGTCTTGTCACGTTGAGGCAGTATCATGAAGCACTTTGAATAAATAAAGACTCAGATTTTATTTTTCATAAGCCTTGCCTTTCAGTGCCCCTACCGACAATATAAATGTCTTGTATGTATGAGGACAACAAAAACCAAACACACTGATAATGGAGAAAGCATTACTTGAAGACAATGTAGTGTGGTAACTAAAATACATTGTTTGAACATCTATGAATAGTCAAAACTATGTTGTATGAAAACCTTGAGATTTTTATACAAATGCCAACAGGAAGAGATTGGATGACAGTGACTACATCAGGGTCTACACCTTAATAACCATGTGACTATTTTTTGGAGTTCTGTGCTCAAAATGTTAAAAGTGATTGCAATGTAAAAAATGCATTATTTTATTATTAAGCAATCCCTTCAGGATTTAAGCCACATTCTGAGCAAATGCAGGTGTTATCACGTTGCTTAAATGGAACTGAAGGTGATTATAATCCTTTCTGAACTCTGGTTGAGAAAGCTTAAAGCTAACTGTCACACACAGTGATATTTTATGCAATAAGGAAAATTAATGAATGCTTTGACATATAAATTGTGCATGAAATGGGAAAACATTACATTTGTGTACAGGAGTACATGATGTTATTCAGTTGTGATATAACAAATCAGTCTCAGAGAGAGGAGACACAATATGCATGCATAATATAGCTAAACAGCACCAAAAGCACATGAATGAGTATTTAAGGAAGGAAAAAGGTTAGATGCCAAATGTAGTGTAAAACGAGCATAAAGGGGTTACTGTTGCCGAGTAAAGTGCCAATTAATGTTCGCCATTTTTTTACAGTTTGATTGTAACTCATAAGATATGAATGTTGCATGCTCCATTTTTCCATGTAAGCTCCATGGGATCACGTAGAATGACAACGTATACATCTTCAGGGACATTTGAATGCAGTTTGGCAGAGAGGAACTCCCAGCTTGGTATTTTAAAAAAGAGTGGGCTTATATTTTTGAGCTTGCAGCTTGCAGACTGTATGAATGGTTACCAGGCAACAGCACCGAGAGCTGCTGGAATTGAAGTGTCTTCAACTAAAACTTCCTGCAAAGCAAATTTCAAATGGAAGCCATCCAAACACAGTCAGACACTCAATTTAAACAACTCAAATGAACATGGTGTTAGCAGACACACAAATACACATTCAGCAATTCAAATGTTGCTACTACATTATCTTTGACATAAACAGCACATATGATTTTGCATGTTATCCTTCTTACAAATAAATGTGTTGACTCAATCAGGGTAATAGGGACAATGCACAATATTAAGGATCTAAAGAATCAATCAATTCTCAGCCTTTCTTCTCCTCCTCCTCTTCCTTTCTCTCTGAGAAACATTATTTGAAGGCACTTGCACAGCATAGTTCATGTATGTGTGGTGCTGCACTAACTTGAACATGCAAAGCTGAAACACAGACATGGAAGACAGTCTATGAAATGAACTGTTGAATTCTTTGATTAGATTAAATAAATCTATCTGAGGCAATAAAAACCAACAACAAGCATGCAGGTGCATTAAGGGTGGCTTGGTACCAGCAAGATGTATAAAACCATATTTTTATATGTTTTTTAATAGTAATAATATCAAACATTAATCTTTCTGGCTGGTTCAAGTCAGGAGGTATTTGTGGAACAAATAATGTATCTGCTGTGCATTTCTGCTGCATGTCAGATTTCACAAAACAGTCCACTTTACTGCCCCAGTTCATTTGCTCCATGTCTCTGACCTCCAGTTTCCCCTTAATTTATCAAAGGACCTTTTCTGCTGTTGCTGATATAAGGCGTGCTCAGCTATACTGACATTATATGGCATTTTTCATTGTCGTTGTTAGTTTTTATTTCTCCTGCATTTGGCTCCAACAATATGCACTGTTGTGAGTGAGTGTGGGTGACTGCTGAGATTTGGAAGATCTACTCATTAAAATTCCCGAAGACGTTTCTGGCCTCGTTAAAGACTGGCTGTCTGGTCAGGAGATAAATTCCACCCACACCTTTTTTCTTGCCTCTGTTTTTCTCTTCTGCTCTTTGTAATCATGCTCTCTCAAAGGCTTCAATATGAAAGGGAATTGATGGCTCAAAGGGCCCCAGGATGCTGCATAATGTTTCAGTGACTCCTTGTAAGCAGACTTTAGTCATCCAAGAAGCTTGCAGCAGTTTGCATCCCTTTTCCTTGTCTTTTTTAAAGAAAACTTAATTTAAGAGTAGACAACATTTTAACTCTAATCTATATTGAACCAAAGCCCAAAGCATATGTGTTACCAAAAATAAGGTAAAAGCTAAGATAGTGTTAACGTAAATGTGGAAGCTACTATAGAATGTGATTTTGACAATAACTTCATCAATAAAAGTAGATATGTAACATGTAATACTGGGAAAAATGCACAGGTATAAAAAGAATAATTAATTAATGCTTTTCAAGCAGTTAGCTAACATGAAATCTGATCACAAATGTCATGTAAATACAGTGTAGGACTAAAGCAGGAACTTAATTTCTCTAAACAACAGTGTGTTCCCCTGTTTTTCTCTGCATTTCTTTCTCAACAACAGATGAAGGAACTAACATACAAGGTAAAGGTGGTGAGGAACCAAACACATAAAGAGCTTTCATGTTCATTTCTGTACCATCAAACACATTTTCTGGATAGATATTTTAAGATCACAATGACTAATGTGTCATTTGCATTTACTGTATTGTATTATTAAAATGCTGTTGCCAGAAAGGGAGTGTTTCCTCTATTGTGGGCATTTTGTGTCATTTCAGAATCTGTCAAATTGAAGCTTTTCTCTAATGTTTGTATTAACGAGTCAAATTTCGACTGTTATTATCGAGGTGAGCCTGTGCAAAATGTAGCCTCAGTTTCCTGCTCTGAGCTGTCTTTCACTGTTGTAGCCCATTAGCTTCACGGTTCAACATATTGTGCTTTCAGCGATGCTCTTTTGCATATCTTGGTTGAGAGGAGTGGTTATTTTAGTTACCCTGCTTCCCTATCAACTCTGAGCAGTCTTGCCATCTCCTCTGGATATTTTTACTCACTGAACTGCCTCTCACTGGATATCATATACCTTTTTTTAGATGGTTCACTGAGACAATCCCATTTGGTACCAACAACCACACCTCATTGAAAGTCCATTTTATCACCTTTCTTTCTGCCATTAAATTGCTGCCATGTGACTGGCTGATTGGATATTTGCAATAACACGCAGCTGGAACACCTAAAAAATTGGGCAGTATATACTCTTGTGTGATGAAAAATTGTAGATATGTGACTAATACTGTATAGGAATAAATCATTTGAATGAAGAGATGGGAAAGAGAGGAAGTAATAATGCTATAGATGTAAAAAGACAATTGCAAAATGGTGTGGAACCGCACTGCTGCATTCCAGCAATAAAAAGAACAAAAGCCAAATGACTGTGGAAGGAAGATTATGATGAAGTTCCTCCATCTGTGTTGGTGGCTTAAGTCGCACTGGGAAAGCACCTGTGTGAGACAGAGCCCATTACAGAGCCGTTACAAGGCCATCTCCACAGAGGACAGACCACAAGTGGCCAATTAAATAATTAGAGCATCCCTTTTCTCCATGTTCTCCCTCTGCTTCTCCTTTATCTCTAGCTCAGAACTGAAATTCTAAGCTCAAGCATAAAAAACACGTAACCCTCACTCCTGTAGGCCCAGCTGATACACGAAGGGGAAATATCACCATTAAAGGAAGGAGAGAGAATATGTCATTCGTCTTTGTCGCCACACAACAGGACTTGCTTACTCTATTTACCCAAGTCATTACTACTGCAGACTGTGGAAAATAATTATGTCTAAAAGCATCTGAATTGAAGCATGGACTCGTTTCTTTAACATTGTCTTTCTGGCTTATTTCTGTTTTTGTAGAACTTCTTAGTGTATTTACAGTATGTTTAGATGCACAAACAAACCTGGATTTAGTATGATTTTGGTGTGGAGAACAGGCTTTGGTTAAACAGCGTTTAAGGTTCATGAGCATCTTTTGTTAGTGTGGGAAGAAGCTGAAGAGACACACCACAGACATGCGAAAAACCAGGTACTATCTTCATAAAGTGTGACTTTACTGTTAGAAACTTGCATGTTTATTTATTATTAATTCTATAAAAAACAAAGCATAAAAGCAAAAACGTGTTGTTTTACTGCTTCTTGTCAGTGAACAGTTGCCAGGCAACCAACAAGAGAAGGCACTGTCCCCAGCCAAGAAATAGTCACATAATCCACTGTAAAGTGCATTGTTGCTTTAAAACTTTACGGGGGGATAAATCCAACATAATGTGTTAATTTGTTAAGTTTTAGTGGTGGTGGGAGGCAAATTTTGTTATTATTGGGCAGAGCCAAGATTGCTCTGCAAGATGTTTGCCCTAGTTTCAGTTTTTCCTATATCAAACAGCTGACTGGAGCCTCATGTTTAGTAGACAGATGCAGCATGTTAGTGTTTTAAATGTTGTCAAATAGTATGCCACACAACTGTATTTCAATGAATTATTAAGAACTGGGTGACACACAAAAACAAAATTCACACACAAACGTGATTCACTCTGTAAGACACTAATAATTGTGGGTCTTAGGAACTTAGGAAAGCCATAATAACAGTGGAGCAGGCTAAATGGCAACAGTGGGACAAATTAATTATCCATTCAGTCAACTGTCTTTGGAGGAACTCTTGTTCAGTTTGTCTCAGGACTATTGTATTGCATCCATTTACTGTATGTATTTCAGGTAATACACTGTATCACACAATAATAACACCTTAAAGACTATATTAACTGTATTGCTGAAACATGAAAGCATCACTCAGACCTTTTTTATCCTTAAATTTCAGGCACAGTGAGATCAAAACAATCGATGATCGCACATAAAATACTGCCAAAGCAATAACCCTTACTGAAACAGACCAATTAAAATGTACACTAAGCACACTAATACTTCTTCCTGGGTTCTTTTTTGTTTGTTTGTTTGTTTGTTTTTTATTGTTTTTTTTTTGAGGAAGTGTACCAAGAAGAAGACAAACCTTGTTTTCACTCGTCTACCCTTCCCTGCATGACACTTGGTGATAAATAATAGAACTCAAATGCAGCCTTGGGATGCTGAGAACAGAGCAGCTCCCTAAAAATCAAGGCTCGAGATCAAAGGATTAGCTGTGCACCAGACAAAATAATGGCCGTGCATTTTTGGTGTATGCATGTGTAGGTGTGTGATTATCCCAGTAAAGTTAGAGTTAAAGAGACAGATCGTATTACAACATGGCAGGTGTACCTGTCACACCAATTGGTTGTATTGTATCTTAGCTTTCAGCATATAATCATATAATATTCATGCTAATAATATATATTGCATGACAATTCTGTACATACTAGGATGTAGTTTGTCTGTATTGGTAATGGGGTAGACATACTGTAAAAGAATACGGCTCTCTCTCACAGTATCTCTTCTGTCCTGTCTCCCTCTCCTCACAGCCAAGCGGTCATGGCAGATGGCTACACCTCCCTTTGCCAGGTTCTGCTAAAGGGTTCTTCCTGTTAAAAGGGTTTTTTTCCTTCCCACTGTTGCCAACTGCTCCCACATAGCAGATTTGGAGTTTCTAACATACAATTACATTCAATTTAGAATCACGGAATCAAATAATCATAAAATGTTCTCGCTAAGGTCTCTCATCTCTTAGTAAAAAGAGATTCCAAAAGATCGAAAATCACTGGTCATGAACATCTGTGGGTACTGTTGTGCAAAGTTATTTTAGTAAATAGAAACAAAAATGCATAATTAAAGTATATTTTTTGGATTGTTTTATGTAATGCATAAGCTTTACTGCTCATGATTGACAATAGCTGTACAAATTTTATAATTACAGACAGTATAAAAATTACCAAGTGCTGTTCACAAGAGCGATATAGTCAGTGGGTAGTCAGACATCAGGACATACTTGTTAAATTCAATATGCATTTATTAAAGATACATTAGTGTTTCAAGCATGTTGGGCCAATATGAAGTAAAAACAAAATAAACATTTTTGCTGTATCAACATCAATTTGATTCCCTTGTTTCCAAACCAAAAATAGTCTAAATATTCTCTTGGTGTTGATTGGTGAACATATCTGTTTATCACTTGGGTTCAAAATCTCTCAAAATGAGTTGAGATATAATGACTGTAAAGGTCAGATCAAACAATTTACATCATTTTCACATTTATCAAACCATTTTTCAATCCTGTGATTTCATGGATGGCGGACTGTCACCCCTTTGACCAGGATAGACACGTCATCATATAGAATAAATGTGAACAGCTTTGCATTACTCTGGCAAAGTAGTGAACTAGTTGGTCTCACAGCACAAGCAAAAAACATCTGGGTATAAATCTGCAGGTCAGCTGTCGCCTTCCATGTTCCCATTATCTTCCTTCTAAGGGAACACCTGGGTCCAAACCATGCCAGCCAAATGCCTCATGCAGCAAATAGAATCAGAAGAAGTTAAGTGTTTCAGGTTTTCCGTTTTGTCACCCTTACTTTAGGTTAGAAAGAAAAACAAGACAAAAACACAATTAGCAGGGCTGTGTTTACCAGCACCCCGTGATTTTCCCTGAATAATGCAGTATGGTATTTCAGTGTCAACTCAAGTGGAAGTTTTTCTGTTTTTCTTTTTTTTTCCTTTTGTTTTTTTTACTTAGGAGGTTTCAAGACTTGCAGATACAATGAAAATTTAAAAAAAGGTATAACCAGTCTAAGAGTTTCAGCTGTAAGTAGTTTCCTGTGAGCTGTGGTGGCAAAACTGAACTGAAGTCTAACAGGCAGCTATTCGGCTTGACCTGCTGAAACAGCTACGGTTTGCAGGCAGGTTTGAGTTATATCATGAAGAGGAGAAAAAGTCAGATTCAGAATTAATGTCAGCCACACTTGAAATATGAACTAAACTCATCTGAACATTTCTTTTGTACTATCTGCTTCAAAAGACATATTTAAAAGAATACGTGGGCACCACATATTCCATTAATTAAAGATGCATTGCACAATTCATCACTGCTAACCTTGGAAAACATCAAATATGCACATATAATCAAATCTGTATTAAGTACTAAGAAAAAAACATTTTATTGATAGTTGGGCAAAAACAGCTCATATTTTCTGATGGAATATTATTATATATACTATAATAAAACAACTGGCCTAAGCTAGGCCATCATTCATTTATTTATTTATTATCCATTTCACCCTGTTCCTAGCATTCTCCTTGTCACACCAACCCCCTCCGTCTCCTATTTTACTACAGCCACGACTCTTCTCTGTGGTCTTCTTCTTTTCCTCTTGTCTGGCAGCTCTATCGTCAAGATCCTCTGTACATCTCAATTTGGTCTCTCTAACTTTCCCTCCAAAACGCTCAACCTCAGCTGTCTCTCTGATGTACTCATTTCTAATCTTGTCAATCCTGGTCACTCCAAATGAAAAATTAACATCTTCAACTCTGCAACCTCCAGCTCAGTCTCCAGTATTTTTTGTCATTTTGCCACCATCTCCAAACCATACATCATAGCAGATCTCACTACCATCTTGTAAACCTTCCCTTTCAGTCTTCTGGTGATCCTTCAGTCACAAAACACACTGACACTCGTCTCCACCCACTCCACCTTGCCCACACTCTGTTCTTCATTTCTCTTATCCACTGTCTGTTGTTTTGGATCATTGACACCAGGTATTAAAACTCATAACACTTGAAAATCTGTATTAGTTATTTATGGACATTTGGTAATTTAAAGCCGGAGTCACACTATTTCTGTATGCTAGTACATGTAAATAAGTAGCTTTTGTGTTTTATGTATATCTGCAAATACAGTTCTGATGTACACTGGAAACACATAGAACAAACAGAGATTTAAGGGTTAAAAATGTTGCCAGCTTAAGACATATTTTAAGCTGTAAACACTGCATTTTGCTACATTGCCTCGATACTTCTCCACACATACAAAAGATAGCTATTTGACTGTATGCAATAATACTGTTAGAAAGCAATTAGGATATATTTAGTGAAATTACACTGATGTAAAACCAGCTGTTTCTTAGACGAGACAGACACATGGATTGGGATGTGTAATAATGATGTTAGGGATTAGAAACAGATTTTAAAAACTGCTTTACACTGGTAGATTTTTTTTTATGTCAGTGTATAATGATCACTGATCTGTCCCGTGGATTAAAATTGATTTTTTTCTTTCTTTCTTTTTCTGTTCTTTTTTTATTTATTAAACAAGGACCTCCATGAAATTATCTGCAACAAAAAACATGTTTTGTTTTGTTTTCCCTAGTTCTAAAGAACATGTTGGGAATTGAGTTAAAGTCAAAATGAGTGTGCTGTATTCTGTTTTGACTATTTTAAGCTTGATTTTAGGCATATTTTATGATTTTTTGTAACCGCTATGCAAGGAGATATAATCTTTGTACTTTCTATACTTGTCTTTCTTTTATTTATTCATCTTATTTTGATTGTGCACTGTGCTAATAAACCTATTACAGAATCTTCTTTTCGTAAACTTATTTCCTTAAATAGTGCATTAAATAAAAACACTTAGAGCTCTCTTTATGACAATGGCAGGGGATAAAGAGAGATATCACAGAGACCATTCACTTGCTGAATCCTTACAGCCCATAGACCACTTACTAACCCAAATTCTTAAGGAAAATTAAAACCTCATTTGGCATCACGTAGTGAAGTCAGAGAGGCCACAATGTCTGTGTATATGTCTGGGTCATCCTTACATCATTGTGGAACTGGGAGTCAGATTTTAGAGTATAAATTGTCTCTCAAAGCTTCTTCACAGGTCACCAGTCAGAGACAGCCACAGAACAAAACCTCCTGGTTTTTATTTTGCTTAGGAGCACATCATCTGTGAGGTTTAGAACCCTAAAGTTGATCTGTAAACATATTTGTAGTCGTGTTTTCTGTCATCATTTACATCTAATTAAAAATGCCATTTTCAAATTAGTGCAACAATTGGCTATGCTTTATACAGGGGTAATGGAGATTACAGTAGTGATGTCAACTGGCAATTAAGTTTCCCTTCTTATACAGCAGCAGTGACATTTTCATTTAAACTAATGCAGTTATAGTCCATTAGTTATCCAGCGACAATTAATAGGTGATTCCAGGGATGGAGATGAGAAGTGTGGGTATATCCAGTTTCTCCCAGCTTGTCCTTCTGGTTAAGAAGGAAGCACTGCCACCTAGAGGAGGAATGCATCATTATGGGGCTGTACTTGTTTTTTTCTTGCAGCCATTTTGTTGTGAATAAAACACCTTTCAAAAGTCCCACCTAACTCGACCTTTGTGTCTTCTATTGACATCACATCAGGGTGTCTCTAGCTGCTGATTTAGTCACCACTTTACTTTTTCCTGAGTGTTTCCGTGCTGGGTTTGTTTTTTGTTTTGGGTTTTTTGTTTTTTTTGTTTTTTTTTTTGGGGGGGGGGGTTGTTTTTTGCCGGATAACAGGTTTTCTTTTTCCTGATGTTGTCGGACCCCCCTTTTTTTTAGTCCAATCCCAGTCCATAGCTGGCTCAGTGCATGACTTCACAGGCTTGGCCTGCTTTCTCAGCAGACCTCTCTATCACCCAGTAGGTCTCCAACACTGAAAGATGGCATGTGTGAATGAAATACTAGGTTGCAGTTTTTGGGTTCTGTAGGAAGCATCTCACTCCAAAATACATCCCTTTTATGTTAAAAATAATTTTACATGAATTTATACTATCAAGACATTCACAGCAAAGTCAATGCTGCATGGCACACATTAAAACTAGACAGGTTATTTCTTGCCTCTCAAGTTCATTTGCTTGATATTGAACAAACACAATAAATCTAAGACTAAGTTTGAGACATTTTTTTTAATGCAGAGAGAAGATTAATATTTGTCATGAATGAAAGGCAGCTATCCAAGATGGTTCCAGTTGTGAGCACCAAACAAAAAGGACTTTGTTCCAAAGGCATCAGGGGAACATATGTGTGTGGATGTGTTTAAAGAGAACTGGTGGAGAGTCACAGCAGATTTTTCCCTTCTTAGTGTATGCCACTTTAATTAAAAAAAAAAAAAACCTTTGCCAGTAAAAAGAGACAGAACAACAGTAAAAATATTTCGGGAACGATGACACATTGAATAAATTATTACATTAATGCACTATATAGATTAAGGAGTATGGCCTATATATACGTATTTGACAAATAAAAATAGAAGAAAATATTTCGGCACTTTGTAAAACGATTTTTAATAATAACAGAATGTCATGATTTTTTTGTAGTTTCCATCACATTCTATGATTGATTCTATTATATACTTTATCTGGTAACAGCATTTAATTATCCTTTAAATCTCAGATTGTCCATATTAGATGCACATACACTGCATTATACACTGTGATAATGCATTACTGAGAAGTGACAAAGGTGATCTAAAACAGAAGAAGCAATATTTCCTGTATAATATATGAAAAAAAAAAACATTGTTACCACAGCATATTGCTATAAATTCAAATTTGGATGATTTCAAGTCAGACGCTTTCAAAATAGCATTATTAGCAGTCCTCGGTTCCTGCCAGGCAGGAGGAGACAGACACTGAAATGTGACCCTGGTGCTGCAAGTACAGTTGCATAGCAACCCATCTCCATCTGCAGTTAAGCTTCTCTCCGCCAAAGAAACAACTGTCATTTTTGCTTCACATGCAGTTTCATACAATGAAACTTTTTAAAGAAAAAATATAAACACCACTGAGTCTTAAGAGCCTATTTTCTCCATTCTTTACTCTGACATAATACATACACATACTTCTCTGTAGCTACAGGTAGGTCCATAACTTGTTGGACAAAGACACCGTTTTTGTAGTTTTTCACCATTTAGTTGTACACCACCTCAGTCGATTTTAAATCAATCAAGATGTGATTGGATTTCGGCTTTAATCCAAGGGGTTTTACAAAAGATTTGTATTGGCTGTTTAGCAATCAATTTTTAGACGTGGTCCCTATTTTTAGAATTTCATCATTAATTGGGAAATTGACTGGAAATGTAATTTCATGTTCAGGTGAGACCTATTTCCTTCTTATTTCTTGACAAATGAAACAGGTTTGGGCCTTGTAGCTTTTCAATGTAAATCTAAAACGAAGCCCACAGAGATGTCAGTGCAAGTGAGGGAGGCCATCGTTCAGCTGAAAAAATGAATCTGTCAGAGAGAGCGGTTGCCAAAGAGAAAAGCATTGACAAGGAGAGAAACACCTCAAAGCATACCATATTATCTGTCAAGGTGGAGACAATATTGTAGCATGGGCACGTATGGCTGCCAGTTTATTGAGGTTGTGACTGCAACAGGACAAATTCTGAGGTGCACAGGTGTAGGGATGGGTATCGTTTAGGTTTTATCCGATACCGGTGCCAAATCGGTACTTTTGAAACGGTGCCGGTGCTTAAAGAATGGAGAACACAAACTTTGTCCAAAAACCTCTCATGTTCAGCTGTTTTGGGTTTTTTTTGTAAAAAGATAACAATGTTAGCCTTTTCTGCAGCTATGGGGCATATATGGTATCACTCTTGGCTGGAAGCAGTGCTTAAACAATGGAAAAAAAACACAAACTTTGTCCAAAATCCTCTCATGTTTAGCTGTTTCCCACTTTTTCTTTGGTCATTTTAGCCTTTTTGTCCAGGGTGAAGGGAGTATCTGCCATCAAACAAGAGGACAGCCGCATGTAGCTATGATGATGTTTGCTAGTTCACCTTACATGCATTAATGTAATAATGTGGTTAGCCTACTCAACGTAAATTACACACGGACAACATTAAGCGACTCACGCAGAGAAGAACGGCTTCTGCTGCCATCATCATCCTCATCATTTCTGCTACACTGGCAGGGCTAGGGGCCAGGACTCTATTCTTCGGGTTTTTGGGGGATGTTGCTCCGGTCCGATAATTGGCAACCCACCCAACGTGCACAGTGTGAGGTCTCGCAGCAAGCTATCAAATACGGCGCATTTCTCGGCTTTTAAAAAAAACGCTATGCGTACAGCCAGACTTTTGACCGCTTCGCCTTGGGCATTTTTAATCGGTAGCTCTGCTCTAACTGAACGTACGTACCTGGCCCCGCCTACTATCCTGGGAAACGTAAAATGATTGGCTAGAAGTGTATCACAGCTCAGGGGGAAAAAAAGCACCGAAATAAAGCACCGAAATGTGCGCTGCTTTTCGGTCTGGTTACTACCGTTTATGTCAGAACCGGTGCCATCATGGCACCGGACACCGGTACCCATCCCTACACAGGTGTGTATTCTCTGCTCAGCTTGAGCCAAATTCTACAAAACAGATCAGACAGTGTTTCATAGTGCAAAAAAAAAAGCATATCGCACAAGTGATCATAGAGCTTCTAAAGGTAAAGAAATGAAAAATGTTTCATTTGCCAAGTCAGTACCCTGATCTCAACCCAACAGAGCTTGTTTTTCAGTTATTAATCACAAACTGAATGCAGAAAGACTCATAAGAAAACAGCAGCAGAAGGTGGCTGCAATAAAGGCATGCATCTCAAGGGAAAAATGATGTCCAATTAATTCTGAGATTTAGAGAATGGGGGGAATATGTAATAAAATGGCTATACATGGCAAAATAAATCCTTTGAATTAAAGCTGAGAATCTGCACTTCAATCTGCACTTCACACCACTACAGAAAAAACACGTCTTTGTCCAAACAACTTATGGACCAAACTTTATCTTTCAAACAGAAACAGATGTTTTTCAGTGAGGCTGTATTAACTAGATGGCAGATTTGCACTTTGAAATAATATTTATTTTCTTTAAGTAAACAGTCTTTAAAATGTCAAAAGCTCAAAATAAAGTAAGTATTTCTTCAGTGCACACCTGTAAGTACATAGTTTATTTAACATGTTGAACACGTTGGACTGCAGCTCAGTAGACAGGTCATTTTTATAAAACTTTATCATTCATTTTTCACTAGTTAAATGGGTTCTGGATTCTACTTTTATGAAGTGAAACTTGTTTCAGCTTAGACCTTGTTGCCATCTAGAAACACAAGCAGGTAGGTTGATATTTGTTTCAACATCCTTAATAAATCCCAGGTATATGCACAAACAGCTTATGAATGCAAGCAGACATAGGAAATATATATTCAAGCAAATCTATGAGAAAGTAAAAAACGTGTGCACAGACTGACACATAAAATGGCACACACATACACATTATGAGCACATTATAAAGAGAAGAGCAGCTGCACAGTAAACACAATCCACAAATTTTGTTTAAAAATCAGGAGACTCATTAAGGCCATTAAGAAGAGACTATTAAGGGTATGAGATGATTTTTGCATGCCACAATATAATTTGCTTCTTCCATTAGGAGCATTATACTGGTTTAATGAAGTTTGGAATGCTGAGCAAGCATGTCATGGTTGCACTGATTTCATCTTACACCTGTGCATACAAGTAATCCTCTAAAACAAACAAAAGACATCAGAGTTATAGTTTCTGGACAAGAAATATCATGTGGTCTTCATCTCCAGGCTATGTGGAATTATTCCAAAATCAGATTTTCTGAGAGCACTTCAATATTTTACCTAAAAATTAAGTTAAATGGGAAAGTAACTCAAGAGCACTGTTTCTGTTTGCACATACAAGCAATTATTTGTTGGACCTCAGTCAAGTGATCCTGTGGAGCCTATAAAATGATGTGCTGGCATATCACTTCATGTTTACGGTGATGTACATTTGTGACAGACATTGTAGAGAACTAATGATATAAAATGTGACAAAATAAGTTAAATGATGTGTCTCTCTATATTAGTATAAAGATATAACATAAGAGAGCTGGCCCAAAGTACCAGGTGTGGAATTCTGTACTCATCCATCAGCACACATGCAAGGACACACAAAAATGTGCACATATGTGCACACTTGTTCAAATACACACCTGTGTTGCACACACATAACACAAAGTTTTGTGAAGCTCTCCTTTGGTTCAGAGCCTGACGCATTTATCTTGGCACACCTTGACATTTTTGCAACGGTGGTAATCAGATTTGTGGCCATGCTCCCGTTATCATCTAGGTCCTGGAATATTGTACTTCTGTTGATGTATGTTGCTGTACTAAGGGGCTACAGTGTTTGTTTATTTTCTTGTTGTTTTTCTTTTTCTCATTGTAGTCAGAGCAGATGTTACTCACTTGATGTCATGAAAGAAAAAAAAGAAAAATGTAATTGCCTTGACATGTTTCAAAGGTCATCGCTTTGACAGACAGTTAGGCAAAAGAAACGGCACAAAGGGAAAGAGAACAATATAAATGTAAAAGGACAATTCAGTATTCGTGCATTGGTGACAACTGGAAGTATAACAGACAGTGTAGATGCCTTTCAAATATATGTCGGTTGCAGATAATATGATAACTATGATAACTGTTTTGTTTTTGTTTGTTTGTCTTTTTATGATGTAGTTAAAGGCAGTGAGTGAAAAATAATACAATTATTTACTGTCTGACTTGGATGGCAATATAATCCATCCATCCATCCATCCATCTTCATCCGCTTTGTCCGGGGCCGGGTCGCGGGGGCAGCAGCCTAAGCAAAGAGGCCCAGACCTCCCTCTCCCCAGCCACCTCCTCCAGCTTGTCCGGGGGAATACCAAGGCGTTCCCAGGCCAGCCGAGAGATATAATCTCTCCAGCGTGTCCTGGGTCTGCCCCGGGGCCTCCTCCCGGTGGGACATGCCTGGAACACCTCACCCAGGAGGCACCCAGGGGGCATCCTTGTCAGATGCCCGAACCACCTCAGCTGGCTCCTTTCGATGTGGAACTGCTAATTTATATTGGATGGCAATATAAATTAGCAGTAAATTATTTAAGTTATGTCACTAGAGATGGAAAAACAGTATTACTTTAAAGGTGTAAAATTACAGTTACAAAACAAGATGGTGTCTGTTCATCGAGATGATTTGTTGAAGTTCAAACCCAGCATCAGAAAGGGGGAAAAAGGGAGATATAAGTGGCCAAGCTGACTGGCCACATTCAAAATGTGAGTATTTCACAAACTGCTGATCTACTATGATTTTCCCACACAACCGTCTCTACCAAGTCTGAAAGGAAGGCAAAATATCCAGCGAGCTACATCTTTCTGGGCATAAACACCTCATTTATGCCAGAGATCAGGTGAGAATGGCCAAACTGCCTCAAGCTGATAGGAAGGCAACAGCAACTCAAACATGAAGCTGATGGTCTAATGCAGCAGAAGAACGAACCAGGTGCCAAACCTGTTAGCTAATCTCAGGAAAGTAGGGATAGAATTCGTAAAGGGTCACCAAAATTTAGATGGTAGGGTCATAGTTCGGTCTAAACAACTTGATGGAGTGGATTCATTCTGTTATCTTTAATAGTTCAGGCTGAAGAAGTGGTTTAACTGTCTGGTTGATATTTTCTTACCACACTTTGATCTCCTTATTATGAAATGGGCATCACTGAAACGCCACAGCCCACCTGAGTATTGTTGTTAACCATGTCCATCCCTTTATGATCACAGTGTATCCATTTTCTCATAACTCCTTTTCCAGCAGATAATACACCAGTTTCTGGTTTCTTGAACACGACATTGAGTTCACTGTGATCAAATGGCCTCTACAGTCACCAGATCTCTATCCAGCAGAGCATCTTTGGGATTCACCGGAATATTCATCAAAAGATTCAGTGATGTGAGCCAACAAACCTGCAGCCCAGTTCCAAAGGTAGAAGGGCCCAAACCAGTACTATCAGCTTTAACTTTCAACATAAATTTTTATATAATGTAATAAAAAATCTAAATCTGGACAATAACTCGGTAAAAAAGATAATATTAAGCTCTGTAATCTTTAATATATTTCACTCTGTGGGAGCACAAATCTCTGCAGATACATGTTGCTTTTATAGATCCTGAGGAAAGAGAGAGGATAAGAGGCTGAGAGCTTCACATACTCTGCATCCCTTGGAGCCAATGTGCAAGAACAGCTACAGATTTTAATACACATTATTGCTGAGTGCTGCTTTTTTTAAAGGACGGCATGTCTGTACACTTGGCTGGAGAGCGTGGAGTCTATCTATTTTTATCTGGGCCCACAGAAGGGTTTCTGGGTGGTAAAACTGCCGCGCAAACAAGTTGGTGCAATTATGAAAGCAAGCCATGCAGAAAATCGTTTGACAATATTGGAAATTGTTGTTGAAATTCAGCCAGATCAGACACCTTCGATGAACAGAGTAAAGCTGCAGGTAAGCCACTTAACCCACAAAAATAATTTCCCCCAGGGATCAATAAAGTATTCTGATTCTGATTCTGATTCTGATTCTGAAATGGCAGTGAGATTTAACCTGGGCAGAGAGTACAGCATCATGCATGTGCAAGGAGACAAGCAATTTAATGCAAAATTTGTCAAATTATAATATAGTATTCTTTTTCTCCTATTTGCAACAGATTTTTTATTATTATTCAACTTTACAACAAACAGGCTGAATGAAAATTCAAACAATGAAAATTTCTCTGGATCAATTAAATTCAGCTGAACAATTAGTATCTTTTAGCGTATCTCAGTAAACGTTAAATTAAAGCCTGCAGCCCAGAAACATGTCCTTGTGTTTGTGCAGGCGCAACAACGGTACGCTGCCGCCCTCAAGTGAAAAATAAAAGAAATCGCTCTTTCTATGAATGTGCAATACATATAGTGCACTGCCAGAAACACGTTACTGTTTGTGTTCCGTGTCCTTTTTTAATTTATGCACGACGATTTATTACGTTTGAAATTGTCCCATAGGAGAATATGAGACTTTAAAAATCTCCTAATCTCTTCTGCAGTTTCACCACAATTTCTTGTTTACAATAGCAATGTTTTAATATTTATATATTCATTTATTCATTTTTAGAAAAAAGAATCAGTATATTATTACCGTTTATGCGAAGTATTTGAAATATTATAAGGTAGGGAACAGGTGCAGAAGCTGTATAACTGATAGTCCACAAGTTATATAATAAAAATTTTAAAAAGTACCTAAAAAGTACCAAAGGTAGCCATAATTATTATTTAGAAGAGCCATATACAGATAAATTTGGATGGTAATTATTGATACACTGATGTGCATGCATCTCGTTAACGTTTTAGCTGTTTCTGATTTTAATAAGCCTGCTTACTGCATATATTTCTGGGTACCAATGAATGCACAGCTACTCCACAGAGTGTTTCTTTACTTTATCTACTCATGTTTGGTTTATTTATTTGTTTCTATTCTTATTCACGCCCTTTAATATATGCATAGACATCGCAGAGCTGGGAGGAAGAGCATATTAAGAATTTATTCACTAAAAGGAAAAAAATAACAAACCTCTTCAAGGGATGACGATAGAGTGGGAAGGAATTAATTATAAAGCAAATACATACTTACATAATCCCCTAATATATATTCATGTCTATGTACATGTTGTTTTCATAAAGAAGGACACTGCTATGAAAAATAGGTTAATGTACCTTTAATGCATCAAGTTCCGGGTACAAGCCGTGCCGCACATGCGCAAAATTGAATGTTGTGGCGGGGAACGATCACGACAACAAAACTTTTGGACTGTTGACGCACAGTTTGACTTTATATCTTGAAATAGAAAATGGTTGAAGGGCCGGGATGCACATTAAACGGAGAGAAAATCCGCTTAAAAGTCCAGAAAGGACAGAAAGTAAAAGCGATCAGAGGCAGTCTGACAACATCAGCCGTAAGTAACCTTGTGAGACTGTATGTCACGGTGGAACAAGTTATGTAGTAAATTTGGCGTGTAGGCTAGCCACCTAGCTGTTATTAAAGAAGATCAGACAGCCTTCGTCTGTGCTTTTTTTCTGCTAACTGGCTTATATCCCTGTACAGAAAAACAGCTCCGAGACAAACGCCTTCCCCTGTTTTTATGGTTGTCAGTACAGCGGAGTGGAAACCCTGGGAAAGGAGCTCTTCATGTACTTTGGTCTACGTGCTTTAAGGTAAGCGAACAACTTTTCTTTTCTTTTCTTTTCTTTTGCTTTCTGTTTGTATAAATGTCTAGACATTTTCTGTCATTATCAACCGACTGTATGTGCACCGGAGTCTGGAGGGATGTCACCAATGAATGCTGCATTCAGTGTTTTTGAAAACTGTGACATCTGGGATTTTCTTTTCAAAGTGAAGCACATTTTTCTGAATAAGCCGATTAGCTTGCTGATCTTTGATTCAATATTTGAGTCATCCCACTGTAAGCAAAATGTGTATAATTTGCAATATGAATCTATTTATATGATCATGCACTACTCTCATAAACAGTTTAAAAGATGGACATAGCTACTGTGCTGTCACCTAAGGTTTCTGAAGATCGTATCAAGATGAGTGTTTGTGCTGTCACGATCTTGGTGTTTTGAAACCCAATATGATGCGTGAGTGGGGCGGGTCTGATTGTGAAACCCCACGTTCACTGGCTAACAACTTGTCAATCATAAATCGTTAGCCAAAATACACATAGTGTGACCAAAAGTTACAAAGTAGGCTTATTATTAATTTATTTATTTATTTGTTTTAATTTAATATGATCCAAACAGATCGACTGAGCCTGTGAACTAAGCAGGAAAGTGTTTACAGTGGTCATATTCTAGATGTCAATAGGACTGGAGTTATTTTTGCAACTACCAGAGCCACCCCCAGGTGGCTATTAAAAAAAACAAAAAACAAGTGCAGGTTTAAGGCACTCCAGCAATGGTTTCATTTTTTTCAAACCCAGAAGCTATGTCCATCTTTTCCTATCTGAGTTTCTAAAAAGAGCAGTCATAAAGTCTACGATTCTAATCAGTTCGTAGGAGGCTCGGGTTAACTTACAGCTTTTATAAGTACTACAAAAATGTATTTTTTTTTTGTGGCAGTAAAAGCTAAGCTATTTGTTCCCTTGTATTAAAGCCAGTTATTGGTTGGTTTATGTGTTTTGTGTTTGTACACAGCACAGTGTTCAAATCTTCAGTTGTGTTTTTACCTTTTGCCAATAATGGTGATAAGGAGAAATAGTCAATATGGATAATTTTGTTAAGTATGTTTGTATGTATTTATTTATTTAATCAAAAAAAAAACTAGAACCAAGTGGTTTTTGGTTATTTAGTGAATAGAATAGAATAGAATAGAAAAACATCCAGATTTTCAATCAGACCAATGCAAAAAACGACAGTGGTTGCAGTAGTGTAATTTGGAGAGATAGCAACTACAACAGATATTACTGCATCTACAGGAACATATTCATTCATATAATGCCACCCTAACTGTGCTCATATTATTTTTTTTAAATGAAAATGTTATTTTGAATAATCATCATTGGACAGATAGATTCATATCTATGTAAATGAATTAGTGAGCTTTGTTGTGCAAGGCAATGACACCTTGCACGATAAGTTTCCAAGAGTAGAGTTTCCATCCACAAGACCATGATCCTGTGATCGAGTGTCGAGTGTAAAATGAATCGAGACATGCTGTCTTTAAATGAAGTTTGCCTTTTTTTTTTCTTTGTCTTCCTTGCTTTCATCCTCTAGAGTTCACTTTGGTATGAATGGATCAATGCGTATAAACCCTGCTGAGAGGAGGGATAGGAAGGACTCCACTCCTGTGCTGGAAATACACCTTACTGACGACACCGTGTGCTTCTTTGACAGCACAGTGGAAATAAGGTAACAGGGACACCAGCCCAGCCTAGATAGATTGAGGTGACAGGAGTTCACCTTGGGCTATGAGTCTCATTGAGTGAGTATGTCCTACATTAGGCTGTGTCTGAAGACAGTGGCCGTTGTTGCATGAAAAACGCAGCCTTTTTGGCTCAGCATTTGTCCCGACCATTGTCTGTAAGGTCCTGTTGTAATGCTCAGCAGTCAGACCCACATTTTTTTTTGTTCTGTGTGAAGGTTTCACCTATGTTACTCCATCCCATAACAAACACACCTTACAGAATATATGAAAGAAACAATTTTGAAAAGTGTAACCTTGAGAGCGCCAGTTGACCCCGTGGCACACTTCCAATAACTGTCGCTATATATTTTCTGCCTTTTTCCATTACTACAACTGTGTATTTGCAGGTTAACAGAAGACTGTGAGCAGAGGGTTAGGGCCATGGAGAGTCTGGATGTATGCTCCTCCAAGTTCAGCTTCTCCCACTCAGAGGAAGCAGTGAGGAGCCAGAGTAGCAGGATGCTTTGCGACGTTCTCCTTGACCAAGCCGTCATGCCGGGAGTCGGCAACATCATTAAAAACGAAGCCCTGTTTGACTCTGGCCTCCACCCAGCCGTGAAGGTATGGAAAAGATGATGGATTGTGTTCAGCAGAGGAATACAAAACTCTCACAGAAAAAGTTTAAGCCCTTGTATTATTGAGTGATGTATTGCAATGAGGTGGGTAAAATAGGGAAAAGACAAACAAGCACATTGCAGCACAGATATGCCTTTCCCTCTGTGCCTTTTGAAAATGGAAATATTTTTTACTTTCATGAATGTACATGGTCCTTATTGCAACCCGAGCCGGCTTTTCTCGATGATTTATAGCATATATTTATCCTAAAACATGAATAAAATATTTTCTAATCCTGATCTGGAAATGATATCACATGAACTGTGAAGGATTCAATACGTCACATGGCTCTTTGGGAATATTTTTTTGGTAGGCAAACTATACAAGAAAGGTGTAATTTTTGAGTGGCCTATTTATTGCAGGTAAAAGAACTTCATAGGATGAATACTTCTATTACTCAAACATTACTAGGGGCTCCAATCTGAAATGAATTTTTGCCCTCCTTAGAAAGTTTTAGATAGGATATGAGAATATAGCACACTGAAGCAAAACATTAATCTAGGACTTTTGGCCCCTTCTTCTTCTGGGACCACTGAATCTTTATGAGCTTCTCCTCTATTACCAAGCCCCTAGGAGTCCTGAAAGATCAACAAGTACTGTTTTTATACACTGTCTGAGCCAGAGACAGCTTCTTGGTGGCTGGCTATTTTTCCCATTACATCAATTTAAAACAGTCTTTCTCATTCCCATCTGGTGCTTTATTGTTTATGTGCTTGTAGTATTGATTTTGATTGTGAAGTGCTATTTGTCTCTGTTTTAAAATGAAAGGCTACACAAATAAGGTTTTGTCTCCTTTTTGTGAACTGTAACTAAATGTGCTCTGTCATTTTTAGGTTCAGCAGCTGACAGATGAACAGATTCACCATTTGGTGAAAATGACTCGTGATTTTACTCTTCTGTTTTACAAGGTTAGGCATAAATCACAAGTTGGTCTTTTGGATCTGAATGGGATCTGTATGGGTTTATGTTGATCTGCGCACATTTAAATTGGGTATTTAGCTGCTACCTCATTTTGCCAGGAAAGGAGAGCAAAAGCCAAAGCCCCACTACCTAGAGAACAGAAAAAACAAATATTGCTTTCTATACATAACAGAGAAGTGAGGAAGGGTAATCTTTTTCTGTTTTCTTTATCCTCATACTTTTATTTCTTCTTGTGTGCCCTCCTCATCTCTGTCAGTGTCGCATATCTGGCTCTCCCCTCTACAAACATTACAAAGTCTACAAGCGTTCCCAGTGCGGCCAGTGTTTTCATGTCATCACAGTCTGTCGGCTTGGAGATAACGGAAGGATGACTTACTTCTGCGAGCATTGTCAAGAAGGAGATCCCAGCAGAGTGAACATAAGGTACAAACCCTTGTAGACCTTTATGACTGAGCAGGTATTATTCTTCTACAGGCTGCTCCTTTGAAGGCTGTAAAAATATCCGCCACCAATTATGTTTTAACTAAGATGGAGATTAAAAATGTACCTTGTTTTTTCTCAACAATGCAGTGCACCCTTCTTATCAGTGATATCCATACAGGGATTAGTACCCATTTACACAAGGGATCACCACAGTGGATTATCTGCCTCCATCTCACCCTGTCCCTAGCATCCTCCTCTGTCACCCCAAACCTCTTTATGTCTTCCTTCACTACATCCCTGAATCTTATAAGTTGTCTTCCTGTTTCCATCCTGCCTGGCAGCTCCATATTCAATATCCTTTAACAAATATTTTCACTGTCCCTCCTTTACACATGTTCAAACCATCTCAGCCTTGCCTTTCTGGTTTGGTCACCAGTACACTCAACCTGAGCTTTTTCTAAACCTGTCCAGTCGGGCTGTGCGATATGACCAAAATCTCATATCCCGATATATGAATTCTATCGTCCGATAACGATATAAATCACAAAAATGTAACATTTTCTGTAAATTCTGTGAATCTCGGGCAGCTGGTCTTGCGGGAAGTGTTTCCAGCTGGGCGTCATGTAGCTGGAGTCGAGTGTTTTAACAGATGCATGAAACGATACATTTTTAGACATAAGTTGTAACGGCCGTCGTTTTCTTTGTGAGTATTTATTACACGGCGTGCTGCGGGGAAAAGCCTGTTCTAACGTTTGAGTCTAAGGTTTATTTTTTAGCACCTGGCGGCTCTTTGTTAATTCTCATCCGTAAATAATCTGCTCTTTCACGTGATTCAGTTTATTTTGGAAAGTCTCAACAGGATCTTGAGCTTTATTGTGAAAGGTTTATGTGGAACATAAACAAGCAGACACGCGATGCTGTTACCGTTGTTGTTGCTAACGACAACGCATAAAAACAGGTGCTTGTCCGTTCGTAGTGTGGTTATATAAAATATAAGAGAAAGAGAGACCTTTAAGAAATTAATATAGCCACTTCAGTGACCATCAAAATGATGAAAAAATATTGCTGTAAACAGTTTATTTTGCGACACCACGAAACAAACAATAGTGTAAAATGAAACGATAGACGTTTTTATATCGTCATCCGATATATATCGTTATATCAAACAGCCCTACTGTCCAGTCTGGTCATCCCCAGTGAAGATCTTCAGTGTTTTTGTTACCACCTCTCTCCAAATCAGACATAATAGCAAAGCATAGCTTTTTAAATTCTGTTACACATCACTGATTTGCCACTAAAACTCATCTGCATCCACCTGCACTCTCTTCTTCACCTCCATTGTTTTGCACGGTTGACCTCATATATTTAAACTCATTCACCTTCACAATTTCATCTCATTACACATGCATCCTGTCTTGCTTCAAATGACATTCATTTCTCTTCTCTCTAGAGCATACCTCCACCTCTGCAGGTTCTTTTCCACCTGCTTTTTACTCTCGCTACAGATCACAATGTCATCTACGAACATCATAGTCCACAGAGACTCCTGCCTAGCCTCATATGTCAACCTTTCCATCACTATTACAAACAAGAAGGGACTTGGAGATGATCCCTGATGTATTCCCACCCCCACCTTAAGCCCATCTGTCACTCCCACGGCACACCACACAACTGTCTATCTGCCCTCATACATGTTTGTCACCACCCTCAGATGCTTATCTGCTACTCCCGACTACCTCCCTGCACTACCACAGTCCCTCTCTTGACACCCTATGGAATGCTTTAATTCCACAAAGACATCGTGCAACTCTGACCTTCTCTTCACTTCAATTGCATCAACACTCTCAAAGCAAACATTACACCTGTTGTTGTCTTTCTTAGCATGAAGCCTTACTGCTGCTCATTGATTATCACCTTTTACTAACCTAGCTTGAACAACTTATTTTCATATCTTTGTAGAATGGCCTGTCAACTTTATCCCTCTGTAGTTACTACAGCTCTGCACAGCATACTACCTTCATTAAGCTGCACATTTCCATCATCTTTACTTACATATAAGATGAACTTAATTCTATTCTCTGTTCTGTGAGGCTCACCACAACAGTCCCAGTTTTTCTTGCCCACTCCTGCAAAAAGACTTCTAGTCTTATAGAATTCTCTGGGAAAACCTAATTTTAGGACATACTGGGAAAAAGAAATCAATAAAAATCTTTTGTATAAATGTTGGTTATATTATGTTTGAAAATGTAGGACTATCTGTCTTTCGAAAGAGCATCCTCATCGCCTTTTGGAATAACGATCGAAAAACATGGTGTGGCCACTAAACACTAAATAGCCGCTGAATAGATTTACAACAAAAAGCGCTGGACTAATGAATGGAATAATAAGCAAACAGTGAAATATACTGAACTACATAAAAAGTTCACAGATAAATGGCTGTTTAAACACATTCGACTACAGGTGGTTTTGATGAATGGGATACTTGAGTCCGTTGGATAGGTTTTTGGTGGTGCATCGGATGAAAAAGGTTTGGAACTTGGGAGTCTAAGAACTATGAGTGGAAATATTCCAGTGATAGAATAAAGCGACAATTCCTCTTCTGTTACAAAATATGTACCTTTTGTATTTAAAATGCTAACACACTAACTTATTAAACATATATGGGCAGTAAAGAAACCAACATAGTAAAGCTAGGTGTCATTTTTCAGTCTTTTCATAAAGTTCCAAAGCTCTTTAGATAATATGTTCAAATTTAGAGAGGCCATCTTTGCAGGCAGATGGGCTTGGCAGGGAGTGGGAAGTGTTATGAGGGAAATTAATGCGCATATAAGGCTGTGTTTGCCAGACAGGGCACAGGCTCAACACCTCCTGGGCTGTGTTTGAGCAAAGCTTTGCGAGGGGTTAGAGTCTAAAGCCCTTACAACGCATTACACAGCTGATGAAGCAATCTGTGAGAAGTTTCCTGAAAGCCGCCGCTACTTTGCTCCTCCATGACTGTTGGCGCTGCAGATTTACCCTCTTGTCAAACATAGTCTAGCTTCATGTCAGAGCACTATCATGTACGCTTGGAGCAATTATATAAAACACATTTCATTCTTGCCTGTTTTCTCCTCTGCTTGAACTGTAATTATTTGCCTAGGTAAAAGTTTCATAGGTGTCTACATGGTTTATATCTTAATATATTACAACTGCTGTTGTAATTGGGTGACTACATTTCTGAACAGAATTGATCAGAATCGTGTTTATTTGTGCAGACAATCCCAAAAAATATGATAATTTAGGAATTATTTTACTGCTGAAAAGTTACATATATCTAAATAAAGTGACACTTACTTTTGAAAGTATAATATAGCTACGCTGGCATTTTATGGCCAATTATACATGAAATCATAATGCACCTTCATATCAAGTGTTAGTCATTTCCATCTCACAAAGTTAAAGGGGAAAAAAAGACTGTCACATATTTATCCAAGAACCTTTTCAAAAAAGTCAAACAAAAACCAGGAAACTAGGTACATAAGTATATCATTATCATCATCATTAACATCATTATCTCCCACTCATGACTGATACAGGGGTCTCTTTTGACCTCCCATTATTTCTTAAATAAGAAGCTAATTGAAATCGCTCTTTCAAGCAACCATTTTAGATTGTTATTGTCTCAATAATGTTCATTATGTCATTAAACAAAAGATGCTAGAGTCTCCAGGATACAGGACAATAAGGAAACAAAATGGGCTGATTCTGAATTCCACCTTAAATCTTATAATGACTGAAGGTGACTTTCTGCTTTAAAAAAACAAACTAAAAAAAACGTTCCCCCATGAGCCATTGTGATAACACATAATGGCTATCATTTGATCCAAAAATCTTTTCTTTATTAAATTAAATGAGCTACCCAGTCTAAAACCTTTCTGAAACTCATGAAGAACTCATCTTCATACTCATTTCACATTTAACTTCATAATGTACAGTGCTTAACAAATGTATTAATAAACCCTTCATAATAACCCACATTTAAGAAATCGATCATGTCAAAATCTCTGAGAAGTCAGAAATTAATCAAGAATAACATTCAACCATTAAAACTATTTTTTCTGTTCAGGGATGCAATTAAATAATTGTAATCTAAACTATAATAATTTTCCCCCACTTTTTAGTAAAACAGTAAATTTGACAATTCATGGATAATAAATTTTTTTTATTTGAAATAAAAATTTCTTTTCATTAAAAATGTTGCACATACATGGCCTAACCATTACAGAAGCATTAAAAAAAGGGGGGGATTACCAATACTGCTAATTTAAAGTAGCTGTAGCATAAATCTTACACTGGGTGGTGATCTAATAAATGTCATAAGCAAATGGTAAATGGTAAATGGCCTGCATTTGTATAGCGCTTTTCTAGTCCATAGGACCCCAAAGCGCTTTACACTACATTCAGTCATCCACCCATTCACACACACATTCACACACTGGCGATAGCAAGCTACATTGTAGCCACAGTTGCCCTGGGGCGCACTGACAGAGGCGAGGCTGCCGGACACAGGCGCCACCGGGCCCTCTGACCACCACCACAAGCACAACGTATATAGACTATAAAATAGAAACTAACAGAACAGTAGGATATTATCACAATGCTGATACAGTATAATTGCTATTCTTAACATTTTGGAATATAATGAATGTTGCAATGAATTTTTTAACTGCTAATTGTGTCCCCAAAGTTAAACTGTCAGTATCTGTTTTGGGGTTAACTTGGCATTTACGTATTTCTGATAATATAGCAATTAACAAGGACAAATCATTGAAAATTAAACATCAAGCAACTGTTGCTGTCTACATAAAAGAAATTCCCATTTAACAGAAATTTACATTTAACCATTACATTTGCATTCAACAACCCTGCTGTTTTTAACTGAATAATAGCTTAAACAGTAATATCTTCACCAATCTGTCTAAGAGTGATTGCAGTCAGTCCAAGTCAGACTGTGACAGGTTTGTTTTTGTTTTTTTACATTTTTTTGTAGATACAAGGAGGTTATTTTCCTGTTTTTATTGGTGCGACTGGTCCATTATTTTGCTCTGAATTAGGAGGTAGCTTTGTCAAACTAAGTGTGTCCAGTGTTAATGTTTTTTTTTTCAGTTATACAATATATGGCAATGCTATGCTGCATCTATCCCACCCCTATTCTAAACTATATACAACACAATATATTTACTTTTAATTTTTAACCACTTTAGAGAGCTAATAATTCCAATTATTCTCAACATGTGGAACAGTAACATTAATAATACAAATGTGACTCACATTTAGTAATGTAGTAAATGTATGTCTGTGGAAACGCCACATTTTTGCACAATAAAATTCGCAGCAGCAGAAGTACATTATAATCATCACCGTTGCCCTGCTTTGTTTATTTAGTAAGCTTCCAGTCCGAAACAGCCTGATTGGTTGGGCCTGCAACAGAACCAGTGATAATGTGGCTAAGAAAGAGGAAGAGGACTGGGCCTGTCAGCTCTGCACACTCATCAACCAGCCAGCAGCAACAGCGTGTGATGCCTGCCTCACTCCAAGACCCAAGGGTAAGTGAAATGTTCTGTCTTCATAGTCACTCAATTGGAGCGAATAAAATGTCTTTGCTAACAAGAGATAAAACAGTAGCTATAGTTTTGCTGTTTAGCTGAATGATATCTTGTACAGTTAGACAGCGATGCTTAAGCACTTTTCAGAAAAAGATGGAAAATGGCAGAGTGACACTGCAGCGAGGCGACGCAGCTTCTCTGTGTGTGTTTGTATGTTGCAGTACGGATAATGAGCATGTCTGTCAGTTGGCCATTTAGTGTCTGCAAGAAATGTCCTTGTAGTGTCACTGTTGCTGCATAAAGCTACAGTTGAAGGGTTTAAGGGTTAGTTTGTATTTTGTATACAGTCCAGTTTTCTTAATTAATAGCTGATTGAACAACTGAATAGCTGTTAACCCGAGGTTGTGCTGAGCTTCAAGGACATGGACACGTTGCTATGATGGCTTCACTGTGTACCCTTAAATTGTTTTCCTTTTTTGTAATATTTTATTTGAATTAAGACTACCGAGTCTTTTTATGTTAATCATTACCAGAACAAACCCCTTTAGTCCAGTGGTATTAGATAGTAAAATATTTCCCATTTTGGGAGGATGGGAGTGGGATTTGAATCCTTAAGTCCAATATAATCATCTGAGTTTTAACAAGGTTTAAAGGCTACGTCACATATGTCAGCGTCCATCTGGACTGTTTAAAAGATGCGTGTGAGTAAGTGAGAATAGTGGTGACATTTTGAGGTTGATTTAAATGAATAACAGACACTTATTTCTCCATGGAAAGCTGACTGAGCACACTCGCTCTTTCAGTAATACCCTGATTTGCATATGTACAGTTATACATTTGCAACGGACCCCTGTGCATATCCTCTGAATCAGTTGGGGGTTAAGGGCTTTGCTCATGGCCACTTTAATGGTAGCTTTTGAGGGACTGGAGAGTGATATTTATTCACAGTTCCTTGTTAATGACTGTTATGTCAGGCTCCATAGTCCATTACTGAAAACATTTTTAAAGCTTTTGATACGGTGGTTCATTTTGCATGAGGGCATTTTCAGCACCACATATTGTGTGACATTTCATTTGACTACACAGCACGGCAATATACTGCCCACTGATAAATGATACGGCAAGCTAACCACTTAAAACTAACAACAACCTGCATTTTATGGGTGCAGTCGGTGCATCAGAATGAGCTGCAGCTGCTGAACATGAATTGAGTTTCTCTCTGTGGCTCCATCTCCCCAGTCCACACAGATGACATTAGCGTTGAAGCATCACCCTTCACTGCTGATTTGATTAAATACCCCTGCACTGCCTTCAAGAAACCACAAGAGGAGCTCAAAGTCAACTGGAGGTCTGCATTTGGGACTTCCACCCTTGTTTTCTCCGACTTAAGCAAGAAGGCAAAGCCTGCAAAAGTCCCGCTTGCCCAAGCCGGGAGTCATTTGAATTCCTTGGCGGCAGAAGGAGGTTTATATAAATACAGTGTTTGCCAAGGGACAACAAGCCCCAATTATGCCTCTGGTGGCTGGCAGAAGCAAAGAGCCGAGCTGTCCGATGGGGAATCACTGGCCTCCTACAGTCACACATCCAAGAAAATGAGAATTGATCACAGCCCCTTTCCCAGTAACAGTGCTCAAAATGGAACCTCAAACTCAAGGTGAGTGAATCTCTTACTTGGATATTCATGGGTAAGTTTTTAATAAGAGAAGGTTTTGCAACTTCAGGGAAATGAGTGAGATTTAAGAAGGGAACCCCCAAAATTTAGTATTTTAATACAAAACACACACACACACACACACAGTCATGGTATGATACTAAACATACTTTTTTTTTTTCCAAAAACACACATCAAGACAAAATGGTTAGTTTGCTAATTAGTGTTCATGTGACAGCTTTGGCTGTGTTATATTTTCAGTGCATTTCAAACTGATGACACTATCTCTATACTCCTGTCAGTACCCACAAAATGGAAGCGACAAGCCGTGCAACCTCCATTCCTCTCAGTCCCAGTGCCCCTCGCTGTGCATCCCATCGTCGCCCAGCTGTCCTCAGAGTGGTCCACAAGGAGGGGGAGAATAAGGGACGACAGTTCTACTCCTGCTCGCTACCCAGAGACACCAAGTGTAACTTCTTTGAGGTGAAAGTGGAAGGCAGCTTATCTGTTTTCGATTTGCTTCTCTTGTTTTCTAGCCTTTGCACAGTCTGTTAGCAGTCTGTTCACTAAACACTTAAATAACTGAAATAAAAGTTTACAACTGTACGTCCAAGCTAACCAAACTTTATTTTCACTGTTGCAGTGGGCAGACTTGCACTTCCCTTCTTGCCACCACGGGAAGCGCTGTTTAATGAGGACTGTTCTGAAACTAGGACCCAACAACGGCAGGAATTTTTACACCTGCAGCTTTCAAAAGGGGAAACAGTGTGACTTTTTCCAGTGGGCCGAGAATGGACCAGGGGTTTCCATCCTACCTGGTTGCTAATGTCATATATTGCTCCCAAGTGAAACCCTGAATCCTCAATGTTTATAAAAACAACTTGATATAGAAATGGGGTGGATGACTGGATGACAAGTATCAAATATATCAAATATACCCTTGCTCTATATTCCCGTCCATTTAAGCTTCTGACCTTCAAATCATGGCCAACTTTGTTCGTACCAGCTGTAATAAATCTCTAATAAAGTCTGTTTCAAATTATTTGGTATTATGAGTTTACCTTTAATTAAGACATGTAGATAAATCCAAAAATGCAAAACCATCAACAGTTAAAACAGATTTTATTTAGCAAATAAATGATCATAAAATTTGCATGTATAGTATTAATTCTAAAGATATCCATACAGTTATAAATTATTTAAAAGCAATCAACAGATTTTAGGACTGGTGCGTTTGTCTCGGAGTTTGCTACCATGAAGTGGAACTTGTCTAAGCCGGGGACTTTGTTACAAGCTGCACCTGCAGAGATAAAGAGGAAATTGAAGTACTGCAGGAACACAAACCTTTATAACCCTCTCTCATTAAGACCCCATTTAGTTGTGACATGAAATTCGACTTTTAAATGCATATGCTGTTTGACAATGAGAATTCTTATAACCTGTTAACATCTGTTTATCCAGGTGTCTCATTCAGACCTCATTTTCTCTGGTGCCAAAGTAAGAAGCAGGTGGTAACGAAAACATTGTGGATGTAGGGTAAATGGATACATTACTTAAAGATGAAAAGGTTGTCTTATTTGAACAAGAAGAGATGAAGGGTGTGCCGCTTTGGCTGACACTCTAATTTCAGACTTTGTGGTGGTTGACCTGAGAACAAAATAACTTCTAGGGTAGAACAAATTTTGTTGGAGCTGATGAGTAAAGGTAAAAGAAACAGAAGTGAAGACAGCTTCATTTAACTTTAATGTTGCTGTGATCTAGTTAAACCCTTGTACAAAAGATTGCTACAGCAATGCCTGAACTTCATTAAGGCTGCTATTTCTCAGTCCCAGAAAGCATTTGCTTGAAAAGTATGTATGCATCAAGTATGCTTTTCAGCATACTTAATGTTACTGTTTGTTAATGATATTATAGCAGTAAAATATTGTTTTAAAGCCACTGGATTATGGTTACATTTTTAATCTTTAAATTTTGAATTGTATCTGTTCAGTTCAGGTCTAATTTACAAAGGACTGCCTTGTTATCATCTCCCTCTCAAACATGTTTATGATAAAGTTTTAAGTGAGTATTACTTTAAAGAAATATGTATACATTTGTCAGTTTTTGTGCCAGTACTCTGGGCAAGGAACTGTACGATTTGTAAACTCCAACACTCACCATAATGCCCTGTTGTGTTAGCACATATGATAGCTCCAAAGAACTCAGAGTAATGCCTCTTGATTCTGGAAATGGCCGACTTGCAGGCTGCTGAGGGATCCACCCCGGCCCTCATCAACTCCACGGCCAAGTAGCTGTTGGCAGGATTACACGGAGCACACATGAGGCAAACTAACAAGTGCTGTCAGGGCCTCCAACCAGGATCATGACAGTGATGCGCTTGAAGTCATAACATGGGATAAAATAACGCAACAACCTGAATAATTACTTAATGGGGAAAAAGAAGGATTCCTGCCTCACTCTATGGTATACAAGAACATAATGCACAAAGTGTACAAAAATTAACATGAGGAGCATTTGTATTAATGTACCATTACTTTTAAATTATTTGCTCCATCCAGACACTGCTGGTGTCATTAACTCCATTAGCCTTAGGTCAATTGTACAAAACAATGAGTGACACACTGCAAATTTTCTATAATTGACCTCGGTGAAAGTATGGGGGGGTTTTAAATGGAAAATTTCCAAGAGCCTTGTTCCTCAGTGAATTATTCTGACAGGACAAGTACAATCCTGCATGCTGTTTTCCAGACTGCATTGCAAGAAAATTAGTTTGTGTTAACACATAAATATATATATATATATATATAGTGCATCCAACATAGGAAATCATCTCATAGTCACTTAAACATTTAGAATTCATGGATAAGCAGTTTAAGAATGATTCCAACACAGAAGGCAACCGTTTCTAAAATGGCCTGGTGCTGCTGCAATTTGACAGCATAGTCCTTGGGCAGAGTTGTAATCAGACATACCAGGTATAGAAACCTGGGCTTTGAAAAGGGCTTTCTTTCACTAGTAACACGGTTCTCTAACCACCCAGCAGTTCCTGGAAGTGAATAATAATCTGATTGAAAATGGGGACCCTTCAGGTTGTGTTGTGCATGCGTGTAGCTGAATGTTAAGCTGGATTCAGCTCAGTATGTGTGCACGCTAAACTATCCTAGATAAATAAAGCTTAAAAAAAATAACCCTTCTGAGACAAATATATTCTCACAGCCTGGAAACAAACAGTCGCTTTAGTGAAATCTCACTTCAGCTGTGGAATGTACAAATGACAGTTTTGGGGCAACATAGTCACACCTCCACTCTTTATAATACTATTTTTGCACTTGCAGCTTGGGGCTCAAGCCCAAAGTTGGCTGTTTAAAATCAACACACGTCCCATATGTCGATATTCTCTTTGAAAAAATAAATAAATAAATCTGTCAAGGAAAAAGCCACCCAACAGTCCTTTTATTTAAACGGTAGCTGGGAAAAAAGTCACAAAGAAGTTTCAAACCACACGAGATGTCCTAAAGAATTATAAGTACAACAACAGAGTAACTTCACATTGTTTTCTGGAATAAATATAACACCTATTTTGATTTACTGAAATAATCTATAGAGTGAAAGTAAATCTCTTCCCACCCCCTTAGTTACACTTAAGAATAAACCCCTCTAACATGAGTTATGTTGCTAAGTAGATTATTTTTTTCCTGACACAAAAGACAAAAAGCGTATTTATTATTTATTTAATAATAAAATGGTTGAGGTACCTTGGTAGAAAGCGCATCATGACATCTCCATCTCCAGTGGCAGCAGCACCACCAGCTAAGCTGTCTACGTAGGCACCTGCACCCACTATAGGAGAGTCCCCGACACGACTGCAGGACAGGAAACATGAGCATGTAAACACAGTAGAGTGCCTCATAAAAAGTACACAAAAAAATATGCATCTGGAGCTAACCCTGAGCTACAACCCTGTATGTAATCTTATATATGGATAAAAAAAAAACATTATAATGTACATACCCTGGAACCTTGTGAGTTAATCCATTGGTTGATGTACCAGCAGCCGCATGGCCATCACGATCAAGAGCGATCATCCCTGGTGCAAAAAATAATTGATTCTGAAACACCAGCCACCTCTTCATAGGTTTAAAAAAAAAAAAAAAAAGGGGGGGGGGGGGGGGGGGGGGGGGGGCTAGACAAAGTAATTACAAGCTCCCGTGTGAGCTAGTGTTGACACTGATTAAATTTTTCGAACACACCATGAAATATCCCAGTAGTTCCAAGCACACTGATCAGTAATATATAACTCTAGCTCCAACCCATTAAACTGGGAATTCATGTAGAAGCAATAAGGAATATTTATTTTTGAGTAGTATTTTTGGACAGAAATACAAATTCAAACTCTAGAAACTCTACAGAAAGCCTTCTTTATGTGGCCCATTATACAACTGAACATATTTTCATACCTGTCTGGTTTCAATGAGGTAGTTAAATACTAAATTATAACATGCCTAAGGAAAGCCGACTCTGTGTCAGCTGGTAAAAACCTACCTATGGTGTCATGGGCATGGATATTAGCATGCCGTGCCCTCTTGCTCTGTTTCCACGTTGCCTTCGGCCTGTATGGTCCACAGGATTTGGAAGGCTCTGGACTGACATTCTTTCAACAGAAGACAAAACTGCATCACTGTTTGCATAATGCTATTATCCCGAGACTCAATTACTGTAATGGCACACAAGCTAGACATGCTGATCTGCGAGCACTCTGATTTGCCATGATTTAATTACATAAAACCATCAGCGCTATTGTCACCAAGTGGTTTGGTATTTAATAACATACAGTAGGGAGTCTTCCCTGTCTTTCAGTAGTCAAACATGTCATGGTGAGACACAGACAACCTTTTGGACCACCTCAATCTTCTGGATAGTGTGTCAGCACAGAGAACAAGATGTGGATATCTGTCAGAGCATGGGGGTAGTTTAAGAAAGGGCTCCCTGCCTCTAACTCAAGGAGTCTTGTCTGCTGATATGAGTGAGTCAACTGACTGTATAGAGTGGTGTGAAAAGTTCAGTGTGCTCCTTTGAAGTTACAGGTAAGTGGAATCCCTTTGAGTTGGGTGAACAGCTGTAAAACCTGTGACTTTTGAAAACCCCTAACAACATTTGTGCTTTGGGTGCAGGTTAAATTTAACACGTGGACTAAAAAGGTATTTTAATACAGAATGTTTAACAGAAGCAACTTTACTTCTTTACACTTTGTTCATCATGCCAAAGCTCGAATGTGTTCTCAAATTGCCTGTGCATTAGTAACAAAGCAAAGTGCTATATTCTATTCCAATAAGGTGAATTTAAAACCCTTTAAAACATCCAAGGACCCTTTAGGGTAAGAGCAAGTGATCAGTGTTATCTATTCCTCCACTACTGTGAAGATGAACTTTGAACAGGCACTTCTTGTACTGGGCTGTATAGCTAGTTTAAATTTAATCAGTTGAGCACTGGATACTCTGTAGACAGATAACAGCTGATTTAGTTTGGAAATTTGGGGAAGTTATTGGCGAAATTAACAGGAGCATTCTATAGAAAAGCAACAACCCACTGCTGTAGGGCATCACCTCTACCACAAAAGCTGGCTCTTTTATGAACTACTTTAGTATGCTTGTCAATTGTCCTGTTTAATATCAATCTTTTAGAAGCAGCACGCCTGTAGCCAACACAAGTGAGAAAAACACACAGCCTAAAACACACACACACACACACACACACACACACACACACACACACACACACGCACCTTTCGATAATTAGGTTGGCAGCTGCCCTTCAGCCACTCTGAGAAAATATTCACAGATTTGTTGGTAGTCAAGTCTTCTGCAATGAAGCCCATGTTTTCAGCAAACACTGAAGCTATAAAAAGAGAAGTAATACTTTCAGGTCAAGTTAGACATTCTGGACCACTCTGACCTTGGGTTATAACAAAAAACAAAGGGTCACAAACAAAGGAGGGACTTGAGGCAATTCCATCTCATTTAAACTTGTCGCCTTGGTTTTTGAAGGTGGACAAGAGGCCAATGTTCTGAATGCAAGTGACCTTACTACTTCCTGAAGAATAAAGGTTCAATAAGGATTCGCTGGATTGTTAGGATTTCTCGACATATGAGCTATGTTATTTGATTTAAAAATACTTTACATTGGGGAAGAAAAAAGATTCAACACTGGCCTCCAGATTCCTTTAAATGACTTGCATACCAGTGTGCAGTTCTCACAATGTGCTAATTTAGTGGAAAAGGAAAAATAAAAACTCTTGTGGTTTGGAATTCTCTTTATGCTCAAGACTTTTTACTGCAGGTCACGAGGTCTACAGATTAAAGATTAAACCGTGTCTGAAATTCTTTGGCTCTAATAAAACTGTATGATATTGAACAAATAACAAGAATGTGAAAACAATTCCTGCCGACGTAAACCATAATAATACCTGATTCTCCCACTAGCAATGTGTGTTCAGTGTGCTCCATCACAGCTCTTGCAACTCCAATGGCATTCTTGATTCTTCTCAGGTCTGCAACTGCTCCCACCTCCATTGTATCACTGCTCACAGAGAATCCGCAGAAAATAAACATCATTTCTGGTTTACTGGGCACAAACAGTATCTGCAAGTCATATATATCAGTCATAAACTAGTGTTAGGAATGAGTGCATGCTCCAACAATAGGTGCATGCATCACACACTGCCCTCACACTGCTAACCCCCTGTACCCCTCATAAATAGTTGCCCAGAGATGAACACAATGTTTTTCAGCAGTAAGGGAGTGTATGCACTGACACACCTGGCTTACTTAGCGGTGACTGTGACACACCATTCTTCAGCTAAATCCAAATAGAGAAATGCCTGGAATTTTCTCTGAGAGTGTGAGTGAATGGAAGCTAATTTTTAAGGGCTGCCCTTTGCGGTGGTAGTGTAATAGGCTACATTATACTGAAATGTGTTTCTAATATTTATCAAAAGAAACTAAAGCCTCTAGAATTTCCACAGAGCTAACTCCTCCCTCACACAGTATCAGAAATTCAACAATTTTGCAGAGCTGATATTTATTGCCAGACTGGTCTGCTGGATTACATTAAATTTTATGGTTTAGATTCCAGCACTCAGAGGCTACAATACATCTGCTGGTGATACCTACTGGATTTCTTATGCAGCTATATTGGATTGTGTGGAGGAGACTATCCTATCCTCGCAATGTATTCATGACTTTGTAGCCAAAAAATGTCAATTTCCCTGCAAAATAAAAGAAGCACTGTTCCACAGAGAAATAACAAACAGCTTGCCGCTTGGTTTTGTTGCAAGATTACATTTACTTCCCATAAAAACTTCTGAGTGGGTAAATGTAATATTTTAGGACATAATAATTGTTAAATGTTCAGATCCTACTGAGACTGTTTTATTGAAGAACAAGTTACAGGAAAGAACCAGTTAAGGCTCGTAAAAGCCTTAACTAAACTGTAGGAGCTTAATTAGCATGGTCAAGATCTAAGAAACTCTCTTTTAAATATATGTAATTTCCAGTTTTAAAAAATGCAATCAATCCTATACTCATTTAGGCTCAGGCATTCATTACATACTATTAAATCATAAGATTTGGGGGGAAAGCTAGACAAATAGGAGCTAGAGAAAAACGTAACAGTTTTTAACTGCATTATCAATCTTTATTGCTTAACTGTGCTGTTATAGAAGTGGCTTTTTTTTTTTTTTTTTACCCCATGTTAGATTTTTACTAATAATAAAAGCACAGGACATGTCCACGGTTTACCCATTCATGATCAATGCATCCAGCGTGGTCTCCCCAGACTCATCTGGGCTCCCGCCATAGCCTACACTGCCATCACACTGCTCCATTTCACAGCGGGCACAGCCTCTCTCCACTGCATCCAACACTGAGCCACCAGACTGCAGGGCACTCCATGCTGCAGACACAATGAATCAATCAGCATGCAATATACTGTACAATGAAACAAATGCTGTCCCCATGACAGGAAGCCTCTGCCAGTCACATTTTGCAAGGGTAGGATGGAATCCCTCTGTCTAGCAAATCTGTTTGACAGAATTTTGACAAAGACACTGCTGACAAAGCCTTGAGAGATATCTTGTACATTTGGTAGTCAACCAGTGTAGCATTTGGCTGCAAAATTTTACAGAAACACTTGTCAAACAAGTGTTTTGTTTGGTTATCTTTTTTTGTAGGGTATAGAACTGAATTGATGGCATCTGCTTGTCAAATTTAAAAATCTATGAGCTAAAGTTTGTCTTAGATGACCAGTACAAAACAGAGGTATTAAACAGAAAACACACTAGCATTTGGTCACTGATCCCCCAAGTGCCCATGGGGGATCAAAATACCAACTGGTAGCCTGCCACCAGCTTGCTTCTAAATTCATTGTGTTCAGCACCACACATATTCTCCCTCTTATCATTTATGACTTATCTCTCTTGAAATTCTATTCTCAAGTTAGTGCTCTTGTCTTGAGATATAATTCTTTTTTTCTTCATATCAAACTCTGCATTACATCCTTTTCTTTTAGAAAATGCTGCTGAATGGAAGAGATTAGCCTGCTATTGTCATCTGCTTCTGTAAGCCCCCAAAGGAAAGGAGGCCTGCATGGGCGGATCAATAGCCGTGGCTCACAGACTACACCTTTAAATATCTCGCCGCAAAACAGATAGCTGGGTACATTTTTCATTTTCATATCCTCCTTGGGGAAAAGAGGTGATATGCATCTGATAAATGAAAGGGCATCCATCTATCAAATAGTGAGATTTTTAGTTAACTTTAATCATCTACAGGTCTGAGCTGTTGCTCAAAATATGTTGAATACCATTTCTATCATTTTTCATTTTGAGCTGTGCACCTGGTGAAAATCCACTTGACGGATAAGTCCCAAGCAATGCTGAAATATTTTCAGTTTCAATTTGAACATGTCCAATGTATCATCCAGAAGGAAATCAAATTGAGTATGGGCAGACGTGGCAATGGCAGCTAAGAAGCCTAGCAGGTTCTGTCCATTTTGCAGTCCCATCTAAGCCGCTAATGGCCTTACATACTGTATGGATAAGCTCCATGTGAGCCACATGAATACAGCAAACAAACAAAAAAAACAGTTCTCCTCTTGGAGAATTTTGTATGCATTTTCTTGCATTATAATGCAACAAAATCATAATGAACACAATGATTCTTGCAAGTGATGACTAATATGTACCCATAGAAAAGCCTACAGTCCTACAGAGCAACAGCAACCAGCAAACCTTTGCATTTGAGAACCAATGGCTGTGATTGTCACCAAGTACCACGATGCCTGCTAATTAATACAACATGACTCTACTGACTTTAACAATAAATTCTGCAGCTAAATAGAATTATAGACAGTTATTTTTATTTATAATTTATGTGTCATTTCTGAAAACCAAACTAATACTCTGAGAAAACTGTCATATTAGACTCAACAGGAGTGCAGCTGCTAAATCCAATTTGTCCTTCTATTCTGAAGATCATGAATTACCTTATGTTTTGTTTGTTTATTTTTATTTTTTTGTCTGCAAACCTACATAGCTGTAACTTTAGTGAAATATTGCACTAAAACCCACAAACTCTCTCTCCCTCTTTCTGTCTGTTTGCTCACAAACTTCTCCTTTAAGTGATCAGGAGTTGAGCAACCAAAACTGGTGCACAAGTACATCTTGTATCCCTGAAGGTTCCAATCGATAATAGATATTATGCATCATGTCGCTTTGCAACCGTACTAATAGGCTATTTTATATTATTTAAATTTCAGGACAAGATCTGATTTACTAAATATTGAATATTTCCAAAGAGTGATGTTTACACTATCAATATAGCATTACATCATTTGACACATTAACTTATGAAGTTAAGTTTACTGTATTAAAGGAACTTGCAAGTATGCCATTATGAACTGAATGGGGTTGGCAGCTGGCTAATGAGTGTAGTAGTAGGCTTATTTTTATCTAATTTTTTTTTTTTAAATAATTAGACAGTTGACGTGGCCCCTTAATCATACATATGAACACATTTCGCCGTAGATGAATATTTAATAGCTCATATTTATCATCTGTTATTCATATAAACACCATCTACCCACCTTACCTTTTCTTACTTTTCTCAACATGATTAAGTATATCAGTTTGCCAACAGTATAACAGACCAAACAATACAACAGCATGGATATACACTAGTATGTAAATTATACGTTAGGACACTTACAAGTTGGATCTCAATTTGAAAGCGGAAGTATAAAACAGAGCGCAACAGTGGTATAAATTCAGTGGGCTGCAAAACCCCTCGTGACAAATCGCCCACTGATTGTTAAAGCTCAGCCAGAAAACAATCGATCAGTACATATAGATTTATTTTTTTTATTTTGGTGTGTGTGGATTCTGTTTAACTGCAATTTTAGACCACAGTGTCACGTGACTGGGCTCCAGCCTGAATGAATCTTTCTTTTTTTTTGTCTAACACAATTCATAGTCGTGTAAAAGATTGGCCTACCTGCAGCCGCTGCATTCTTGAATGGCCAAGTATTGATCACAAGAGGTAGCGATGCATGTCCAAGAGTTAAAAGCGACGTTAAAGTGCAAATCAGTAGAAATGTAAACATTTTGTCCTGTCGATGCATGGATATTACTACAACACTTTTATCACTTCATTGCTATATTCGCGCGGTTACCATTTACAGCCCCATAAGACGTTAGAAAAACAAACACACAAGAGCTGCTTGAAAAACACAACTCGTGTGTTTAATTAATCTCGCATTTAAACTTCCTTGTTGGGTCACATGCTGAGTGGGTGGGTTTTTTCCATTAAAGGAACAGTCATGAAAAGCTCACGTGAACTGTGTTATCTTATGAATAATTTTATTTTTTGTCTTTTTTTATTTAAATACTTCGAAGGGGGACAAATATTAACTATAGAAGTAATATTGGCTTCAAACATGAAAGAGAACTTGTAAACCTCTTTTGCGACAGCTTTCACTTGTTAGAAAAACCAGCATATAGGAAATAGTTTGGAAAGTACTGTTGTAAATTTACAGTTTTCTAATATTTAACAAGCTAATGTGCTGCTTACTAGCACAATATTGATTCAGACTGATTAACTTTGTATGCGAGGAAAGCTAACGCCTGCTATCGTGCTAATTTGCTAGACTAATAACATCCAGTTGTATTCTTGCAGCCACCTGACCTTTTTATTGGCTCTACTCATTACTTGCACCAGTGCGTTCAGACTTGACCGCTTGAAGAGTGTGTCTAAGTATTTGCTGCTTGTGCTTTCAGCCATTGTTGTTGTTTGTGTTAGAAGGTTTAATCTCAGGACAGTCTGTTTGTGCTTGGCAAATTTCAGCAAGTTGACAAAGCTGCCCCATAGAGCTCCCCTTGTTGCTGGCTATTTTCTCAGGCTATTTTCAGCTTTGCCTGCTGTGTTGCTGCAGTTATCTTGACACATATTCAGTTTGTTAGACGTAGGGTATACAATATACATTTGTTGCAGGACTTCTATGGTTGTCTCTCAGTTTGCTCATTGTTGGTGTTAGATAGCCTTCTGTTATCTTTATCAAGCTGCTGCATCTGCCCATGTACAGTTTTTTCCACACATGCAGAAAAGGTGTCTCTTGGGGTTCAATTTGATGCTTGTTGCCATCATACTATTGATCTCTGTATTATACCCTAAAAAACTAACAAGATTGTGTGGCTGAAGATATGCACTCTGGTGACACTTTCATTGCAGGCTCTGCTCTCATTACACCTCTCCTGTCAGGAGAGGAAATAACTGAAGTTATACAAAATAAGAAGCTGTACACACTAAGTATTACAAGATAAAATGCCAACGACATCAAGTCAGCTCAACTACAAGACTAATAAAAATGTCCAGAAAGTGTCCAGACCTTTTTTTTTTTTTTACAGTCCTGCTATTGTTGTAGACCTGTAATTACAAATAGATAAAAACGAGAGAAGTGAGAACCTCCAGGAACATCAGCCATATCAACAGCACACTATCAAGAACTTTTTTTCATGGGGCTGAAGCTTATCTCAGCTGTCATCTGTCCTAGGGTGAGAAGCGGGGTACATCCTGAAAGGGTTGCAAATTGCAGAGCTGACACAGAGAGACAGACAAGCATTCATGCTCACATTCTGACCTACTGCCAATTTTGAATCACTAATTAACCTAAAATGCTTGTCTTTGCACTGTTGGAGGAAGTGGGAGTACCTGGAGAGAACACACATAAACTGGGGAGAAAGCTGAGAGCTGGCTGGTGAATTCGAATCTAGGACGTTCTTGCTTTGAGGCATATCATTATGGTGTTACAAAGTTAATCATATATGTACTTGACTCACCCTGTGGGCAGTCTTTGTTTGTCCTTCAAGCTCAGGAACTTGAGGGTCCTATGCAGCAACGTATCTGTTTCTAGAACTGCCCTCATCTGGACAGAGATCAAAGATGTCATTTCTGAAATCTGCTGGAGCCATTGGTCCAGTTTGGGGGTCACATACCCAAGTGTTACAGTTACTACAGGGACCACTGTTGCCTTTACCTTCCACATCTTCTGTTGCTCTTCTCTCAGTCCTTGGTATTTCTCAAGCTTTCATCCTGATGTTGTTGTTATCACTTGATGTACCTACATCTACCACTATGACCTTTTTTCTCTGCTTGTCCACCATTAACGGGGCGATCGTGGCTCAAGAATTGGCAGTCCATCTTGTAATCGGAAGGTTGCCGGTTCGAGCCCCGGCTCGGACAGTCTCGGTCGTTGTGTCCTTGGGCAAGACACTTCACCTGCTGCCTACTGGTGTTGGCCAGAGGGGCCAATGGGGTGATATGGCAGTCTGCCCAAGGGCAGCTGTGGCTACAACTGTAGCTTGCCTCCACCAGTGTGTGAATGTGAGAGTGAATAAATAGTGGAATTGTAAAGTGCTTTGAGAGTCTCAAAAAGCGCTATATAAATGCAATCCATTAGTATTATCATTATTAGTAGTAGTAGTATATAGTTGGTTAGCGATCACAAATTTATCCACCTTTATCTGGAAGTGCCGCAGGATTTTAGCTTCATCATTCATGATTGTATCCCATTTTGACCTTGGGTCTCCAGGCCATACTTGGCAGAGATGCTCCTGTTTACTATGCCAGACATTATGGCATCCCATGTATGGCTTGCCTGGTACCATCAGGTACCTCAGGCACATCTCTAAACAGCCTGCATATGGGGTCTTGAATGGTGTGATGGACCTCAACCTATGTTGATCTTGTACTTGTTCCTGTGCTGCCTTGATTAGTGCCTCTGTGCTTTATTTCAGCCTAGTTATATATTCTCTAGTGCAGACACATAAAAAAGAGGTGATTTCCTTTATTAGTTATAAGAACTTTGAAAAGTTCCTGCTGTCTGAATATAAAGTGACTACACGGGAACTACTCTATGGGTATATTGGATTCGGGAACTCGGAGCTTGCCAAACAACATTTTAAGGAGCATGTACAAAAATGAGGATGACAAAAGATAATATGGTTAAAAAGTCCAGCAACATCCTCCAGCAATAGGCACTGCTCATCAGCTGAATAATAATACTATCGTGAAACATGGTGGTGACAGCCTAATTCAATGGAGCTGATTCAGTGGAGACAGGGAGACTCATCAGAACAGATGGAGGGATTCAGAAAAAGACCTTTAGTGGCCGAGTACTCCCAGACTCATATCATATAGAATATTCTGTCGGGAGTCCCAGGGATGCCAGTTCATGGATGTATCCTGTCCACTCTGACAGAGCTTGAAAGGATCAGCCTGAAAGAATAGATAAACTTCCCAAATCCAGGTGTGGAAAGACTTTCCAAAGGATACTCAAACCTTATCCTTCCAAAAGGGGTGCTGACAAAGTACTGAACTTTGAAACGAAAAAATAAATAGATTAAAAAAGAATAATAATTTTCAAAATAATTTAAAATACACACAAAAAACTGCAATGGGTTACTGCAATGGTTTATATCCATTTGTCACTTTAAAGTGAAGAGTCACTGAATTTTAAAGCGAAGGTTTTCTTTTTTTTTTTTTCTTTTTTTTTTTTTTTGTGTCCCGTTTGGATCTTTAGCCATCAGAATTGTTGTCTTAAGGCCAAGAAAGATGCCAGGCGGATTTATTTTACCAAGTGGATCATCATGGCCTTGCCATATTGGTCCATTTGATTGACCTTTATTATAATTATGAATTTATTTTATTTTCAGTTGCTACAAACGGGACAGACATGACTGGGGGATAGGACAGGGAGAAAGAATGAAAGAAAGAGAGGGAGAGAAAGAAAACCAAAGGGGAGAAGAGACGGTGAGAAGGGGGGAAGAAAGAAAAAAAAACAAAAAAACACCTGGATCACCTGTATGGAGAAAAAAATACAGAAGAGAAAGCAAACAACAAAGAGCAACATAATAAAAAAAACGGCACCATCACAATAAACTAGCTAGCAGTAAATATCAGTAGATGCTAAGTAATAAACAATATTGTGCAGCACGCAAGATAGACAGCGTACAATGTGCTTTGAGGCAGCAGCCAAGAAAGCTGTAGTCCGCGTCTGTGAATACCCGTGTGTACACCTGTGAGCATACCTGTGTGGATCAGCATGCTTGCATTCCAAAGGTTTCTCCATGTAACGATCTGCTAGGGAGTGTGGGGAGCCACAGCCCCGTCCTCCAGGGTATGAAGCAGGTATGGAGGAGATCAAAACTCCAGACATCCAGAGGCCCCCAGAACACAAGAGACCAAGGAAGACCAACAGAGGGGCAGCCGCGCCACTGTCCCAGTAAGAGCTGAGGAGAGTCCCAGATGAGGGCTCACTCAGCAGCCACGGAGCAGAAGCCAGGGGGAGTTGCAGTGACGCGCCCGTGAGCTCGTCCGGCTGTGCCTGAGTGACCGAGCCCCAGGCCGAGAGGCCGGGGGCACCCCACCTCCGAAGTGGCCCGAGCGAGCCCCAGGCTCCAGGCCCCGATAAGTGGCCGCCAAGGAGTGAGCCGGTGTGTACCCGGACACCCACCCCCAGACACAAAGAACCACCAACGCACCGACACCTGAGGGAGTCCGCCACTGGCAGGGGAAGTGGTGGTGGGTGGAGATAGGCCTCCAAACCTTGGAGGGCCTGAGATGTCCCCAGAGAGGTGGCGTCTGATACCCAACCTGACATATAGACAAAGACATAGAGGCACACACAGACACAAACATCCATTCCCACCCTCGTGCTCTCATATGCACTTAAAAAGCAAAGGTTTTCTGAGTGATCACTTTTATCATATGATAAAGCATTATCATTTTAATGTGACCCCTGTCTAAGTGTCCTAGGGAACTGGGGATACTGAATGATTCAATGACTATGCAAATCATATGAATTACATGTTGTGGACTTTATGGTGAGAGCTTTGGAGTTCTGGACATTTTTAGAATCAGTGCTAGCATTTATAACAGCTCTACTGGTAGCATCTAATCACCCAAAACTTAAAACAAACAACAGAATTAGAATGAAAACAACGGAATTTGAATGAAAACAACGGAATTAGAATGTATAGAACAGAGTTTGAATGAAGGAAACAGAATTCTAAAACAAACAATAGAATTTGAATAAAAAGAGTGGAATTAGAATGAAAACAACAGCAATTCAATGAAAACAACAGAATCTCAATGAAATGAATGGAATTAGAATGAAATGACTAGAATTTGAATGAAAACAACTGAATTGGAATGAACAGACCAGAATTTGAATGAAAACAATGGAAACAGAATGAAAAGAACAGAATTTGAATGAAAACAATGGAAGTTTAAAACAAACAACAGAATTTGAACGAAAACAACGGAATTAGAATGAAAACAACGGAATTTGAAAACAAACAACGGAATTTGAATGAAAACAACGGAATTAGAGTGTACAGAACAGAGTTTGAATGAAAGCAACAGAATTCTAAAACAAACAATAGATTTTTTTTCAAAAAGAGTAGAATTAGAATGAAAACAACAGCATTTGAATGAAAACAACAGAATCTCAAAGAAATGAACGGAATTACAATGAAATGACTAGAATTTGAATGAAAACAACAGAATTGGAATGAACAGACCAGAATTTGAATGAAAACAACGGAATTAGAATGAAAACAACGGAATTTGAAAACAAACAACGGAATTTGAATGAAAACAACGGAATTAGAGTGTACAGAACAGGGCCCTGTTTCAGGAAGCCGGTTTGGAAAACTCAGAGTGAAAAACGACACTCACGGTTGAGTAACCCCGAACTGTCCAACTCGGAATATTCGGTTTCAGAAAGGCTGATAACAATTAGTTCAGTCAACGCGGAGTTGCTTTAACCCCAAGTGAAGCGCGCGGACGAGGATACATAAAGCCCTGATAAGCGGAGCACAGATTAAGCGAGTCACCATGGAGACGGAGGGAAAGAAGGCGCGGTCAATGTATTTTACAGCGCTTGAGGCCGAAATTCTGATGGCAGCATATGCCGATAACATGCAAATTCCGCGGAAAAAAGTAACACAGCCACAGCTGCAAAAGAAAGGGAGCATGCATGGCAAAACATAGCCGACAGAGTCAATGCGTGAGTGTTAATTTAAACATTGATCTAGGGATTTCCACCCATTTAACACGTTATTTTATCATATGTTATTTTATTTGTTATTTTATACATTTTATTTTTTGATGTGACGTGAGCGCAGGTGCAACCCAACAGGCCCCAAACGTTCCTGGCAGCAAGTAAAAATGAAATATAAAAATATAGTCCAAACAGGTAAGGCGTAATTGTATTATGAGCCATAGTGCTTGGTCTGTTTGTCCCATGTAAATCAATTGCAGTTAGAGGCTACATTAATTTTCTTTCTGTAAGCACTTATTGAAATTATCTGAGCACATTACAAGTACATATTTGCTTACTCTGTATGCTCAAATGTGGCCCGTTATAGCCAACAGAAAAAAAGCGGAGGCCCGAAAAACAGGTGGGGGTCCTCCACCACCACCACCACTCACAGAGGCTGAGCAGTTGGCCCTCAGCCAAAACAGTGGGCGCCCTGTGGCCGAAGGCATCTCTGCGGGGACATCCTCTGAGTCAATAACCCCGCAAGACACAAGTGCCTACATAAGGGGTAAATCCAAAATAATACATGATGTGCATACATCCTTTCTCCACAGTCACCTTTGCAGTGCTACTCATTCATTTGATAAACTCTTTACCATAATGAATTATTTTGTAGTGAAGTTATTTTCCTACTGATTTTGCCTTCCCTCAGCCTTGGTTGTCTTTGAGAGCATAATGACAATGAAGTGTAAGGTGATTGGTATGTTTGTTAATTGCCATTTGGTCCCTTGTAAGTTATAAGTGACCTGTATGAACCTCATATTCTATCAGTTGATGGTGGTGGTGTACTGCATCTGGTGCAGCCTCCTGTTGAGCCAGACCAACATGCAGTTGTGAGTAATACTCCACAGATTATATGAGTTTACAGTAGAACAGCAATGTTGTTTATTTCTTTACTACAGGAAAATAATGAAGAAACATTGACAGCTGTTACAGAGGAGGAAGCAACAGAGACACTTTATGAGGTTTACATCTTTTAATACTTTGTGTACAGGAAACACAGGCGACCAATGAAGCCAGTTGAACAAAAAATCTGTTTATTCCTCTTTCAACATGTTGAGGTGATGGGTCAAAAGAAATGATTGTGACATATGGTGTCTCTGACTGCGCTTCCATCTTGTATGTCCGTGGGAGGGTCAGGATGTTCATGGTTTGGATCACTGCTGATGTTTGGTTCAGAAGGACAGTGTTCTCCTCTAATTGTGGCAATGTTGTGAAGAATCACACATGCCACAATAATGTCACATGCCCTTTCTGGGGTGACCCTGAGTCTTTGCAGGCACTGGAACCGGGCCTTAAGCATTCCGATAGTCATTTCAATTCTGGCTCTTGTCCTGCAATTAGCCAGATTATATCGCTGCTGTGGGCCCGGTTCAGGGTCAGGGTAAGGGGTAAGCAAATAGGGTAAACATGGATACCCCCTATCACCAAGCAAGTAGCCAGTGAACTCTCCTAAGACAGAAGGATACACTTCAGTTCAAATGTCCCTGAAGCAATTGGTCTTTATATATTTTAAAGTATTCTCAACTCACCATGTCCAAATTTTGTGCTCAGTGTACATTCACGGAATATTTGTGAGTCATGGACAGAGCCTGGCCACTTGGCTTCCACATTTGTGATAATGTTGGCAGCATCACATATGATCTTCACAGTGCAGAGAACACAAATTAGCATCCATTACTATAATGAAATAATTTGTTAGTTTGACATGCTACAGGGAACTATGTACCTGTACTTTAATGCTGTGGAAAGACTTCCTGTTCACATAGTCTCCTTCATTTACTGAAGGAGCAATGATTGGAATGTGGGTGCCATCTGTACAGCCAATCACGCCTGGGAACCGTGAGAATAAATGTGAAATTTAAGTAGTAGTTCAAGTATCACCACATCATAAATTAAGTTTTGGTCATCCTGATACCTGCAATTTTGTGGCATCCCTCTTTGATAAATCTTGTGGGTCTATGACCGGGGAACACCACAGACGAGTACAGGAGACGTTTCAGTGCAACTGTAACAACCTGACTGCCCGACAGACAGTAGCCTTGGAAACGTGCTCAGCGTCACCAATATTATACAGAAAGCTCCCGTTTGCAAGAAACCGAAGTGCGATACAAATAATATGCAATGAACTGAGAGCATGTCCGCGATGTGTCACATGCGTAATATATGGCCTGAGGATGTTATCCAAATAAATTATAGATTGTGCTGAGAAACAGTAACGTTCACACAGAAAATCATCAGGAAATGATAAAATGTCCAAACGCGCTCTGATCACTCTCTCCCGGCGGAGAGCTCTGCGGAGAATTTGGGCTTCACGATCTACTGGCTCTTCAAGGAAGTGGCACGCCATGTCTGACACTTCCTACTGTCAGGTTTCCGACAAAGGGGCGGAGACAGTCAGGGTTAGTTGTAGTAAACCTGCTAGGGGGCAGGTTAGCTTCACGGAGTGTGTCGTCATAGTGACTCACTCAGGCTGCAGCTGAACTCGCTTTGTGAAACCGAAAACCCAGAGTTTTCGTTAACTCAGGGTATACTTACTCAGTTTTTCCACTAAACCGGCTTCCTGAAACAGGGCCCAGAGTTTGAATGAAAGCAACAGAATTCTAAAACAAACAATAGAATTTTTTTTCAAAAAGAGTAGAATTAGAATGAAAACAACAGAATCTCAAAGAAATGAATGGAATTACAATGAAATGACTAGAATTTGAATGAAAACAACAGAATTGGAATGAAAACAACGAAATTAGAATGAAAACAACGGAATTTGAAAACAAACAACGGAATTTAAATGAAAACAACGGAATTAGAATGTACAGAACAGAGTTTGAATGAAAGCAACAGAATTCTAAAACAAACAATAGAATTTAAAAAAAAGAGTAGAATTAGAATGAAAACAACAGCATTTGAATGAAAACAACAGAATCTCAATGAAATGAACGAAATTAGAATGAAATGACTAGAATTTGAATGAAAGCAACGGAATTAGAATGAACAGACCAGAATTTGAATGAAAACGATGGAAATAGAACGAAAAGAACAGAATTTGAATGAAAACAACAGAATTTGAATGAAAACAACAGAATTTGAACGAAAACAACAGAATTTGAACGAAAACAACAGAATTAGAAATAAAACAACGGAATTAGAATGAAAACAACGGAATTAGAATGTACAGAACAGAGTTTGAATGAAAGCAACAGAATTCTAAAACAAACAATAGATTTTTTTTTAAAAAGAGTAGAATTAGAATGAAAACAACAGCATTTGAATGAAAACAACAGAATCTCAAAGAAATGAACAGAATTAGAATGAAATGACTAGAATTTGAATGAAACCAACATAATTTGAATGAAAACAACGAAATTAGAATGAAAACAACGGAATTTGAAAACAAACAACGGAATTTAAATGAAAACAACGGAATTAGAATGTACAGAACAGAGTTTGAATGAAAGCAACAGAATTCTAAAACAAACAATAGAATTTAAAAAAAAGAGTAGAATTAGAATGAAAACAATACCATTTGAATGAAAAACACAGAATCTCAATGAAATGAACAGAATTAGAATGAAATGACTAGAATTTGAATGAAAGCAACGGAATTACAATGAACAGACCAGAATTTGAATGAAAACGATGGAAATAGAATGAAAAGAACAGAATTTGAATGAAAACAACAGAATTTGAATGAAAAAAACGGAATTAGAATGTACAGAACAGAGTTTGAATGAAAGCAACAGAATTCTAAAACAAACAATAGAATTTTTTTTAAAAAGAGTAGAATTAGAATGAAAACAACAGCATTTGAATGAAAACAACAGAATCTCAATGAAATGAACGGAATTAGAATGAAATGAATAGAATTTCAATGAAAACAATGGAATTGGAATGAACAGACCAGAATTTGAATCAAAACAATGGAATTAGAATGAAAAGAACAGAATTTGAATGAAAACAGAATTTGAATGAAAACAACAGAATTTGATCAAAAACAACGGAATTTGAATGAAAACAATGGAAGTTTAAAACAAACAACAGAATTAGAATGAAAAACACAGAATTAAAATGAAAAGAACAGAATTTGAATGAAAACAACAGAATTTGAACAAAAACAACGGAATTAGAATGTATAGAACAGAGTTTGAATGAAAGCAACAGAATTCTAAAACAAACAATAGAATTTGAAGAAAAAGAGTAGAATTAGAATGAAAACAACAGCATTTGAATGAAAACAACGGAATTTCAATGAAAAGAGCGGAATTAGAATGAAATGAATAGAATTTGAATGAAAACAACGGAATTACAATGAAGAGAACAAAATTTGAATCAAAACAATGAAATTTGAATGAAAACAACAGAATTTGAATGAAAGATGTTTGCAACCCCTGACAATAACAGAATCAGGGCATCTAAATTTTATGGGAGCTTCAGAGAGGCACACGCTCCCAGTTTGGGGGGACTGAGGCGGTGTTGGGAGAAAGATCTGGGTATCCAGATCTCAGAGGACAGTTGGAAGATGCTGATCTCATCATGGTATGTTTGCTCACCTGAAACACAGTCTCAACTTATCCAGTACAAGTTGCTTCACAGAAACTATTGGACACCCAGTAAATTAGTCAGGTTGAAGCTTGCAGATAAGGACAATTGTTGGAAATGTCAGCAGGAAGTCGGGACTCTAGTTCATATGTTGTATACATGTCGGAAAAATGATTATTTGTGGGATGGGATCATCAACTTGGTGAATGATATTTTTAAACTTAATCTTTCTAAATCTCCAGCTATATGCGTCCTGGGCCTACTACCTGACGATAACATTCTCTCAAAAAAACAGAGATTGTGGATGCGTCTGGCTTTTATAACTGGTTGCAGGGTAATTCTTAGGCATTGGAAGTCATCCAGCCCCTGTTCTTTCAAGGAATGGACCGAACAAATGTCTAGGATGGCATCATATGAACGGGTTATGTATAGAATGAAGGGAAGAGAAGATATTTTTGAGCAGGTCTGGGGTCCCTTTTTGCGGTACATTGACAATGTCTCTTAGACATTATGATAAATGGTCTCTTAGAGGGATATTTCATGTGTCATTGGTATTTTGGTTGTTGTCTTTTTTTTTTTTTTTTTTTTTTTTTTTTTTTTGCACCAGGGGGTTTCACCCTTATTCGTTTTTGTTTTTGCTGATGTTTTCCAGGAGGCGGTGTATTATTTTGTTTCTCCTGGGTTTTATTTATTTTATTTATTTATTTATTTATGTAATTTTTTTTTTTTTTTTTTTTTTTTTTTTTTTTTTGTTTGTTAGTGTGTTGTTTGTTTGCTTGTCTTAGTTTGTTTGTTTGTTTAGAAACGGACAGAGAACTGACAGTATGATTATTGCAGTTGTATATTTATTTATTAATGTTTCTGTCCATCCAAAAATATTAATTAAAAAAAAAAAAAAAAAAAAAAAAAAAAAAGAATTTGAATGAAAACAGTGGAAGTTTAACTAAGGCACCTAGCATAACCTAGTTTCTTTCAATTTGCCAACCTTGTTTGTATTTTCACTTTGATGTATGTATGTTTGATTTAAGTATGGACTGATGGGAAAATAGGCATTCTATGAATGTAAAATTAAATCAAGGCCAAAACAGTGGGCATAAAACATCAACGTGTGAATACTTCAGAATCCACTGTAGCTGTTTTGCGGTTCAGTGGCTGGATGCTTCAAAGCATGCACTCGGTCTTTCAGACATGAAATACACTCTAAGCCTGCACTTTTTTTAAACTTTTTTTTCCCAAAACAAAATAATAATAATAATGAATTGGATTTATATAGCGCTTTTCAAAGCACCCAAAGCGCTTTACAATACCACTATTCATTCACACACTGGTGGAGGCAGCTACAGTTGTAGCCACAGCTGCCCTGGGGCAGACTGACAGAAGCGAGGCTGCCATATCGCACCATCGGCCCCTCTGACCAACACCAGTAGGAGGTAGGGTAAAGTGTCTTGCCCAAGGACACAATGACCAGGACATTCACCCAATCCCTAAAAAAATGAACAAATATGTAATTGTTGAGAAAAACATTTACTGTTCTTCCACAATCAATGTCATGCCTCGCTGTTAGTGTTTTTGATTTTGCCTAAGACAGACATAAATCATCTTGCTAGAACATAAACATATTTTTCTGAAAGTACTGAAACACACATTTTTTGTATTACAGAAAAAAAAATCTCATGTAAGATTGTAAAATCCTTGTAATCCCTGGACGATACTGTTCATAAAAATCAATGAAAAGATTGTTTCACACAGCTCACTCATGCCTGCTGCTCAATGGAGACATTATTGGCCTATTGCAGAAAAACCAAATGATGAATGTAAACCTTTGGATTTTCATTACAAGTCACTCATCAAACTAAAATTCCCTTGGAGAATACGCTTGGCATTAAGTCATCAGATGAGTATTATCTTCAGTCATTTTAGCATATAAATCTATCTTAGTGTTCCATTCGTTTTTTCCTCTTCTTCATCAATTTACCTCCTGGTAAGAAGCATTTGATTGTGACAGAGTGAAGGAAACTGTCTGTGGTGAGAAGTTTTGGCATACTCTTCAAGTCATACCATATGGTACTACTTTGACACTACGTGCCTCATGCTGGGATTTTCTTTGAAGTTCCTTGAATAACATATCCCTGCAGAGGAGGCAAAGTGTCCCTCAAAACAGCAAACTTGATAGAATTGGATCCTCTCATTTTGAATCAAACAAGAACAAAGCATGGGCCAGGCGAAGAAACTAACAATGTAGTCTAACCTTGAGACGTGGACGCCAACAGCATGCCCTCTTTTACATTATTCATATGAAAAATACAATTTCCACTTATATTTTATTCATTGGTTTTCCTTAAACAATCAGAAGTCCTAGTGTGATTTGACAGGAATCTTATGGAGAGAAAATGGATAAGAGAGAAAGAGTATTATTACTTCCACCTGTGTTATTGATCCAAATTAAACAACAGTACCTATAAGAATCTCTTTTGACTAATAACTTCATCAATCACCTATGTCTTTTCAACTTGTTGCTTAATGTTCTTTATAACAGTCTCAGAGGGCATAAACTATGTCAGAATAGGTAAGTGCAATCTTAAAAGCTGCATATATGTATAACCAAGACACTGCAGTGTTGTAACGCATGACGAACCACATCTGCTATAACCGACAGTTGCTGACAGTCTTTAGTAGTGATATGCAGAAGGTGTTTTAGAATAGAGCGCAGGTGATACTGATTTGAAGGCAATATCAAATACAGTACACTTTGCTATAAATTTTACTTTCATGAAACACCTTTCAGTTTTTGACAGGGATAAAATGGTGATGATTCCACTTCATTATCTAAGAATTTAGTGCATGGTTGCTGTTTATAGGACTGTATTGAATTGAAAAGTGTTCCTAATATTTTACAAAACTCCACTTTCTCTTTCATAAACAGTTTTCTGGTCGGCAAGACATGTAAAAGAAATAGTTAATTATTGAACATAAACATTAAAAAAACATAAATTTTGAATCTCTGTGCTGCAGCGTCTCGTGAAATAGCAAAAAACAGAGATTCCTTTAGGCTGTATTTTAATAATGGATTGGAATTATATAGCGCTTTTCAAGGCACCCAAAGTGCTTTACAATGCCATTATTCATTCACTCTCACATTCACACACTGGTGGAGGCAGCTACGGTTGTAGCCACAGCTGCCCTGGGGCAGACTGACAGAAGCGAGGCTGCCATATTCCACCATCGGCAGCTCTGGCCAACACCAGTAGGCAGCAGGGTAAGGTGTCTTGCCCAAGGACACAACGACCAGGACAGAGAGCCCGGGGATCGAACCGGTGACCTTCCAGTTACAGATACGCTTCCCAACCCCCCTGAGCCACGGTCGCTCAAGGGGTTGCAACCGTCATCTCTAAGACCAGAGATGAAGCTGACTGGTTAGATTATCAAAAAATTGGTATCTGTAAATCAAAGATAGCAAAGTGCCATCTGTAATAAAGTGGTGCCCTTTAAATGTGCATATCCTAATTGGATATGTTGATTCTGAAGAATGCCCAGTAACCATGTTCACTTGAGGGATTATCATCCTGGTTAAATTATTCTTGTCAGATTTTCTAGAAAAACAAGAATAAACAATTTTTTTTCATCCTGTAACTCATACAATGCCAAACAAAAGAAGCCGACTGAAATAAAGGTTGTTTGTTTTTCTTCGTCGTGAATGACAGCTTAGGTTACAAGTTCTTTTTTAGGGTGTCCTGAACAAACGCTTTGAAGATTTGTCCAAAACCCTGCCTTTGTAACACAGTTGCCAATGGAAAAGTTCTGATCGTAGAATTGCCAGTTTTGTTAAAAGATAAGTTGTCTTTCAAAGGGCTAAAATGGGGTAAAATGCCAGTAAGGTAAGCTGCGATACCAGCTGCCAAACACAAAAACAAATATATATATATATATATTCCACGGCTGGCACAGGACGCAGGATGGGCTATTCCTTTGAACAGATCTGTCTTCAGAGAAAACACAACCTAAGTCTCTCATCCAACATCAGTTAAAATACTTCTGCCATAAAAGTTTTTTTTTCATTAAGTTACAAAAAAAGTTAGGAGGTTTATCCAGCTTTTGCACCTTAAAGCATAGCCAAGAAATTCCAATTACCCAGCTAAGCTAGCTGCAAATTTATTTGACACATACCCTCTTTGTTAAGTTTGGTGACCACCTGCTATGCTTTGAACAACTGTTGGGATTACTGCTACTTATAACCTCTGAATGAAATGTGGACAAAAAATAAATAAATAATGATAACAATAATAATAAAGCGTATAAATTCATAATTAAAATGTTTAATTAAATCATTAATATACAGTATTTTAGTTGCATATGGCATATACTACATACATTTTATATACTATTGTAAACACGCATAATTTTTACATTTTCTTTTTAATTTTTTGTCATAAAAAATAACATTTATTAAAAATAAAGCTGAACCTACATGACTACATAAATGCAAATTTCAAACAAAGAAAGAAATTTAGCCAAAACAGCTACTGAAAATCAACGATTTTTAATTCTCAGAGTACAAAAGTCAATGTCCGAAACCATATTTTACCATATCTCTGAACTGAAATGTGCAACGAAAGAGCCCCCCACCCCCCAGCTCTTACTTTGTCATTCCTCCCATGTTTTCATGCAGCTTTAAAAAATAAATAATACAAACATTTACATTGCGCTTTACTGTACGTCAATTCCCTCATGTCAATGCACTATAGAGGTTTAAATATTATGCACATATGTTAAGAAAAGCCAATGTCATTCAATAACAAGCCCTCATTTGCATAATTTTTTTATTTTATTTTATTTTTTTACTTTGAGTCATGTCAGCTCTTCAGATCATGTTAGCAAATCTGCATAGTCAGTCAGCCATCTACAGAAGCTTCAGGAGCTTAGATACAGCTGTATTATTTGTGATTGAATGTTTGAATCTTGTGCAAACTAGGATCTGAGGCCATTCAATGTTTGCTTTTTCATTCAGCTGAAGCTTGCTGAACAGACTGTCAGACATGCCAGATTAAAGATACCGTAAATCCATGCATGCACTTCTAACTAACAGATGGAAGCAGGAAGACAGTGCCCAGTTAGGTGTCATGTATACTGTCCTGTTTCTCCAGTGGGAATATAAGGAAGCTTCATTGTGAAGAATCCAATGTGGACCGCTTATATTATTCCAGTTTTTCCTCAGCTCAAGACATCGCTTCTCTTCCCTGCATTTTAGACATAATTTTGTTAACATTTAGTCCTCAAAAAATAGTCCAGCCTTACTTTTTCTCCTAAATCTATTCATGGACAAATGACTAATTGATGTTTTATTTTCTATCGATGTCTCAAGGCAATATAAAAAAAAAAAAAGTATTTTCCAGAAGTTCCACCTGGTCAGTATGTATAAGCATCTTGCAGTGCAGTCTAGTATATGTAATAAAGCATAACATACTCCCTTTGGTGTGCTGCAGTTTTATGATAAATGATACAATAAGTTGCAGTTTGTTTGCTGAATTTATGAGAGATAGCAACAGGAAGTTAAGCATTACTCTCATTTATTTCTCATTTTGCTTAAAGGACATTCATCTCTCAGGAGTCCATTTGAGTAAAGTTGAACAAGGATGCCCCCCAAGTACATCAATGTAAAAAATTGAACTCTGGGATAAAGTTAGAAAAAATACATTAAAAGTATCTTGCAATGTTACATCTGGGACAAGGCTCCTTAATTTTGTTACGTAGATTTCTGTGATGCTATTTCCAGTTATTGAAATCACTCTTCACTTCTTCTTTTGTAGTCAACAGTGATATATTCTTAAACACCTGAGTAATGGTTTTAGATTCATTGCACATACTGCACATTTGTTAAAGTCACTCTGCTGGGAAAGGAAATTGCTGTTTAGACAAAGGAAAGTGGCAGAGCAGTGCTCATCAGTAGCTTTAGTGATCCAGCTAAGTCAATCACAATGTAATTGTGCCTGTGATCCAGTGGATGGGGCTGAAGCATTAACCACACAGTGCAATTCTGCTATTCTGTTTATGACACAGTATGTGTAATAATAAAGCTTCAGTGTTGCACTCGCATGATGAGGCCGAAAACCACTTTAAATCTGATTCACAAGTGGCTAAGGTCTAGTTGACAGCCCACTGATGTGTCTGAATTGTTTGAATGAAACTAAAACATCTGTAAATACATATTACAAAAAGAAAATGAGGTGGATGTGGGACTGTTCCCCTGAAAATAGTGTTGCCACATAGAAAATCCTGAGGTTTTTCCAGTACATTGGATCCAAATGCTGCATAAACCTGATCCCTAAACATCTTCCAAAGTTGTTTTAAAGAGGGTTTGTGATGTCTTTAGTGGAAAAATGTCTCGGTAAATGTATCACAAAACCACAGGTATTACTCTGGAGATTTAAATTCCTGTTCACGCATAAGAGAGCAAGAAAAGGCACTTTTTCCAGCACTGGAAGGGGCTCATCTATGTTTTCTTCCCCTCTCTCTCTCTGTCTCTCTATTCCCTGCTGCCTGAAACATCCTGATAAGACACACTAGTATCTGGGGAGGAGTAACCTTATCACACTGAGGTGGGATTCAAATTGTTTGATCGAATGACTGATTTACGTTTTTATTTTTATTTATCTATTTTACTTTTTAGCTTCCTGATGTTGCCATGGGTCACCCAGTCTTCAAAGTGGTGAAGTTGCTGCAGTTACACATTTTCTGCCAGGGTACTGGGGAAATGATTGAAGTACAACAGTTCATAATAAAATAAGAGAACCTAAACTGTTGCCAGCAACCAGTGTAAATGCCACACATATTCATAAATTAGACTCATTTGCATTGTTGTTGTTGTTATTGGTGTATTTTGAAAGGAAAATTCTTTTTTTTATATATTTATTAGTACCTCAAAGAGTAGTAACTTGAGTGACCTGCTGTGTGTGTGTTAGGTTCTCAGGGGATATTCTATATTATTCTATTACTGTCACTGGGGAGAAATAACATAAACCTTTTAACACATTTTTAATTGAAATGATCTGAGATGGAACTACTCCTATGAAATTGTCCCCAGCAAAGCAACATCCATTATTTGACAAACAGACAGTACACTTTACATTTTTTACAAAGCAGCTAAACTTTGTGGTTTTAGTCAGGGACTATTTTAAGTAACACTTCTGATTAGCTTAATGAAAGTAAACAAAATACACTGCAAAGGGAACACATGGCTTTACAGATGCTAGCTTTATTTATAGCACATTAGAGAAACTTTCTGTGGCCTGTTAGTTTTGCTTTGCATAATACAGAATACGGATGGAATACTTTCACCTGAGATAGTATTACAAGAATTTCAAGTGTGTAATCTTCACATGCTTGAGTTAAAGGGAAGGGTGAATGCTTATTCACCAGTGGGATATTACCATTTCCCGGCCTCGCATTCTGACAATAAACTCTTGCAGTCTGCTTGCAGTCTTTTAAATAACCCTTTTTGATGGAGAAACTCGAAAAGAGCAATGTATCCATTATTTTCTTTATGTTTGATGAGTTTGGGGTCAAGGGCCTTTGTCAGTCACTTTCTATCTGTGTTGTTCTGAACTAAAGAAGTAACACTTGGAAGCCCTCAGTCACTGGCTCACACAGGGAATACAACCTCCCGCCAGGGATTGAGCAGACTACCTTATTAATTAGCCTTTGCAGCTTTAGGCCAACCTGCTAACCCATTTAATGAGTAAATAATTGCTTCTTAGGTCTTATGTCATCATGTCTTTTATTAATATGGGAAGTTATCTCAAAATTACTCTTGAACCCTCGGAGTGCCAAAACAAATTTGGAGCAGAGGAGAATTTGGCCCAAAGATCCATCTTTAGGCTATAAATCTTGGAGGATTTGTCCCAAAATAAGATAAATTCCTATTTGATTCCTTAAGGATTTTAGGAATTGTCTAAAGACTTCTTGACAGGGGATTGTTATCAAATAATTGGAAAAGTACATCCAATTTAAATATCTTTCTAGAACTTGTACAAACAGACAAATGAAACTTTGGGTTCCCTTACACTAGTTCACTGTTATTCCTTTTGCCTTACCATGTTTTGCATTATCTGTGTAGAAGGCTTAGCGGTATTTTGCTAAGCTATTCCTGTGTGATTTGCAAATCAATAACTTGTCTTGGCCTCTTGGTCTACAGCTGACTTGTCATTGATATGTTGTGAATCATTTAAGATTTTTACGATGTCGACATCTTTAGAAGTCTTTCGTCTAACGTGTGCTTGTTTATGTCTCCCCACCAGTTCATCCTGGAGTCTATGAGCTGTCCTTCAGTGTCAATATATCAATATATCAGGACAGTGTAGTTTTTACTTCTAAGAAAATATAAAATCAATTTTGTTCAGAATGACTAAAATGAGTAACTACCAACAGCTTTCCTATAGTATGAGCAGTACGATTAAAATTACTGCGTAACAAGGGGTAGTAACACATATTATGAGTCTTACTAATTGTGCACAATAAGCAAACAAATATAGTAAACACCAGTTAATCCGCAGATAAAAATAGAAATTGGACTTTGCTTCTACTCTGCTGCTCTGATTACGTGACCTCTTTGCTCTAAATAAAAAATGGGTAAAAGGCCTGGGCATCAATCAGTTTCAGTCTCTTCCTGCTGTATAAAATCTTTACTTCATTTAGCTGGTAAAGTAAGGACCGTCAGTGGGTTTGTAAATAACCTACTTAGAGAAAATTATACTAGAAAATGAGCTAATTAGCAAGAACAATGCTTGCACTGGCAGTTTAAAACCATCTAATCCTTGTCCTCTATAGCTTTAATGTCCGTCTTTTAGTACTTCAGGGTGCAGTTTCTAACACTGTAAAGGTTAAGGAATCATTCTTTCGCTGTTTGTGCTTGACTAGGGATGCAAAAACGTATGCGTATGTTCATCGCACACAGCTGTTTACATTTACTAACAATGCTAGATAAAAAAAAGCAAACAATTCTGTGCATGTCACACATGAGCAGACAATAGGCAACATCATCTGCTCGTGTTATTTAGTTTGATGAGTTTCAGATGTTTCTAGTGATTAACAAAGAAAGCTTCCTACCAGTAGAAGAATCTTGTAATATGTAAAAGATAATAAATCTTATACATAGATTTATTGTAATAAATAAGCACTGAGTGTTTTAGATTTTGGAATTTTGTCAAAACATCTGGCAAAATATTGATGTCCCTAGTCAAATGCATTTGCTGATTGTTGCATGGTAAAGTGACAGTGCCTTTTTATAGCTTGTTGTCATTTTGGACTAAAAGAAAGCACTTTATGCATAACAGCAATTTAGGTGAGGACGTTTTTTTTCCAGTGCACAAAAATGTACTTTTTATGCAGTTCTATATTTTGATCTCCATAGAGATTGCACAAGTAGCAACGGCAATTCAATATGAAGGCTTTCCTTAAGCTGCAGTGTGTGTAGAAACATTTTTTTACTACTATTCACACTGATGGCTAACAGGGATGACAACAGCTCCTTTTTAACTGGCTGGTTATGAAGCACTTTGTCAAGACTGTTGACAACTTAGACTAGAAATTGTGCAACAGAGGAATGCAAGTGTCAATCTAGCTGCTGGAATGTAGACAAGCAGCACTGAGTCAAGATGTGCTCCTAAAGAGTGAATATCTGACCTGTCCCAACAAGTGTGCGTACAAAATAGTATGTGTGTTTTCAATTTTCTGCACATATTTACAACTGTCTTGATGCTTATGTAATTAATTTTATGCATTAATTTATGTTTTTTTATGAAGCACCTCTAATCCAGTCCTCACCTGACTGTTTCTCTGTTGTCAAGCATATTTATCCCATTTTATCACTGATTATTGCTTTCATCATCATTATTATTATTATTATTATTATTATTATTATTATTATTATTAATTAACATAATCAGTTGAATGTTGCTACTTCTTTATATAAAGTCAGTGTCATTTATCAATGTTGATAAATGTATAAAGATATATAGGAAAATTCAGTCAAGTAGAGGGACCAGTAATATGAAAATAGCATACCTGGTTCTACTCAACAGTGACAAAATCAACACAGGCAAACTTTTAAATGTCCCCAACAAATACATGTATACATTTTCTTTTGTGACATGAGCGTGACTTCTCACTTCATAAAAATATATATACTGGGATGGGGGTTTTTTTGTTAACAAATTATGCTCTAGAATAAAATGAATGAAACATTATCCATCATTTGCGGTCCTTGTATGTACTTTATATATAGTACCTGGAGGTGAATTATCAAGGTCAGTTATTGTGTAATTCTCCTCTTTTAGTTCCAGAAGTGGTTACTTTAAATAAACACTTAACTGAAAATTATTCAAATCAACAACCTTCAGCTTAAAATGCTCCACATTAAGTATAGCGTCACTATGACAATTCCCTGAGGTCAGAAAGTAGAGAAAACTGCCCTTTGCTGTAGTGAGTTCAGCCTTTTGGACATTTTGCTGAGCAGATTATGTTATCTTCTTAGGTAACATAATGGCTCAAATGTTGTGTTTCTGGGTATTTTGCACTTCATGGTGTTTTTTTAATACACTTGAGATGTAAAATTATTTAGGGCCAAGTAATCAAATCAGTCTTCTGACCACTCACCACTGTTTCCGCTGGTTCCTAAGAGCACATTTCAATTGAACTTAATTAGAATGAATGTAGTAGGAATTATTTGGACAATTGAAACAAATAACCAATCCTGGCACCACAATTGAATTGTTTTGTTGGCAATAGAGCTTCCAATCAGGGTTGAACACCTCTCCTCTCCCTGCTGACTTCAGATACCAAAAGACAATGTTCACTCATTTACTTAGTAAAGATTTTTTTTTTTTAGCCATGCTGATTTCCAAATTCAATTTAAGGGCAATTTCTTGCCAAGCAAAAGAAAAGGTCCTCTGGAGTACTGAAAGTATTGTAGTCCCCCATTTTGATCATTGTTTTCTTTCGGCTTGGAGAGAGAATTATTGATTTGGATTCAAATGAAGCTGTTGTGAAGGTGAGAGGTCCATTTGTCGAAACTCGCTGGTGTGCGTCTCTGCAAATAATGAGGAAGCATAATGAAGCATGTTAACTCTGTGTTCTGTCGTCATCAAAATTGTCAGCGGCAGCACTTTGATTGGCACCTGTCGCAGAATCAATGGAATTGACTAACATTTATGCCGCGCCATCTGTTTCATTGTCATGCAGTATGGGTTTTTGAATCAGTGGGAACAAGCAATGATAATTCCTTTCCTCTGACAGTTTCATGGCATATTTTGCAATGGAGGGTTGTGCCCATTTCAGATCCACACAGAGGAAATAATGCATAATGTCACGTTGTTGAGATCGCAGGAAATCACATGGGTATTTCATATCTTCTTGTGTGCTGTATTCACACACTCAGCAGGCGTGCTCTCCCATCCACATGCCAAATGTAGAATCTGTGGTTAAATCACAATGAATTTAGTTAGGCTAATGAGCCTTGGCTTACTGTATAGGTATAACAGGAGGTATAAATGAGAAAGATGTGGTATACGAATGAAATAGCCGAGTTTTTCCTCCCATGTGGGCACGTCCCTTAGATCTTTAATTAGGGCAAGTAAAGACAGAAAAATGTAATCAATCCTCTCACCTCTGGGGTTTCCGTAGTGGGATTATCCAATAATGTATATCCACAAGGGACAGTATTTTCATCAATATTCTATTTAACAAAGACATGTTTTATCAAAGACACGAATAAAGGTCTAAATAAATAACAGTTCTAGACAACATCAGAACTAAAAGTTTGTAAAATGTAATCACAATGCTAACATATTTAATGGCTGTGGAAAAGATTCTTTTATTACATGATATGGATCAACCGAAGTTAATTTGGATTTGTGATTTTTGGGAAGCAACGCTGAAATTGTTAGAAAACCACTTGCTGTGTATAAGGATACAGCAAGGTTGTGTTATAGTCCTAATTAATGCGTGCAGAGGTTTGAAGCTTCAATTTATGCCACAAGACATTTGGGATAACTTTAATTTATAGAGTACAGAGAGAACTTGTGCTCTGACACAAGCAGCAGGGGGTCTTTGAAAGCAGGCGGCATTTTGCTGTGAAAGGGCTTTGAACATCACTCCCTAAAGCAGGACAGGAATCAAAAGCAAAGGCTAATCTGCACCACAGTGTTCCAGATCCAAAATTGTCTCAAACTCTTCATTATTTAATACAAATCCTTGTTGGGTTAGGTGCATGTCTGACATATTAACAGACAGCTTGTCAGGGTTTTCCAGTCCTCTCGATTTGCACGACTTTGGCGGCAAACCTAAATTTAGCTGTTATGCTGGAATGTGTTGCTGTTGTGCTGTTTATAGCTCGGTGCTGTTTGACCCTCTGCTACCCCCTGCAGAGCAACAAAGATGTTGTTGTTCTTGTCAGATGCGCACAGTAGCTAATTAGAGAGATACTAAGTTTGGAGAGAACCAATACCACTGCCATAGGTAGTTTAATGGGGGGAAAATGTGTTCGCTTTCACTAGACATCTAAGCAATATGCACTTCATAGAATTTTCACAAATGTAAACCAAAGAAACTGATATGTGAGTCAAAGCATGTGTGATAGAACTCCCCGTGAAGTTAAAGTAACTTCACTGAGATCAAGCATGTGATGCTGAGCTATTGATGTCAATGCTAATGAGAGCTCCCATCGTAGGAGAAACATCTCAAAGGAAGAACATTTGGTTTACACATGTAAATGCTTGCTTAACTCAACAGTTAGACTACATCTCCAGTGATTGTATGGAAACAAGATGTCACATAGCACACATACATTACATGTGGATGTTTAATTTTGACACCACAGGGATTTCGCAGTGTTATTGATGTTGGCGAATCCTGATCAGATGCCTAGGAACCTATTATTTAGATGGAATAACAAGATCTCATGATACAAAGCCCCAGTCTTTTTTTTTTAATCTCTTGATCCTGCTCCGCCATTTTGCAAACTGCTGTGTAGGATGTTCTACTTCTTTTGGTATTAAGGTGAAGTGGTCATCTAACCCTCCAAACAGAGTGTAGAAGGGCTTTTAGAGGGCTAGTTCACTCAACATTCTCCAAGAACAGGATGCCCTACCATAGTGTAGAAAACCCAGGAGCAGGGCAGATTACAGGGCCAAGGGGCAGAATTAGGTCAAAGACACAGTTTGACAGTGAAAAAGAAAACTTCTGATGGCATCTACTATTATCCCCCTGGTTTGTAATGGGGAGAAACAAAGTCAATAGCAGTGGAAATAAAACTGCAGGAAAAACCTATGATCTGTGAAATTCCAAATGTAGCCTTCTGAGGTGCAGATGGTAACTGTTTTTATCTTGATGAGCCTGAGGAGTTAAATAACCTTCAGTAAGCCTTTTTCACATCTACCAGAGCTGAATACAACTCAAAGTTACTCACACTGCACTTTCTCCCGCAATAAAATCAGTTCCTTACCTAAAAGAAAACATCCTGTAGTTCGTATTAGTGCATTTCAGTTCTGTCTGGATGGGTTGAAAATACATTTGGATGAAATTAGTATAAAATTGGCCACCTCCAGTGTCTGGCAACCCTGTCTTTAGTGTTCATTGTCTTTTGATTTGTATTGTTTGACGAAAACAAAGAAACCGCACACGTATAGTCTGCAGTCTAATGTATGCATATGAAGTCATTTAAGGTCTAAGTATTATTATTAATCAGACCAGATTATTATTCAAATTCTTGAACTTAAATAGCAATTTAATCATATGTATCATTTATAGGACACTGGTGAGCAGGTAATTTTGCCACTAAGTTACTTAATGTGTTCTTTTTTTTGTTCTTGCTAATAGTAGATTCATATCGTATTTTACAATCTAAATGTTTTTCTACACAAATTAGAGAGTTATACTGGTTAATCTTTCACTGAAATTAAATGCTAAGAGCTGGCACATTTGCATGCAAAATGTGGGCTGGTAATTATATAGTAACACCAGGAACTACAGCCTTATTCCTTGACATCTAAAACACAGAGTGTTTAAGTGTTAAGAAAGAATAAACTTAACCAAGATAATCTGCGTTGGTGTAAAGTAAAAAGTGACATTTCAAGGTAAAATGCAAATGTTTTCCCTATGAATCATTTATGTGTACTGCTTTTAATGAATGTATTATAATTTATTTTAATAATATAGGATAAATAACTTGCAATTGTTTTATTTCTTGTAGTTTTTAAACCAGCAGGATCCTTCTAAATTTTGGAAGAATGTAACACAAACTATATTCACACTATATTTCATATGAAGGTAGCATATCTCCGGTTTTCTATTTCTTTTCTGCCCACAGTCAAAAAAGGTGGTTCCTAGTTAGTTATCCTGGAGAATGGAAGGAACCTTCAAAATGACATAATGCACTGGTGTCTGCCTTTCGGCTAAAGTATTTCATGTTGACAGAAATAACTTCAGCTCTTTTTTGCTGTAGAAGTAATGTGCATATATAAATCAAGCACAGGTTCCTTATCAAGAAAAAAAAATTCTACAATTATACAAGTTTCACATCGTAACATATAAGATAGACACCACACCCCTTCAGCTTCTATGAGGACTTTGAGTGTTTTTATCTGAATGCAGCTCTCGGGGGGTGAGAGAGAGAGAGAGAGACTGTCGAACGCCCACGCAGCCTTGCTGACAGCCTTCAAACTAAGCAGCAGCACTAAAGCCAAGGCGCACTACCACTGTTTATGTCATTGCAACATGCCTACTTTGACGGTCTTATGGCAAATGGATCTCCAACGCACGCATACAGATACAAGCAGCACACACAGGCTGCACGGCATCAAATTCTGATGGTGTGCATGCAACCAAAAACTGCTGAAAAGTGACCCTGGATGTGCCCTTGTCACCAACTCAGGGTAACAAGTGAATGGAAATTGGTTTTACCTGAGTCAGGTAATCATTACTAAATGAATTTGCTCCTGAGCCAAGGGTATAAGTGGGATAAATATATATCTCTGAGATGAATACAAATTTCACTTATGTAATGAAAGACAGGCCGGTTATTGATTTTGGAGGTTACACTCTGCATGCCTTTCAACACTGGCTGTTCTACATTAGAATGATGGGTTTTCAATTTGGCAGGTGTTTACATGGAACTGTCAACAATTACAGCTACAGTAAGTTTAATGTTTTGTTATTTTTTTCTCCGGACCTGCAGGTCCTTCCGTCCAGTGCCAATATGCAAATCATTTTCATTTCATGCATGCATAATGAACATAAATGTGAGTGTTGATTTTTCCAAACCGTGCTTTTGTGCACCATCATCATCATCATCGTAGCAGGCACACATCACCTTCATTATCACCCTCATCTCCACTGTCATCATCTGCATTCTAATCATCATTCTAATCACAAATATTATAATTATTACTATTGCAACTATACGGATGCCACAATGATTGCTAATGTCGTTCCCTAATAAAGTGGCAGTGATTCATTTCTCCATGGCTATGACTGCGTTCATTACGCCTCAATAACAGATGGATCCTGTTAACTGCACACGTCTGACGACTGCCGAAGTGTCGGCTTCAGCACATGGAGCAGCTGGGAGGACATGGCCTGTGTTTCTGAGCTGGTCCATGCTCTTCAATAATTCAACCCTTCCAGCTGTCTCATATCAGGCCCAAAGCTCCATGGCCTCCAAGCTCACATCAGAGCTACACCAAGGCACTGTTGTGTACAGCTATAAATGGGCCCTTGCATCATTGTTGTTACCTAAGAAAATCAATGTCTCTCACTAAAAAGGGTGCTATATGAAGTCTCATGCAGAAAAGATGTGACCTTTCATTTAATTTTTCAAAGAAATATATCACAGGACACTATTCAGTTTAACTAATTTTCTTTAAGAATTAAAGATATTAGCCATTTTAGATTTTTTTTCTCCCACTCAATGCAGGCTTTTTTGTGAGAAAAGATATATTCAATTATTGATTCGTGCCCTGAAGGATAATAGTTAAAGACTTGAATGTATTTCTTTCTCCTATAGGCTTCCTGGAAGAGAATGGATCTATGGATGTGGCATCCTGGTGAGATGAAAGTCTAATTATCTCTCAAGAAAACGAGTGGAAAGGCTTTTTAATTAGGACCCAACCGAATCTGTGCACTGAGAATTTTGTACATTGTGATGGATGGTGTGTGCATCTCCTTAGTGACTGCAGACAGAATAATAATCTGGTGAAGGGGAGTGGACTGTGCAAAGCAGGGTGGCCAGTGAATAAGAAACCAAGGGGAGGAAAGTGTTCAGTGGAGCAGGTGGGGTTGCGAATGAAATTGGAGGGGTGTGCTCGATAGTATAGAGGTTAGAGTGAGACTAAAAGAGGTGAGCGACGCCCAATCACATGATTCAGGAGGCAGACAACAGCGAAAAAGAACAGGGTGAGAAGTGGAGTGAAAGATCATTTAGGAAGAGAAAAGTAAATAAGATCGAGATGTAAGAAAAAAGGGAGAATTACAGATAAAGAGGGAGCAACAGAGCCCCAAGCAGTTGCCATGATTGGTCCTGTTCCCAGCACACAGCCGATTGGTTAGACTTCTCCACACTCCCCTCTCCTTGGCTCTTACCTCCCCTCTCATCTCAGCAGGGGGTACCACAGTCGCCAAGCCCCTTAATGCTCCCCTCCACTCTTCACTCTTATGCTGCGTGGCTGGCATGTAGAATGTATAATCACTATATAATCATGATCAATGTCTGTGCATGTGTAGGAGTATAATAGTGGCAAGATTGAAACAGTTCTCATGTTTTTTTTTTCTTTCTTTAACATATTTCAGTAAGCAACAAAATTGGCATACTGTACAGTATATGAAACACACCTATCCTAAAAACAGCCTTGCATGTAAATTTACCAGGAAAAATGAACACATGATAACGTGATTAGGTCTGCGCTAACTTGATTATAGGCCTGAAAGAGTGAATGTGAGCTGTTGGTACATTAGTGTGCCTCAGAATGAGAATGCTTTGGGAAGATAGCATCCTGTTTATGTATTCAGAACAGCAAAGAAAAAGAATTGATATTCATCTATTCAAAAATAAACATGCAGGTTCTCTGTTAAAAACCAGCATCTTACTGATTTTGCTTCTGTAGGTTCAGAAACTCTCAAAAATGGTCTCTTCTTTATCCTCCTGATCTCTCTCATATGTAAGTTTGTCATCATGATTGACTGACAATTGTGAAACTTGAATTAACAGATAAAACAAACTGGTACTTAAGGACTGCACTTAACGAGCTAGACCGGGCAGTCGATTGACACAAATGGTTATTTTGACATCATCTTGATTTACCGTTGCAGGTGGGAAAGCAAACAGACGCCAACGATTTTGAAAAAAAAGTCAGGAATTAACTTCCACATAATACCAGGCAGCAGGTTTAGGGCTGAAACCTCAAAAGAATGGGAGGTTGCTTGGTCCTTGGGGTCTAAATATGATAAGTAGAACATAAAACCTTGTGTAATCTAATCGAGACATTTTTTTGCATCTAATTGTTCAGCTGATTCACATTTTTAGGTTGAACTAATGAACATTGTTCAGCCTCTGGGCTTCCTTTGATAAGTAATTAAAACAGCCTGAAACTGATTAAAAAAAGACCTTATGTTACAGTGTAAGGATATATCTATGGCATATTTCTTCAGTCTAAACCTAAAAGAAACGGGAGTCTCACAGGCTAACTATCAAGTAACCTGGAAGGAAAGGCAACAATAGAAACACGAGTTCCTTTACATCCTAATATTCACAGCACATTCACTCTGCTTTAAATCCCGGGTGAGGACACAGTGACCTCCATATAGCTGTACAACTCGTCTGAACTGTTGTGAAGATGGATTAGTAGGATTTGGTCTGTTAGGGCTTTCTTTTGATGAGCAGTAACAAGATGGTCTTGCCTCAGTGTCTGTTGACTGAAACAGACTACTATGCTGTCTCTATTCAGACATTGCACGGTATTGGTTAATAAATGGGCAATTTATCACTAGTATTTTTTTCCCTTTTCAAGGCTTTATTAACTCTGATGTCTCAAGAGTGCGTCCTTGAACAAAACATTTGACCTCACAGCTGCTCAGTGTGACTGTGCAGTAATTAAGAAGTAGCACCTCATGAATGTGTTTTAATGATGCTTTTCTTAGTTTTGTTTTGCTCAGAAAACCAGTTACACAAATGTCTCTGAAGCCTGTTTTTCTCTGTTTGTGCCATTGCAATTGAGTGGCATTGCAGCCATCAGGTACACTATGCCTTGCTGATTGTTCTGAATTTATGCTACTCCCTTCTACAGAAAGCTAAATCTCAGAGACTTTTTTGTACAGTTTTAACACATCAGCGCCTTACTGAGAACAATATTCTTTAATGCTACAAAACTTCCAAAGACTCTTCAGTACTTTTACATCACATCTTCATGCACTAGTTGCAAAGTTGCAGAGTATGCAAACGGGAGTGCGAGATAAACTTCTACTGTATGAGTGAGAGTTTATTTTTTAAGTCTTTAATTGATTGCGATTGTGATCAATATCCAAGTAAAATGCACAGCTATAGTACATTGGCTGACCAATCACATGGTTCACTGCCGTTCAAAAGTGAAATTCTGTTAACAGTGTGGTCAGAAGGTTTTCACTTCATCTGCTCTTAAAGGCTTGGAAACCAGTGTCTGTTATCTGGCCAAGACATTCCTCTCAGAGGCTATTCCATATTCGGACAGCAGTTTGGATTAAAGCTTTGTCCAAGGAGTGTGCTCATGGGTGGAAGAAGAGATACGCTGCTATGGTAATGGTGAATGGTGAAATACCTGACATATGGAGGAGGGAGCAGAGGGCAGTTGTAGGTGGGCAGTTAGAGGTGTCCAGCTTGTACAAGACAGCAGCAACCTGATGTCTGATGCTGAGGACAGTTACTGCTAATTAACAACCGGCAGGACACCTCATCCACTCCAATTAAAGCCTCTATCTGGCCAAGATGGGTCGGGTGAGCACTCATCCATCTAAGTGAAGCTTACTGTATGACACCGATGACCTGTGCTTCACGGTCAGCGTGACTCTTTTTCTTCAGCTTAGAACTCAAAGCTGTAGTTGAAAGAAGCCAACAGTATCTAAAAAAACATACCGGCTATGACTTAAAATATCTAAGTTCAAGTGAAGACCATATTCATACAAGACCCAATTTTTCTCTTCTTCAAATTTACGGCACATGGTGAATTGCATGGTATGCACTACACTCTTCTGGTTGCCAAGCAACTAAATTGGGGAAAATGTTGAAAATAAAAATAGGAAAAAGAAAGTATAGTTCTTTGCTTGCACTTTAATCAGAGAGTGAAGTCGTGATTTAATACAGTGTTAGTATTAGTCAGAAGGTGATGTTACCCATCAGCAGTTATATTCCTCCGGCTCATTTTATTGCCACCCAGGTGAAGACAAGTACATTGACAGAAATATCTGCTAATTAAAACTAAAAGCATTAAGCTTAATTAATGAGATCATTGGCATAACAGGTCGTTTTCAGCCACATTACCATAACTACCCACAGTTAATGTATCATGGTGATTAATGCAGTACTTAATGAAGCGCTTTTTGCTTCCCTTGGAATGTCTGACACATAGTTCAGTGACCAGTGCTGAGAAAAATAAAGCGTTAATTGTTTGTCTTATAGAAACACATTTTATCATTTTCATCATTTTTTAAAAGGTTAAGCATCTTCGTTAAAGTGTGATGAGAGCTGCACAAGACATCTGCTGACCAACCTCTGCAATGCATCAGTGTTCTCGTGTATTTGGCTGCAACTGTTCAGGTTGTCAGTCTAACTAGCAAAGCGTGCAAAATACATATGTTACATGTTTTTAGGGATCCAGTTTAAAAAAACAAAACAAAAAAAAACATGTATATATATTTTTTCTTGTGCTTTAGTGTAGTATGAAGACCTCAAAGTACCATGAGTACATTTACCTGTGCTTCATAGCGTTTCCAAAAGTAGAACAGCTGCTGGAGCCTTCAGCTATCCGACCTCCCTCCTATGAAACCAACTCCCATGTTGGGTTGAGGAGATGGTTAAGCTTTAAAGTTTCCATTTTGATTAGTTAAAGTTGAATCAGGTGACCTTCATCCATCCATGCTATGATAGACTCGGGCTGTTTGTGGCCCTCCCATGATGCAACAAACACTTCTTCTCCTCCACTCCATTCTTTGTCATTGCAGATGCATTTATATTCCATTACTGCATGACATATGTTTTGGTTTCTTTCTCCCATTGATTATATTTCCTCTTTGTTGTTGTTTGTATTACTGTGCTTTCTTTTGTGCTTTTCCCCAACATCCCAAAGTGCTTTGTCACTGGTGATTGTTGAATAAAGGGTGTTCTTAATCCAGTATTTTGGGGTCTTTACCATAAAATATAATGCTCCATGAGATAATTCTTGCTAGGAACTTTCTAGATCTAGTTAATCTATGTGATTGAATCTTAACTGAATTATGTACATAAGTAGAAATGTACAGAAAATATGGAATAATCAAAAATACAACACATCTTATCAAAGCATATTAAACAGGTTGGTTGATGACTGTTCAATGACAAAATATGATGCTTTCTAAAATAATAGAAAGGAAATCCCTTTGCCTTAACTCTGAATACCATCTGCCAGCTCCATGTCAAACAAACATTGTTTGTTTTCCTCTGAATGCTTAGCACAGTTCTTGAGCAAATGCACCTTCTTCTATTCTTAACATGGCTGTGAAATATTCTAGGATTTAGCAAAAACTGGCCCCCAAGCAAGAACATTTCCTTCCCTGCTGCCACAAACACACACGCAAGCACATACAAATCCAAAATGACCATTCAGAGGAAGTTTACACTGACTTTAGCTGGAAATAGCTTTAAACAAACTTGAATTCCCCCAGTCTAAGACATGGCTAGGTAAGCATGGCTTATCTCTGGTATAATGTACACCCAGTCCAAAAGAGTCATCCATTTCACGGCCTATTTCTTACTCTCTGCAAAGTGAAATGGTCACATTCTGCTTCGTCATTGTGCAACAACTCATAGCTCAGTAGGCCTCCAGACAAATTAACCCGCGCCCCAAGAGTCACTCAGCCTTGTCACTACCATGAATTTATCATGAGAAATGTCAGTCAGTCGAGCAACAAACTCAGCAATATAGCTTCCACTTTCTTCCTACTGTTTACCTTCTCCTTGGAGCACAAAAACTTTTGCATCTAACATCACACAACAAGTACAACTTTGAGACAGCTGCAGATCTTCTCTGACTAATCATCTGTGTCTGTGCACAACAGAAAAAAGCATCGCTGGTTTTCATTTTCAAATTAACTCCTGAATTTCCAATAATTGATGTTTCGTCCTCTCAAAGGCATTAAACAACCTTTAAATATCTTATAAAGTTCGAATGGTAAATCTAATAGTAAGCTATTGCTCATTTTCACATCAACCAGGCACTGAACAACATTTGAATTAATTTGGAGTTGTGCTTGTGTCAACCTGACAAAATTCAATATTCCCTCTCCTTTTAGCTCAGCTTATCTTACTACAACTCCTGAAAGAAAATATCTGACTCATAATGCATAATCCACCATGTTTTTCTTTAACTAGCAGCAAACTTCTGCGGTCTGTTTACCAGTGGCGTAGTGCAAGAAAAACAGAGAAAGCTTTTACAGCTTTTCTTGGGCAATAATTGTATGTGTCTGCTAGAAACAACAGCAAAGCAGGAGGGAATTTAAACAGTATTGTTGCTGGTCATTAAACCAAAAGCAACAAAGTGAAAAATTACAAAGTGTTCCAAAGCACATGAAAATCACAGAGTGCATACAAAAATATGTGGGTTTTATAACCTACTTGCTTTACTTTTCAATTGTATTTATTTACTAACATAAAGGGAAAAAGTCATAATAAACAGTGTGGAAATATTTATATGACTTTAGCTACTTTAAAGAAGACAACGAGGAATTTGCAATTTGCCATTGTTTAGAAACATGCTGCCTATCAGTAACTACACTTGCTAGCTCTAACTGATAACTTCGACCTCTTGTCCGAGGTATCAAAAGACCTCTCGTATGTATAAAAGAAGAGAAAAAACAAAATTCTAAAACCGAGAGTTAAAAATGGGTCTTCTCAAGCCACTGGCACAGTGAATGTTTCCATCTCTATATATGTCTACAGCTGGAGTTGACTTTAAAAAATTTAGTATGAGATTAATGAGTTTAACTGAAGGAGTTTTACCAAAACAAGTTGGCATTAAGTGGTTAGGACTTATAGCTATTTCTATACATACTCCCCCATTTTCAGAGGCTCAATGTTAATTGGACAAACTAACCTAACTTTAAATATAAAGATTATTTTTAACAGTTCTGCAAATCCTTTGCAGACAATAACTGTCTGAAGTCTTGAACCCATGGACATTACCAAATGCTGTGTTTCCTCCCTTGAGATGCTCTGCCAGCCCTGTACCACCCAAGCTGCTGCGTGTTAGTGTGTCTTTCTGCATTCACTTTTCTATTTAATAACAGAAAAGGATGCTCTGTCGGGCTGAAATCAGATGACTGACTTGGCAATTGAGGAATACCCTATCTCTTTGCCTTTAGAAATTCTTGGGTTGTTTTTGCAGTATCCTCTGGGTCATTATTCATTTGCACTGTGAAACTGTGCTGGATCAGTTTTGCCAAATTTGGCTGAATCTGAGGAGGGAGTAGCCATGTACACTTCAGAATTTCTAAATCCATGAGCAGTTATTAGCTTTAAAAAACACTAATGGCCTGGGTCCACTCGTAGCCATACATGCCTTAATTATAATCCTGCCTTCACTATGTTTGAAAGACAATGAGATATAAATTCTTGGTTTCATCTGTCCAAAGTTAGTTTTTTCCCAGAACTGTGCAGACTCTAATGTGGTGTTCTTGTTTTTGAGTGTAACCAAACCTCGAGTTAAACCCTCTGTATTTCCAATCATGAAGGCATTTCTTGATCGGAGACCTTAACAATGGCACATGTTCTGCCTGAGGAGTGTTCTTGACTTGGTTAGATGTTGTGAAGTTGCTTTTCCTCAACAATGAAAACAATTTTGTCAACATGGTCTTTAGATGGCCTCTGTGTTCTTTCAGGCTTTTTAGACAGTGCATTCCTTTTTCTTAAAAGAATGCACCACATTAATGTTTCAGCTACACTTTTATCATCTCTCTGATTAGGTTTACACATGATGTGGAGAAAAGCACAGGCGACTCCTGTTTGCGTCCGTGGGGTCTATGTCACGACAGTTGAGGGTCACAAATGCCTCGCTGTTCATGTTGACTATAAAAAGCCAAAGCCATGCCTTTTTTTCTGAGCAGACTGAGGTCCTTTAACATCTGCTGGATGATGCTCAGGGTGTTTTATGAGTCTGTGGTGACCAGTGCCGTCCTCTATGCTGTGGTATGCTGGGGCAGCATACAGAGGGTAGCGGATAACAACAGATTCAATAAACTGATCCGCAAGGCCAGTAATATTGTGGGTGTGGAGCTTGACTCTCTGAGAGATTTTTCAGAAAGGAGCACGCTGCCCAAGTTACAGTCAATATTGGACAAGGTGTCACACCCTCTCCATCTCGTGTTAGACAGCCACAGCAAATGACTCCTTTAACCATAGTGCACCACAGAACTCCTCGGGAAAGCTTTCCTGCCTGTGCCCATAAAACTTTATAACTTCTCAATGTGACACTTGGAATATTTTCACTTGTAATATATTGTCCATACAGTACACAGTACTGTTTTAACTTTTGAATGTTTAATCAGAATGCTGATTCTGATTATTTTGTTTTTTCAGGCTAATGATGGGCACTTGCACTAACTTCCTGTTTAAAATTATAGTGAAAATCTATAAAATACAAATTCAACATTTGGAATCAATTTCGGATACTCTATCTGCTTCATTTGCCATGAAGCAACAAGGGAACAGGCATCACCAGACCATGAAACTCCTTGTCAGTCAATTGTCCAATTAAATTTTATCCTCTAAAAATGGTGGACCGTGTATAAAAATGATTATAATTTCTAAACAGGTCATGAAAAATTATAGTTAAATCCCTTGAATTATAGCTGAAAGTCTGCACTTCCAACACGTATTGATTGCTTGATTTAAAGTCCACTGTGGTGGTGTGCAGAGGCAAAATTACAGGATTTTTCTCTAACAAGCTATGGCTTTCATTGTATATAATAATAATATAATATTGTGCATCTGTCATTCCACTTTATCTTTTGATGCATTTGCTTATAAAGGCAGAAATTAATGTGATATTCACCAAAAGTATATATCAGAAATTAGTTTCTGTTAAAAACACTAAAAAAAAAGACTCTAAAGCATTTAATCAGTCTTAGAGGTATATTATATTGAAATAAAATCTGCTTGCTGCTGCATTACTTTCTCCTGAAACCAACCTTATAATAGCTGGAGTTAAACTGGCTAAAATGTTTCCAATGGATTATGAGTTCCCTGAAACCGCATTGTTATTCTTATGTAAGATTCCAGGTCACAATAACATACCACAAACTACAATAACACAGCAAGGTGTCTTGATATGGACAGAATTTTGAATCATGTATTTACATAATCATGACATCACCGAGTGACTCCCAGAATGCAGTGATCATAAGAAGCTCATAATGATGATGTGACATTGCTATAGAAGCTGGCTTATTAATCCTTTGAAGCCCGATTATGAAATTTACCACGGTGACGATGGCTTTATTTTAGTCGGACAGTACTGTCATTCAAGATAACCTCAGTACAATGACTGAAAATAGCTTGTAGCCTTGGAATTTGTTCACGTTTTAACTGTATTGGAAACACTTCTGTCAAAATCCTTTCAGTCTTGATGATTACTGAGCCAAACAACATGCCAGGACATTTGATTTTGAAAAGCGGTTGAGGAGCTTATCTCAGGGTTTTAACGGTTCCATTTGTCGGTCAAACCTATGCTTTTACTTTAATACAAAACAGAAAGAGATCGGGACCTTTATTTAGAAAGCTCATCTCCTCTCTCCTTTTAAAATCCTCTGTATCTTTGGAGACACCAGTGGAACCCCTGCAGGCTTCACTTTCTGCTCTCCCACATGCAAATATTGATCCAAAAGAGATGCATGAGAAATTGATTATTCTATTCAAACACTGGTTCAGATCAGGAAATATAAGCAAGTTTGTTTTTCTGCTGCACATAAGAACATTAGGCTTGCATCGGTGTAACACACAGACTGATTTACAACACCGTAAACAGAACTGCATATATCGTATACCTTTCCGTACATGTCTAAAATAGCATCCATTCATTTTTTTCTTCTCTAAATTCATACAAACTAAATGTGAGACCTAAATTCAAAGAGTTCAATTTTTAAATGTTACACAAAAAAGTTGTTGACATGGCTCTATCAGATAATTTTCAAAGCATTAGTGTCTGTCCTGTGTCTAGCCGATAAACCATCTCGTTATCCCTTAAGGCAAGAATTATGTCTTCTATCAAAGACTTGATGGTAGGCAACCTAATAGATGGGCCTCTTTTCAACCTCTTTTCAAGAGAAGGAATGAGAGAGATGATCGCCCAATCACTGCAGAGCATTAGATTGAACAAAGTATCATTGCCATGGGAGACCAATTTCAGCTCAATTATATCCACTCCCTGCTGCTTGTGCCCTCTGTAGTGCTCAGCCAAGCTGCTGTGAAAGTTCTTCTCATCTTGGAAAGATGTTGAGATAATTATTTTTCTTAATCGCAAACTTAAGTTCCTGTTGCTCTGCGATTTTTTTAATGGCAACGCTGACGCATCAGCTGCTCTGAAATGGCTCCTGTGCTGTCCACCATTTCCCAAAACTTGTCCATCATCACTGAATCTGATCCTGGCTTTCTATTCCTGAGAAATTTCTATTGACAGTTTGTCTTGGGATTTGGAGAGAGAAATCAATGGCATGTCTGTCAAGTGCTGATGTGGATGCTTGAGCCTTAGGGAAAGATACTACATACATGCACTCACTCACAGCTGAATACTAAGTCACTGAAAGCAGAAAGATGTGGAAAGTCATAAGGCTTCTGTTGGGGTTAGGAATAGTTAACTACTACTGTATGGTTTGAATTTCAGGAGTTTGGTTAATTTATACTTCTGCGGTGTAAATTCAAATAAAAATCCTGGTGTTACGGAAGATGTCTAGAGCAAAATCCAAACTGTTTGAAGGAGATGAACCTAAAGCTCTAACAGTAATTTAACTCGAATTCTTCCTGTTATTCTGTGTTTCAAATTATCTTACTTGAAGAGATGCTGCACTTGAACTTCAACCGAACAACAAAATAGGAGCAGGCAGGAGCAAAAAAAAAGCTAGCTGTGTGTGGAGTTTTATTTTGAGGTCCCGCATGACATCCTTACACGAGTGGAGTGTTTTCTCTGCACAATAATGCTTCAGCAACTATTTTGACAACAATGAAAACAACCCCTTTTTCCTGGTTGATACTTCAGTGTTATTCACTTCCAGCTTTTCACTTTTAAAATATGTGTCATTTTTTCTTTATGGTCTTACGTGAAAATTAGAGCTTTGTACTGATGGCTGAATAAAACAAGACATATGAATATACTGACCTTCGTTAACCTGCCATCCTTTCATATATTTTGTCATTATTAATTTTCTGTAATTAATATTTAAATGTAGTTTTGTAAAACTGTAATATAAGATCATATCGACATAATGCGATTCCAAGAGCTAATACAGAAATATTACCCACCCCCGTCCTTGTTAGTGCCACGCTATAGAGTTGACCTTTTGTTGCTGTGAAAACAGAATTGTTTTCCACCTCTTGTGTCTTACCCACAAAGACAAATGTCAGCCTGTGAATAGGTATGAAAAAGATGCAGCTACTATACAAACTACTCTCTTTGACCAGCCATGCAATTATGAAAACTCATAAAAAAAACAAAAACATTTGAGATAAGGAAAGCATTCACATCTTGCAGTGGCTCAGTTAATCTCAAATTAATCTAAGCATCTCAGTTAGATTTCCCATTATGACAAGGTGGATGTAACCAGGTTATTCTGCTACAGTGAAATTAAATATTTTGGGGGTTTTGCGGCATTTCTGATTTTAGTGTTTTATCATTATGGATTTTGTTCATATAGGGAAAATAAAAGGTAAAACAGCAGTGGTGTTCGGTTTATTTGATGTCCAGTCTCTTGCAGTCCTGGAAAACCATTTGAATGAAAGCGCGTGTTATCGTCAGCCTGACATACTGCAGGATAGAAGAGCAGATGAGTGCAGTGCTGTTCTGAGCAGAAGTGAATGCTACATTTTGGAAAATTCACAGATCTTGGATACCGCCTCTGTGAATGGAGCTGTTATTTTTGTCAAGGTGTGCTTATGCAGTCTGCAGTGATATGCAACATATATGGGCGATGAAATTAATCGTGAATGGCTGCGTCTGTAATTGAATCACAGCACTCTTCTCACACTGCGATCGTTCCTCAATAATGACAAATAATTGTCAAAGAGGAACTATGTCATTAATGACTGAAGGGGGGGAAAAGGAGGCGAGAAATGTGATAATGATGAATCTCAATGTGTTCCAGAGAGCCAGGAAGCAGCAGCCTCTTTTTTCCCCTCTGGTTCAGAAACAGTGCCAGAGCTAAACTGTAATGGCCTCCTGTTTGTCTGTCACTAGAGGGGAGAGAGGAAGTTGAATGAGTGGAATTAGATTGCATTTCCCATCCCCTTCATTGTTATTTTTGGTCAAATAACACATTGCTCTTCCACTCACAAGCAGGAGCAAAATGTAGTTGGTTTGTAATCAATCCTTTTTGAAGGGAACCGACGAGGAGCGGGGTGCTCGCTCCTTTGCCTGCCGCTGTGCACAAAATGGAATAAATGTGACATTAGGGGTGCGGGTATCATTACCTTGATGAATTACGAAAGGTATAACGATTATGGAAATTGTCATCGACTGATCATTCATCTCAATTTATTGCTGCTCTGTGCCACTGCGACCCAGCAGACAGAAATGTTATCATGTCAATACTTCTAAGGGCTGTTATCAATGCTTGCTTTGCTCTCACAATGGCGAAGCGCTGTAGGTCTGTCGTATGCCATCCATCGCAATCCAGAGCTCAGCAGCAGACCCCCTTGATAGTTTATAAGGTGAAACGGGAAGCTAATTGAAAAATTGACCGGACGCAGTCCTGGAATGGTCATGGACTGGGAGAAAGATGTAAAGCCATTAATGAAGAGGTCCGTGTTGCTTTTTCTTTTTTTTGTAAAGGAATAGTCTTATTCTTACTGCTGTCAATGATGAATTAAAACAGCACTAATATCTATCTGATAGTGATAAAACTATCCGGACAAAACAGCGCAGTGCCGCTTTGTTTTCTTTTGTTTCCAAAAGTGGTATTTCTGATGGCATTTCCCTGTTTGACAGTTTGTAATCGCAACTGTTCATCCTGCATCGAAAAAAATAAATGAAAAATCAATCACAGTGTCAATACCAAGCAACAAATTACACACACAACATTAACAATAGTGTTAGTGTAATTATGTCTTTGAAGACAGTCGTAATATAGCTGCATGCCGCAACACACTGAAGACAGTCCCAAAGTGATTCGTAGAAAGATATTGCTCTGTGCTCACCGTCAACAATATCAGGTCACCTCAGGGAGCTTGTTAGAGCTCTGTATGTTTGCAAGTATTATCATAACACACCTACCATAAACGAAAGAGACATTTAGCCTCTTTTACTCACATGACACATCATATTCCCCTTGTTGAGAATATATATGAATATGATTAAACCCTTGACATTCATAATTTGCAGTGCACTGGTGAAATTGGTAAGCCTCTGAGAAAATAAATCATGGTTATGTCAAATGTGCTCATTAGACTTCAATTTATGAAAATTGTGCAGGATATGAAGATTTGCAAAGGTCCGGACTCAATGAAAGCCTGTGATAGAGCCCCTCTGGAGAGTTTTCTAATCGCTGCAGCAGGAATATCGCTGCGTAATGGAGGACATATCTCTTCATTAGCCCTGTGTTGGAGTACAGTAGCGTTCACTCAGGCTTTGATAAACGCAGTGCATTTTTCCTACCCTGGCACTTTTAGCACACAAAAGTTGCCTACGTTTAACCAACCCTCTTGGAGAAAATGTTATTGCTTCCTGCATAAAGGCAATAACTAGCTCGGGAGAGCATAATGGTGTACTTAGCTAACATTAGCTCACAATCACTTTTAATAGGACAGCACAAAGAATTTAGCAGTGCAGCTGCTGGTGGGGTAAAGAAAGGCTTTATTGGAACTTGTTCTTGTGCATATTTGAACTTGAATTTGTGTTGTCTTAAAATCAGCTTCACTTCTCTGCTGAATTCCAAATCGTTTCAAGGATTTACTAGAACGTGGTCTATTTCTGGGAGGACAGGGCGAAGGTCTTTAGTGACTGCATGTTTTCTAGGGGGAAGTGTGCCATTTGTCACTATATTGTTGACCTTAGAAAAGAATTTGCTGCTGCTGCTGCTGCCTTCTGGGTCTTACAGTCCAGTTAAAATGTTGGATTTGGACTGCTCTTCAGAACCACAGCTAAGAATTTGCATACTTTTTATGGGCATTTTTAAAATTTTAGAATAGAATAGAATAGAATAGAATAGAATAGCCCTTTATTGTCATTGTACATGTGCAATGAAATTGTGGATGCTAAACAAAAAACTGTGCTGGAATAAAATATAAATAGTAGACAGATAAGTATATTTGGATTTATTTTTGATTAATACATTATTAATTATTACTAAGCTACAACCCTCATTTCAAGCCATCACCTACAACAAAATAGCTTGGACACCAGTAAATAACCATAATAATCATATTTTAAGTAAACTCATAAAGTAGAAAAATAACCATTGTGGAAGCAAAGAGGTTCTTTAATTGTCAATTTTTCTTTAAAGAACTAGAGGGATCCATTTAATAATGCGATTTTTTTTCTGAGGGCACGTCTCTCGTTAGCAAGAGGATTTTCAAGTGTATTATTTAGTTTTTCAGCTTCCTTCATAAAGTGTGAATGTGTGATGCCTTGACATCAATACACACACACACACACACACACACACACACACACACACACACACACACACACACACACACACATATATATATATATATATATATATATATATATATATATATATATATATATATATATATATATATATATATAGAGAGAGAGAGAGAGAGAGAGAGAGAGAGAGAGACCAGCAAGGTAAGACACTATTCTACAACAGTCTGACAAACATCAGCTGCTAAAAACACTGCAGTACTAATTATGCCTCCCCTGCAGTGTTCAAATCAGCTGGTCATGTTATTATATGTAAGCAGGAGTGATAGGAATTTATTATTTCTTTTACATTAAGGTGGTTTCACAGAGGAGTGCAAAAGTGTGTTTGTAAAGGGTGTCAGAAAAAAATATTTTAACCTCATCAAATATTGTATCCAACAGATAAATAGCTGCAGCAGCACATAGGAAGCTAGTTAAGATAGTTGAAATCAAATTAATCTCATGCATGTTTTTAAACCCCCATCTCTGTGGTTGATGTGGTGATATCAGACTGTGTCAATCAGCAATCAGCAATAGCAATCAGAAATTAGGAGACAAAACTAGAAACTGGCAAGGAAATATCACGGGTGGAGGAGAGCCATGTGTTGTGAAAGGAGAAACATAAAGCTGTAACGTGTTACTGAATCCCCAGTCTTCTATGGTATCATTACCATAGCAAACCTGACAGATGCGAGTTGTTGCTACACAGATGAAAAACAAACCAGGGTTTTCTTTTGTGGGAAAGTGTGTCTTCAAACTTAGAACCAATTAAAAGGTGGCCTCTGGTTCCATGAGGTCTTGTTAGCCGATATTTTTGATAAGATTTTCCACACGCTCGAGACGGAGGTGTGACTATCGTGCGATTATTTAGAGAGCATCCTGCTTCCTTGTTGTGAGATATCTCTTGTCGGAATCAGGGGTGTGTCTGGATCTCTTTGAATTGGAGGTATTGAGCACAGACTCAAGGGAGAAGCAAACAAACATAAAAGAAACAAACAGCAGTGTTACGTAAGTAGTAAGCCTCACGCTGTTATGGCTGGGAGAGTTATAGGAAAAATACCTTTCTGCGGGAGACTGGCTTGCATGTTGGTGTATCACTGGGGAAACTTTGAAAAGCAAATCTCAAAGTAGTTAAAATGATTCATTTGACCATTAGTTAGAAAAACATACTGGATAGAAATGGAAGAAAACAGCCAAGCGCAAATATTTGGGCTGAGCTTTAATATCAAGATGCAGTACTAAAAAAATACCCTGTAGTGCCTTTTCCAAAAATGTAATAAGTGAAGTAGCAACATTTATTTCTTCCCAAATAAATAAGCTTAATAATCCAGTCTGGAAAAAACATTTCCAATGACCAATGATCTGAAAATTAATACTACTTTTTTTTTTAATTGATTCAACCACAACTCACTTCTGCAACTTTTAATAATTTTGTTCTTTTTTGTTCTTATTTGTCATTAACATAAAACCATTTTGAACAGATAGAAAAAGCTATTTTGCTATTTTGTAGCAGCAGTAAATGTCACTCTGAAGAGAAAGAGAAAAAGACTATAGTGGTGATGATAGTCTGATGAGTGGACCAGTAATCATAATGCCAGACAAAAGCATTTGTGTAATGTCTTGTAAATGTCTGTACTTTACAAACTGACAGCTGGAGGATATGTATTCTTAGTCCTTAAACATTATCCTTCCCTGTTTTATATATTTTTCATATGCGTGCCATTTTAACATTTTAACCTTCTTATTTTTTCCACAACAACCTTCACTACAGTAGCAGCTTTGCTTTTAGTGCAGGAAAGGCTGAGTAGGACTTTGTAAACACAACTCTTAAGACATAAAAAATCATGTTCAGACTACTGTTACATAACTATTGGGTTGTTTTAAACAAAGATAATTTTAACTTTTCATGCACACAAAAGTGATCAATCTTTATCAAAAAATTGTATTTCAGAGTGCAAGGTACATTTGTTGCCTTTTTTCCATCAGTGAGTTATTAGTGTAGAAAGATGAGTTCTGCATTTAGCTCATCTTTACAGGGCTATACTGAAGATAAGAAAATGTCATTTTCAAGTCAATCGTGGAATAATTTAGAAATTTTATTCCAGTGGTAGACTACTTTTTATTCTTTTATAAGCCCTGATATTTCTGTGCACGTTTTCCTGGGTTGTACTGTGTAGACCATCTACCAATTGTAAGCCGAAAAACTAAATAAAAATATGAAACTGTGATGGAGACGAAGTTCAATGCAGCGTCCTGATGAGTAACCAGAATGTTTTCAGCCTGTCTTTTTTTTAGGTTACACAGATATGTATTCATATGATACTCAAAGAAAATATAACAGCCTCATGTCTATTCTTCAAATGTCTGCCTCCTACCCAGAAAAAAAGGTGTCTTTTATCCTTTTATCTCTCAAGGCTGCCCTCCTTGCTTACCAGTTAATCTTTATAATTAAATGAATGCAGCCCACAAGGTCTTCCACCAGCAGCTTTGAGTTGCCACAGGTCTATTGCCTTTGAGGTTGTCCATCCATCTAAAAAATTCTGAATGACACTGAGCCTGTCTGATATTTCAAAAGGTGTTCTTTTTTACTGTACGTCCATTTTCAGCCAAACTGAACTTCTGTTTACTCAAAATTTAAGTAGTTGGTGGATTTAATTAAAAATTGATTAAAATTTATAAATTGATTTGTTTTTTCCTTCTGTGATATTTTTTAACCCCAAAGTCCAAAAGCTGATTATTAAAGACAACATAAACAAAAACAAACCCAGACGTGTTTAACATAATTAACCTTGAGCTAAGGTTTATATTATGTTGTCTCATAAGGTAAGGCAAGGAAAAGCTGTGATTTTTTTTTTATATTTATGTCTTTTATTTCACTAATTTTCTTCTGACTGTGTGGCATTTTCCTAACATGACTTGGTGATACTGAAGGGACCCACCATAATCAATAGACGTGCTCAGAGAATAGCCTCAGAAGAACACCAAAGCCCTCCCAAACACTCCCACTCTAGGTGACTGAGAGATGTCACACCTCTGAATAAATATTAGATTCATTTGCACAGCCTGACACTTCCTTTTGATTTTAACACTATATTGAAAAACAACATTGATATTATGTGACATAAATTTGTGTTTGTGTATTAAAATCCTTCTTTTTTTCATTTTCCTTCTCCTCAGATAGAAAAAGGTGCTTCCCCAAAGTCCTCATGGTATAACCAAGGGTGAAAGCTGTTTTGTCCCTTTGGAAGTGATTCATTTCCACATGAAAAGAGAAGTTCTGTCCAATCCCTTTATACATGTCCGTTTAGTTTGTGGAACACAATACTGGACTAACAAAAGGCAATAGCCTTTACAGTGTGAATATAATGTACCGCGCACATATAGGGAACACATCCATTGTTACTTTTGCTTTTTAAAACACATTGGACAAGACAAGACACAGTTTCTAACACATCAGCTTCACTGTCTAACCCCTTGGGGACAAATTCCTGCATACATAGGATGGGTAAGGGAGTGTATGCATAATTTGTCAATGTTGCTTTTTATTATGTCCACAAGTCTCTCTGTCCCCGTGGTGTGGCCCATCTGTTTTCTCTGCTGATTCTGTACATATGTAAAACATACAGGGCTCAAGAAAGATATGGTGTTTTATTCTTTAATGTATGCTGTGCTCTTGGGCTTCAATAGTGATGTTTCTGGTTCATGTTTTGTATATTCCGGCACACATCCTGCAAGCCTTACGTAGCCTCGGAAGCAAATGCAGCAAATAACAATGCTGCACGTGTCTACTACATTCCTGCAATTTGTGGACTAATATTGACTTTTATCTATCATTCTAAAAAAGACACTGGCACTTCATGTTCATACTGATAAAACGGTATCCTATTTAGAAGCTACTGATCTATAACATGTGTGCATGTAATTTATTTGTTTGCTATCAAGCACTTTCTTTGATTGAGTTTTTCATCCTATTCAAGTGCTGTTCCAGATTTGATTAATGCTCTTTTCATCATGTAAAACGCTTGTGCATTTGTGTTTGGATTTGGATGTTGAAAGTGACTGGCCTCCAATAGAGGGCACAGTTGACTGCACTGACACGCACTGTGTGTGACTAGGAGAAAATAAAGCTTTGTCTAAGGTATGGGAAATCTCAGTTAAGGATGTAAAGTTGATTCAAGTCGTAGTAAAAGAACATTTTTGTGAAACTGAATGAGCTATTTTCTTTGGTTCAAAAAACCAAAGGACTTTTAATCTATCATTAACCCTCTGGTGTACTGAACTTAAGAGAACCTTCATGTTGATGAAATGTGTGAATATGTTGCTTAGTAACTAACTTCCACGTACAGTTTCTCTGAAAAGCCCCCAAGAATATTACAGAAGCGGGAAGAAAGTAGTTTGACTTGAAGCAGGGAAAAGAAGGAGGGGTACTGGCTTCAGCAGCCCTTACAAGAATTCCTCTCCTTTTTTGTGTCCTTTCTTTCCTCTTTTTTTTGTGTGCATGCCCTTGACTGAAGATAGAATGGCAGAGTGGGAGATAGATTGTTGGGCAGTTGCCTTTCATGCAGATAATGCCATTTGATGGAGGCAAGTTTTTGATGTGCTCCCGGGTATAATAGAAGAATCAAGCATCGAAGGCTAGAGCTGATTTTGCTTGGAGAAAAGCTGTCCTCAGTGATAACTTCATCACTGCATGTGGTCAGACGTGGGGTAAATTCAGGAAGGGGATTAAAAAAAATGCCCAGTCAGAGCTGCAGTAGTGGGCCCCCTATTGAGCTGTGGGGCCTGCAGACCATAGTTTGAAGGTCTGTGATCTACCATTGGTATTGTTTGTCTTTCTCTCTTCTCTCTCCCTCAGAACCAAAACGACTCAGCCTCAAAATGCCTTTCTAGTGGGATTAGTGGGCATTGCTTTTGTAATTAATGAAACTCTGCTTTCCGTGGTATATCCTCTAAATGCTACCATTTGAAGGCTATCAGATAGCGTCTTATATGTTTTCATACATCACAAAGCTAATTCAAAGTAAATGTGGTTTTGGTTTTAGCAGGATGGAGAATGGCTGGGAGGCAAGTGTACTTATCTCTGTAATTGGAGCTCATCAAGATGAAGTTTTCACACTTACAAAGCAGTGAAGGACTTCAATTCTTTCTATAAGATCCGCAACTGACGCTCTATCTAAGCATGCACAAAGCATGCTCGTATTTTATTGAAGGTTCATATGAAAGATGGGGAGACAAAATTCATTAGAATAACCTTTCTTAGTGTTGGTTTAGGTTGACTGAACTCAAATTGTGCATATTTATTGCATATCTCTGCAGCAGTTGATCAATTCCACCACAGATGGTGGATGGAGCAAAACAATATGAATCAATCTTTATTCGACAGCCAGACTAACAGCAACATTTTAATTTCAACACCAAGCGTCGTCGTTGTGGCCTTCTTGTTTACCCAACAGTTTAACAGCTTGAATAACCCTTAGCTGCTAGTCTTCTGTGAGAAATATCGCATTTATTTACATCACTCTGCCTTTCCCTTTGTCAGTCACACTGAAGGTGAGAAATTGAGATTTGTGAGTTAGCCAATTATGTGGCAGCGCGCGTGCGGCCATAGGTAAGCTTAATGAACAGCTTCTCAATACAAAAGAGAAGAGAGGAGCGAGCAGGCTGAAGGAAAACAGGTAGGTGGGCTGACTGGAAGCTGTGGCTCTGAGTAAATCCGCCTCTGCGCTTTCACAATCAAATTGAGGAATATATATAATTCTAGCTTGCATGCAAACTGGAACTTATTTAAGTGGCAGCAACAAACGCGTAGCAGTGTATCAAAGGTAGTTTTGGTTATTACAGTGTCGTTGGAGGTAAACGCTCTCTTTGTCTAATAATGGGACTCGTTTTCTTCACAGGTGCAGCTGTGTGCTTGTTGCTGCTCACCCGTGTGGTTGACCCCTACGGCCTAACCCGTTCCTGATAGGCAGACCAGAGGCGAGGCTGAGGGAAGCGACGGGATGCGCAGTTTATCAGCTGACAAGTGCATATCGGACAACGGAGTAGCAGAGCGGCTGGCGAGACTCCGCATCCTCACCGAGTGAGTTTTCTGCTTTTAAACATCCAGCGCAAGTGCTTGGCGACTGGAAAAAATATATATAACGGTGTTACCTCAGAGAGGGGACAACTGCATTGTCGGAAGTATTGCTTGAGCTCAGCCACCGGGACTACTGGGAAGATTTCTAGGCTGAAACACGTTTCTCGCGCGGAGCTGCCAGCTGAAGCTCCTTGCTCCGTCACCAAGCAGCAGCACAACGTTCACGCACAAGTCGGCTGTTCCGAGCTTCAGCCTCTAATCAAGCCGAGAGATTTCCGGGGAGTAGTGAAAGAGGTCTCTCTGAAGAATCCACACTGTGCTGAATTGCAAACGCGGTCATTGTAAGAAACGTATCGCGTCGCGCTCAGCTCCCCGCTTCCTGCAAGTTTGGACTAAAGCGCACCGTTGGAAGTTTATGTGCCGCTGCTTCGGACAGGCTCGAAGACGCTTCATGCAGGTCAGTGTGTAGTTAGATTTCCCCCATTTGCATTGACTCTAAATAGACTCCATCCGCGTAATTTAAATAAGCCACAGGATCGTTATCCCCTGGTCAGTAATGGTGTCTAATTTGGTCTGCATGCTGTATTGAGTCTTTTGATAAGATGCGAACCCGAAACCCACCTGGCGCCCAGCCCCTCTTCTCCACTACCTTGAAACAAATGAGTTGGGTAATATTTGGATTATGCGTTATAGCCTATATGTTTAGCAAATGCATTGCTGCAGTGGGCAGGCTACAGATGCAAGATGTATCAATTTCTTGATATTCCGTTCAGAGTGGTGGGGGGTTATTGTATTCCAGTTTTAAGTGATGAAAAAGATGAGTTTCCAAAACTCACCTGATGTCCTTTAACGAGTGCTATATATCGTGCTCTATATATATATATATATATATATATATATATATATATATATATATATATATATATATATATATATATGTATGTGTGTGAGTGTGTGTTTATAAGGATTTTGCTGTCATAGATCTTTGAGAATTCTAGGAAAAATATATAAAAAGTATTTTATTTATTCTTTTGACATTATTAAACTCTTATTTTTCAGTAATGATAACAGTAATAACATAATTATCTCCAATCTAATCACAGTCACATCTAAACTTACACTCCATAAGGGGTCTTGAGGGATGGTCTGGATACAAAAAAATAATTTTTCCAAAAATATATTGCTACAAAAACACCCAGGAGCCTAATATAAGCGGTATGCCAACCACAGAAATGGTCTGCTTAATCTAATAATAATGTTAAAGGTTTTGAAATACATTAACTTGTACCACATTTGTGGTTTAAGCTTCAGGAGCAGAAGATGGAGAAAGTTCATCAGAAGAACCTTTTGTTTGCCTCAAAACAGGCCTCTAGAAAGGTCGGGTATTACGCAGTTGTTCAGAACCTCCAAGCATGTTGGTACAGACAAATGCCAGCAGAAATCACAACCTTCTACATGCGTTTTGGGGGTTAGGAGGAAGGGGCTGTTGCCTGGCAAAAATCATATGGAACGTGCAATTTGTAAATTGATTTTGGTTTTCAGGATTAGCAGGATTTCAAAACCGGCAAGAAGTTATTTTAATTAAATACAACAGTTTAGACATCAGATGGTTTAATTTCAACTTTCCATGTGGCTCAGCAATGTGGAATTATGACTTGTCTTAGCACTTAGCATGAGGCAGAGAGAAACGTTGATCTGATTTCGCTCTGGCAGGGATCAGACTAAACGCAATCTGCAAAAACATGCATCTGGGTCCATATGATAGCCCAGAAGGACAAGAATATCTGTCCAGCTAAAGTGATTTATTGCTATTGTCCTGAGTGCTATTGAGGAACTGCAGCAGTTGAGGCCATTTGCTGTCAAGGACTGGAACAGTAAAGCAGTGTAGATCTTCACCACTTCAGGCCTGAGTGGTGAACTGTTCCCGCTGTTCTTGTAAATCATAAGAAATACTTCTATGAAAATTTAAATAATATGAAACAGAAATAAAACAGCAAGATTAGATATTAGATAGGTAGTCAGAGGCGTATTACTTAAAAATATGTATATAAGCGATCAATATATTTCTAATCTTTAGCTTTTGGCTTTGCATCGGGTCACATAGCAACAAAGAAAGGCTTCAAACAGCAGAGACACAGTCTGTGTTTCTTGTGTAAGCCTGTAAATGCATTACAGTGACACTTATTGGGTGATATTGAACATGTGTTTTTGTAGCAGGGCCCCAGAACATGAGTGCAGCTTGTATTATCTTTTTTCAAGGCACTGGTAATAATTGAAATTGACTTTTCTGAATAAGACATAACAATCTATATGACTAATGTTCTGGTGACTGCAGCAGCATCCTGATAAATGAAGTGTGTTGTGTTTACAGTCTTCAGAAACACACCTGGAGTCAGAACAGACCTGGTGAATATTAGGCTGTCGACATATTTTACACAGCTCTGCAGAGAAAAGCAATAACCCACTGTAGTTGTCTAGTACACGCTTTGCCATAATGTGGCAGGTGATTACGCATCTGGAACTGGGATATTTAGGCTTTTCTGCTGTGACCCCTCTTATTCAGGCTTTAGCCAAATACCTCAGCTTTAAACTTCATTGCTGCTTCAAGCCCAGTAATCAAAGCAGGTGACTACAGTTTCTGATGCGGCAGAGTCCTTGAAATTCTGATTTTATTTATTTATTTATTTTCTTTTCTACGCTTGGAGCTCAAAATGATCTAATTAATTCAGAAATATTAGAAGAACTGTGTACATAACACTGCCACTCTGTGTTCCTATCCTTAAGTAATTTCCCCTTTCATTATTCCTGTGGAGAATTTAATATTCTGTGTGATGAGAACTGCCTCCTTTAGGGATAATGCCGCTTGAATACTGCCCCTAAACAGTTTTATAGATTGTTAAGGGGCAATCGAAATGACTGCTCTCCATCTGTAAAAATTACTCCTCTAAGATATGAGAGATATGGAAGGAGAGTCGATGCACAGGCCTGCGCTTATAATATTTCATCATATTACTTGTAGATGCTGACAGTGGCTCGAAAGATGACCTTAGGAATTATAACATTTGATATGGCAAACAGCATGGCCGAGTCGCCTGTTTCAACACATCAGAGCAAACACGTGAAGGTTAATGCAGCCTGACAAACTACCCACAGTTCCCTGGGCTCAACGGATCGGTTCCATGTCATATTTACTTTACATAATTGCTGCCCTCTAATCTGTTACTATTAACACACAGCCTGTCTGGCTATTGTCTGCTGTAGTCTCTTTCACCTGTTTTCTCTCTGAGTACATTTTCCCTTTCCTCCCATGAGAATAGCCAGACATCATGATGAATAGTTGGCGTGAAAGTAAAGCATGCCACGGTGCATTCTTCAGGCCTTTAGAAAGTTAAAGAAACCAAGCGTCGCGATGGCAAAACCTCCATTGACGGACCGATTTGCATATGTGCTTTAATGACCTCACCTCAGAGGATTACTGTCAGGGATGTGACTCCTGCAGCAAAGTTTACCATTTAAAGAAAAGTTGTTTGTGGTCTGCGCAAGTTGCCAAATTATTGCTGAAAGTCACCCTAGCATTTGGGAGGGAAGAGATTGCACGCTCTTGAAATGTGCTTAGAGTAGGGATATTTAGTGACAGCACTTGATGCATTACCACTGTGGTCCTTAACTACATTGTATGCTGCGTGAGAGAGGGGGTTGGGGGGGAAACATGGCATAAATGTAAGCTGTTTCAGGGGTATACGGTATATGCTTTTTTTTCTTTATATAACACCATTTTATTCTACAATTCATAACCAAGTTTTATTAAATTAAAATATGGATATCGGGAAGGGCTTGAAACAGTCGGGAATATAAATGGCATTTTATATCAGCACTAAAGATGGATTTAATTAGTATTTTTCATCTTGAATATCTGCTTAGTATAATGTGAATCCTGCCATTGAATTCTGATTGGAGAGGAGAGAGGAATGTTCTCAAAGGAACAGTTATTTTACCCAGCTCATGGCTATTGTAGGCTGACTGCATGACCTAATGTGTTGTGCGTAACACAAACTGAATTCTGGATCTCATTGCACACATGCATGCAAATACATTGGTGGTGATGTTGTGCGTAGGCGTTCAGACAAAGCAGCCAAGCTGGTAATTGTTTGTGATGAAGTGAAAGCCGTTCCCTTGGCTTTGTATGGATTACTTAAAATCAAGAAAAAGGACTATTCAAGCATGACACCTCTTGGTTTTGTTTTGAGGTTTTTGGCCGAAACAGGCTGAGATGAAAGCCACCTGCGATTAGCCACAGGATGCTGTCCTGCTGGTCCAGCTCTGGGGGCAGCACCACTTCACACTGTTGTAACCTACAGATTAACATTTATGGCTCAGCATGCTCCGTTGGACTTTCTGGGTCAAGACCAAGTGGCAAGATTGAGGAGTGGGCTTGACTTTGTAACAGTGCAACTCTCGCTGCATGCTCCAGGCTGAGGCTGGTGGGGAGAGCCAAACAGAAATGTGCTTAGTTGTGTCACAGGGAGAATAAAATAGAAATGCATTGTGCTCTCTGCTTGTGAAAATTGCTCTGAGCGAATACCTCTGCGGTGTCTAGGTTCGGCTTTCATGAACTACAGACATTATATTCGAAGGATCTGAATACGATGTCAGGAATTGTTACATTTTTAAAGGATGTTATAGCTTATTAGAGTCATACTTGTGTATTGTCCAGCTCACATTAAAATATTGATGAAACCGATTCATTATTTAAATTGAAGAATTTTTTATCTTCCCCTCGCAGTGGTCCATGTTGCCAAAATTCTAAAGAAAAACGACTTTTGCTGTTTTGCTATACTTGCATTAAGAAATACCGATCCTGGAAAAGGTTTCCCAGAATAGCTTCCATCTGCCAAGGGCCTTAGGTCTGGTCTTTTGTGGCCCCTGGACAGCCCAGTGGGAAGTTGGGCGTCAGCTACGGTTGTCGATGGAGCCGGTTGATGGCCTCAATAATTCAGTTGACGTGACCTCTCTGATGCTGAAAGCCTCAGGTCTGGTGGGTGACGAAGAGCGATGATTGGGACAAGGCAAAGGTGCTAGTTCATGTGGGAAGCCAGTCAGTAACACATTTCTGTCTCCTTATTGTCAGCAGGGTGAAGGAGAAAATATTGAATATCAGAGCATTGAAGAGTGTAAAACTGGTGCATCTGATTTGGTGTAATGGTATACAGGTCAGCAATCTTTGACTTCCAGCGGAGAGCAGTGTGCATTCAGAATTCAGGCTTGGCCGATCATTACAGGCCAGATTCTACAAGTTTCACCCCTGGAAGTAGAAAAACCAGTGTGATGTGGTGAATTTTCAGATTGATGTTTCTTTTATAAGGCCTGCAGTCTCTCAGTAGTCTGATCGTGTGCCATCATGACCTACATACGCCTTAAAAAGCTGACAACAAGAGAATAAAACCCTCCAGTTTCTTTATGTATTGTAGGGTTTATGTGGCACAACTGGTCTAAAGAAGAAACGCTCTCTACCTATTATTCTCTGTAAATTGTTTTCATTGTGTGCTTTAAAATTTCTTCTAATTCGGTAGTATTGGCGTAGGTACATTGATTTATTTTGTAACGCCTATGAAGACTAACCGCTACTGCACTATGTCTGTGTTTGGTCAGATTTGATGTTTTCCAGCAGTTGCAGCAGCTCTTGAGTATTGCGCTCCCATTGCAGTATTCTCCATTGAAGCTTTCCCTTATACTCTTCGGTTGTCTAGCGCTGTTATGTGACTGCTGCGTATATTCCATCTCCTCCTGCACATCCTAAAAGAGGGAGGTTTAGTTTGTGGTACAATCGTGTGAGATGCATTTGAATGACACCCAATGTCAGCACTTTAGAATATCTCTGCGCATTTGAATTTTTATCTGGTTGCCAGGTTTGTATGCTTGCAGAATTTAAAATATAGTTTGAGTAATGATTTTCATCCACTCTCTGAGTGCTTGTTGATTGGCTACAGTAGTTCTACAGATGTCCAGATTAGACTGTCAGGCAAGACTGATGTTGGATTTATAATCTGTAATTAAACAATGCACTCCAGTCTAAATAAATAAGATGTCTACAATGAAGTTTTTATTCTTGTCAGCGTCATTTTTGTTGTTACCCATTATGTTTTGTTTACAAGTTTACTGTTGTGGACAGATACGGCTTCTTTCAGCCCTCCTCAATTGTTTTTTGATTTCTCTGTTGCATCGTTACTCTGCAGCTGCATCGCTACAATTTAATTTTATTTCCGTAACAGCGGCTCGATCATGGATTTCTCTTTAAATTGCTGCAGGACGGTAGAAGTCTGTCAGCAATGGAGTCAATTCATTTTGTGCGAGTATTAGATGATAATTGTTGACAGTGTCTTGCAAGATTCTCAATTAAGTGAATGACCATGGACATCATTACTTCTTTAGATCCGCCATTTGAAATAACACTGCAGTGATACCAATTTGAGAGAAAAGCAAACTGTGGCTCATTGAATTAAGACTGTCTCGTGTAATTGGGTGTGTGATATGGAAGGGAGCACCTATTTTGATAAGAACTGGCTTCAATAATTGTAGCCTTGGATACAGATAAATGCTGTAGCCTGTGTGTGCGAATTCACTGAATAACCCGTTATTACCATTTGAGATACAAGGAGATAGTGCAAAAAAACATTATAAAGCTCTGGGTTTTTATATTCCAATTGTCCACACCTAGCAATTACATTTTAAAAAATGAATCTGGCTGTGCTTGCAATTTCCCCACTAAAGATTCAATGAATATATAACTCACATGAGTCACAGGTGAAGGATTATTTGAGGGATTTGTAAACATCCACGCTCAGCTTATTGTGTTGTATCCTGGGACTGGCACATGCTTTTTTTATTATTTAATTCACACACACACACACACACACACACACACACACACACACACACACACACACACACACACACACACACACACACACACACACACACACACACACACACACATATAACACACAAAAGGCGAACAATAAAATGGTTAAGATTAGACGTTGACCGCTGTGATTTAGAGACAGGCAGGAAAAATAAGAAAACAAAACGCTTTGAGTTCAGCTCAGCTTTTTTTGATTTATTTTTCATAGTCACAGTACCTCTGTTTGTCTTTTAAATGCGCTGCAACTATGAGGGATGAAGCTTAAAGCTCCATGTGCCTGGAATAATGTGAAGTGACTGTACCAGAGATTTGCATCACTTTACTCTACTTGTGAATATGCATCATACACCGAGACGAGAGACCTAGCATGGAGTAGGATTTTATCGTGTTTCCTAAGAGTCGCACCGAGGGTGGTAAGCTCATCCGTCACCATGTATACTAAGGATATAGCTGCAGCTAAAATTTAATTGCTGGTAAATGCTGTCATGATTTTGTTTGCTGTCTTTTCTCCACTTCCTAACTGCCTTTCTCTCTCTGAAGCTGTACATTTATAAAGACTGAATTATACCAAAATGTCGTTGTGGCATATCAGCACTATTTGGTCAGATTCCCCACGATTCACGTCAGCACTTAAAGAAAAAAAAAAAAATCACAATTTTGATGCTGATCTGGGTATTTTTAGGTAATAGTTCTACAGTTCTTGTTGCAGTGAGGAATTTAGGCATTGAGCCTCAATAAAAAACGAACACAATCTGGTTCAGATGGCATCCAGAATTCAGAGTTTGGGCATCACGCTGCAGACAAACACTTCTGTGTCTCCAAAATCACTAGTGTCAGGGGGAAACAGGCAGCATCTGATGGAACACTGCCCTGGTTCTCCATCGCCCCTTCTCCAAGCGCTGGGAGGCACAAAAAAGCAGAAGAACTGAAGAGAAACTGAAAGAGGAGAGGCAGAGAGGAGCGTCAAAGAGGAAAGAGAGAGAGACTCGACAAGATGAATTATGCAAAGCTGTCAGAGGCGGCTATTGTTGGAGGTGCTGGCTGTGTTGAAGAGAGCCAGCCCTGATCTCCACAAGCTCCATCTACTGCTCTCACCACTCCCCGTGGCTGAGAGCCGTCTGATCTGTGCTCCGGCAAACGGCCAACAACAAGATGAGGGGGTTTGGGGGGAGTTGAGGGGCCAGCCAGGCCACTTGGTGACAGGTGAATTGTCTTGGAGGGACACACTAGGAACGACAAGTACGTTCTTTATTATCATTATTTACAGAGGTCACCAACAGGGAGATCTGAGCTGATACGTACAGCCGCCCTGCGGAAATATAATTACCGGACAAAGGCTTGGTGAATAGTTGCCACTTCAGCACTCTGGTCAGCAGTGGCTACTCTTGTTTTGCTTTGTGTGCTGAAGTAACCAGTGTCTGCCAGCTCAATTTAAGCTGGTGTAGGTGTTCATTAATCTAATTTTGCATGCTTATCAGTTCTGAGATATCTTAGAAAAGAAGCGCACTTTCGTCTTCTTAATATTTCTGTCTATTCCTGCTAAAGTTGGAACAGCTTTAGTTATTTCACCTGAGATTTATTTATTTACCGGAGTTATTTATTTATTTTATTTCGTTTTTATTTGATCTTTTGCATTTGCCTTGGCTTTGTTGGCACTCACATGCAATAATCAGAATTTAGTAACATTTGGATTGAAATGCGGTGACAGATGTTGGTTGGTCAGGTCGCTGTCAATCAAAACACACAGTCAGATGCAGATTAAAAGGAGGATGATTCTGCATTCTGCTAGAACCAAAGATTAAATCAAATCGGTTTTTGAAGAAAGAAAAAAAATACTGGTTATTTTTTGTCATTTCAATAATTAGTTATGTAATATTTGAGATCAGTGATTCAGTGGCGTCTAGAAAGTCACTGATCCACCTTAGCAATCCTTGTTTGAAGTATCAGAAAGTATCCTTTTATGTTTTTGATGATTAATGTACCGATAACATTTTTCTCATTCATTTAATTCATTATAAACCATCTTATTTAACCAATCTTAAAAGGTTTCTCTCCTCTTTGGTCATCTCTTCTGAATCCCAGCCCTGATCTGTTGGTAACATAAGACATCCCCTCTGTCATCTTTGATGAATAAAGTACTAAACGGGAGACGTGGAAAAAGTAAATCTCAATTAGAAACCTCTTCAACTGCCCTGAAGAACCAGTTGACTTGGACACGTGTCTTCACACCTTATTATACAGATGGTTTATGGTTTATGCTTCAAAAAAGTGCAGAGGTGTAGGACAGTACTAGGCGTCGGGGGGACCGTACTCAACTGGCACGGGAGTCGTTCGGACGTGTGTGGAGCTGAGCTGCGTACATCATGAACTATCTTTTTCCGTGCCTCACTGGCTTGCAAGAGGACCTCTGTGTGACACTAATTTTGCAGTGTCGACTGTTCCACCGAGTGGTCATGGGTGACTAACTGTCCTGATTCAACTGCATGATCAAAGGTAAAAGGGAATGTAGAAGTGAATGATACAGAAAAGTTTTTTTTTTTTAGGGCGGGGAATGTACCGAGGATTTTTGATTCATAATGAACCCTAAAGGTTCTCCTCATTTAATCAAACAGAGCTGGTGTACACTAGTATGTACTCTCAGTAGGGTAGCCAGAGGCAGATTTTATGTAGTAAATGCATACTACATAGTCTAGTTTATACTGCACTATACTTAAAACCTCTGAAACTTAAAGTGTGTAAGAAAAACAGAATTCTCTTAAGAGCCTCTGTGACTTCTTGTACATATTTTAAACTGTAACGAATGAACCGTTAGTGTCCCCGTGTGCTGTGAGGAAACAAAGCGAAGCAGGACACTAGGATGAGCTGTGAAGAAGATGGCATCTTTGAGTCCTCAGAGTAATAGAGGAATGTTTATGGGGACATGCCTGGTCACTTAAGGGCTTGTAGGCTGATTAGGACACAAATCTAATTCCTCCTATAGTGGTCGCTTGTGGCTCAGTGGGTAAGACTTGTGGCATTAGCTGTTTTTCAGATACCGAATCTTCTTACAAGTCCATAAAGAAGGGGGAGTTTGCAATCAAGGAGGCTTCTGGGCGTGTCCGCTTGGACGCATCCTGTGCATTAATCTGCCAATCTGGACGGGTGTGTACAATTTCCTGAAAGTGATGAGATGTGATTGAGATGGCCTGTGGCATCGTAAAACAAGTGCGTGGGGGGGAGTGTTGAGTGTTGAGTGTCAGCCTTACAAGAGAGTGTGTCACTGATTGCATCTCAGCCCATCGGGGGAACAGAGCGATATGAAGCAACTCAGGGAGAAGGGGGGAAAAATAAGTTTAAGAGGCCTAGAACAGCTCACAGTTTTCATTATCCCTGCATCCTGTACTCCACCCGCAACTGCTTCAGTTTTTGGAACGTCTCTCTGGGGCTGGTGCTATCTCGCCGTGCGACGGAACGCTATCCTGGCTTCATTGGAAGGTTTTGATGCTTGATGTGAAACGAAGTAGATCTCATTTGGGGAAAGAAGGAGTCTGATACTCAAGTCTTACAGCTCAGCCAAGAGAGAAATGAAATTGTGGTGTGTGGCATGTGTGACTCTGCGCCGTGTGTGTGTCTCAGGAAGCAGTGGAAAATGGCTGGTAATAAACACTTCTGACACACCACGGCTCCCATCCACATTCCACTCAAGGGTTTTTTGTGGATTAGTCACATTCTCATCCCCCTTGTCCACATTTAGAGCAGAGTGAGAGTGTCTTCTCTGAATTTCTAACAAGTTAGGATTTTTAACACCAATTTATCTAATGTTTCTGTGGCCAGAGACAAACTGCATGTATAGCTAGTGCAGTGTTTGTAGTTGTCAAATATTACAGTGAGAGTTTGGGAAACAAAGCTGGTTCAAAGTCTTTGTATGATATTAGAGTCTTTTACTGTCTGCCCTGGATGGTAAATAGAGAAAGGTAGTCTTTTTGCTATTTTAGGCATGAAATTAAACACTGGTTTAAAATATGCAAATGAATATCTGTCAAATATAAAGACTTGATCACCTTGCAGTCTCTTGACACTGTGTCTGGATTTTTTTTTAAATCTCTGAGATCAAAAACAAAACAAAGAAAAAAAAACGCTTTCATTTTTGGAAGAGCTTTCATTGCTGCTAATTTAAACCGATTAAATGGTTCTTGTGATAGCTGCTTCTTGCCCACTTGTGGACTATTCAAAGTAACAAAGGCACTGTTCTGGGAAAAAAAAGATTTCTGTTATGATTTTTTTAGTACCTCAAATGAAGTTCAGTTTACCTTCACTTTATTGTTGTGGGTGCAGAAATTATGTGGAGCTTAAGAAATGGTAAATTGAAATGATCTGTGTGTATGTGGAAATACAGTATAAAAGTATAAAACGTCAACATTGATAAAAAAGCACAGTTTTATTTTCCTCTCTCTCTATATATATATATATGCTATCCAGCATATATATATCTATATATATGAATTTTGATAGAAATATTTAATCTTGTCATTGTTCTTCTGTGCATTTAAAGTAACACTTATTGAATGTTCATATAAAGGCTTGGCATTCTAATTTTATCAATTAAATAAAAGTCTTTTTAAAGTGATAATGAAAGTAAAAGCTTTCCTAGTCATGTCAACCTGTTGATTTATCCTTCATTTAAGCAGAATTTTGCATTCGGAGAATGTGAACTTTGGAGCATTGTCAGTGGAAAATTGCAAAGTTTTAAACTTTTAAGTTAAAAAAAGAAGAAACTGTTTTTTTAATCTTTTTTTTTTTACAGAGTGCTTACTGAAATTACTGGAATTGAAAGTTTTTGAAGGACAATATTTAGAGTTAACACACTGAAGATAAACATGACTGCAAATGCAACACAGAGGTGATCTTTTAAGAGGCGAAGTCAACTTAAGGAGGTATATATCAGTTCACGGGTGAGGTTTCAGGGGTGTGGGGGTAGAGTCGGGGGTGGGGCCATGAGAAGGGGATAAGTGTGTGCTTTAGAAGATGAAGCAGATGGATTAGTGTTATCTGAGCTCCTTACTTCCTTTCCTCATCTCTCTTTTCCAGGTAGAGTGGCTGGAAGGCTGAATGGACTGAAGAAGTGGGCGACAGAGGTTCAGAAGTGGGGAGGAGGGTTTGGGGGGAAATCGGTTACAGGACGAGAATCAAAGCCACAGGAGGAAGAGGAGAGGGGGTAAAGCAGTGAAATAATCCAGTGGTGAGTGTCTCAGGAGAGTGCCGGTGGTGAAGGGGAGCGGAGTTGGATACCCAGCATGCAGGCAACATGGAAAGGGTGAGGGAGCAGCGGCCTTTCTGCTCGCTGTCCAAGAGCCAGAGAGACCGAGAGAGACACTGTGAGAGAGACAAGGATCGAGAGCGCCGTTACACCGCCTCCTCATCAGACCGGGACGAGGGAGCCTGCCGCGTGCCCACTCAGAAATCCTACAGCTCCAGTGAGACGCTCCAGGCCTTTGACCATGACCCTTCACGAATGCTCTTTGGAGGAAGAGTCAAGGAGATGGTCCATAAGGAAACTGCAGAGTACACAAGGCCAGGTTAGCAAGAACAAATGTTGTCCTTCTGTGGGATTTTTCAGGATTTGTTAGATGAATGTACAAAATGTAAGCTCAGAGAGGTGCGGATTGCCTGTCATTTTTTAACGTCATGGCCAGTGTCATCAGAGTTTATCATTTAAAAGGCACCGGGTACAAAAAAATGATTGTAGCAAAAAGTCTTCCATCTTATAGTGGCATTTTTCTAAATCGAACAAGAAGCTCTTAGATTTCAGTTGTTGTTAGACTTTAGTAAATACCACAAAGAACAAAATCCTTATATCCATGTTCATTTGCTGATGTCTAACAGTGTGAAACCTCATTAGTAAATGAATGCTCATGCAAGGATTTTTTTGCTTGTTTGTTTAATAAATGTTATCCCACAGTTTTATCTCCCACTTTATCTCTGCAAGCTTGACAAGAAATAACAATATGGCGCCAGTATGCTAGACAGTAGTAAACACAATTAAAGGATGTCAAACAAAAGCATAAATTAGATTTATGTTTCTAAACTTTTACAGAGAATTCCTATTGAGTGTGATGTAGTGGCCTACTCTGACCTCATAAAATGCTCATGCCCTGCAGGACTATGTTAAAATAATAAGATAAAATGTACAATAAGTAACCCTCTTCTTTAATTGGCTGTTAGAAACTGCTGTAATTTCTGTAATTAAAAACTTTGGGCAGTTTATTCTATTTTATGGCACTCCTTTGGCTCGTAAGATTGCAATCACAAAAACTATCCATTACACTTTTACATTTTCATGGTGCTAATTGGTGTCCATTTTAGAATAAATGGATTTATGATGAAGTTGTGGGAAGAAGAGTAGTTTCCTTTATTTCTTTTTAAAATCCAGGCATTTAGCCTTAACGAGTGTTTCTTACATCATCACAGTAAAAGTCAGATTTAATGTTGATGATGGAAAAAGAACATGTTCTTGTTAATTAGTTGCTCTTTATGTGTTGTGCGTATAGCACAATAGCATAAGAATCCTGGTACATTTTAAAATGGCTTATATGACAAAAATCGAGCTGTGTGAATTTCACTAAAATTTTAAAAAACATTTTAAATACATCAGAGGCTGATGAAAATGTCTCATTTTGAAATGGTAAAATATACTGGAGATAAAATACATTATAGCTATGATGATTTCTACATTAAATATTAATAATTAGCCATAGCAGTTTCTGGATGAACACACATATATATTTGAGCCTGACTACAAGCATCTACTAAGCAAATACAGCTCATTTCATGGTTAAAATCAAATATGCAATGAATGAAACTGAAATATGAACTTTTTAATTCAAGGACTTTGAGGTGAACTAAGATGTTTTTGTGTTTTTTTGGCTGCATCATTTAAAACCAATTGAAAACATGCTGCAGACTCTTTTAAAGGCATTGCAGGTTAATTTTTATTTTCAGAAATAAGCAAACCCTTAAGCAATGTGAAATGGAGACAAAACTAATTTAGAGCATTGCTGTGATTTATTGTTAAACAGTCTCTTAAACAGTTTCGAAAAAACTATCATAATAATTAGGTGATTAGCATCTTTACTTTTTTTTTATCTGTAATTTAATCCAAGGATATTGATTTCAGACTATTTGTCTAATGGAACTTGGTAATCTTAAACATAGCAATTATTATAATTTTAATTAGACTATTTGTGTGATTTGAGTCAAAGAAATGCAGTTGTAGATCTTGATAAGTTGATGAGTGTTAAGTAGCTTTGGAGGAACTTGTTAAGGCTTTAATTTAGCAATTACCCCCTGCCTTGTCGCCATGCTCTTAGATTAACAGTTTTGTTGTTGTTTTTTTTCTCTTTAAATAGCCCTGCTCATGGCTATTAAATACGGTGTTGCTTGGTTTGTTAACTTTACTACTTCTGTCATTGACAGGGCAGACATTTTCGCTAAGGCAACTCGGGATTTGTGAGCCACCGGCTCGCAGAGGCTTGGCTCTCTGCCCCGAGACTGGCCTCTCCCACCCACTCAGCAGCTATTCCAGAGGACCCGTCGTTACCGAAAACCATGAACCTGTATCACCAGAACGTACCATTACTCTTTGGGGGACAGGGGCAAAATCGGGGCAGAATTCATGCCTTTCCAGCCGCTCTAACTCGGCGCTCACACTCACTGACACCGAAATGGACAATAAATCGGACAATGAGATGGGTGAGTGAGGCACACGTTTCATTATTTTACCTTAAAATGCTTATTTGTTTGTAGCCCATACCCTCATTGCTTTTCAAAGGGGGAGAAATCACTCTGTATAAAGAGCAGCAGTAGGTTAGATTATGGTGGGTGCTGGAGACAAGGCTCTGATTGGTGGAACAATGTGAAAACGCGATTGGTGGGGCTGGTATCTTGAGAGGCATTTGCAGCTGTCTTTGTTTGGATCAAAGGCGTGATTCCTTGCCGCATGCGGAAAGGAATCGGGCCTTCAGATTGAGTAGTTGCTAGTCACCTGGTCCTGCTCCACAGGAAGCAAAGGAGTTTGATAAAGTTTCCCCATGGGCTAGCGTTAAATCAAAGATAGCTTTGTGTGCCTCAGTCTGAGATTTTGCTTAGAAATTCTGCAGTGGTTGACTGGGCATGCATAATGGCTGATTAAATGGGCACAATGGTTTGAAGTGCAAATTTGATCATGCTGGAAACCTGAGATGGAGGATTGAGGTTCTGTGTTTGAAGAGGGCAAATCTTTGTTGCGTCAAATGGAGGCAATACATGTAAGATGGCTATATTGCTGTGTTGTTGTTAAACTCATTTATGTCGATCCACTCTTTTCACATTTTACTGTTGTTATGCTTGTTTTTTATTATTGCTCACTGAAAGGTTAGTTTGCACTTCGGAACATCATTTTGATCAAATCTGTTGCAAAATGACATCCAGTGCTTTTTTCACCAGTTTTTCTTCTTCCGTCATCCATCATTTTCTTTTATTGAAATGCATTGCGTCTCTTCTGTCTACGCTCAAAGTCAGCCTGTCATTAACTTTATCATCTCAGCAGCATATGTTTTGGTGTAGAGCTTCAAAATTTTCCTTCTGAAGTTGATGACTGAAAGTGCTCATGACATTGCACATCATTCATCACCATTAAAGTGTGAGCCATCGCCATTATAACACATGCAATGTAAAACTCTAATTATTTTAAGAAACCAGTGGTCTCAAAGAGTGGCAGGCAGTTTAAATAATTAGAGTTGATTACACTTTACTGGCAAGAACATTAACGAGAGGGTAGAAAGGAAAATGTCTTGTGTTCATGTGCTATCAATTTTTATCTAAAAACATTGGCTACAGTCTGACATTTGAGACAAGTCATTTTCTTAATGGCAGTATTCATCATAGAAAGCTTGTCTCCGGGGGAGGGGGCTGAGTAAGTATTTTACCTTTTCAAAATACCATCAGAATTCAAGTCCGTGTGTTTGTTCCTGAATCTGGCCTTTACTTTGGCCCAATACGCTGCATGCATTTATGAGTCACTAAAAGCTCCGCTCTAACCACAGAGGTGCCTGTAAACATGGCCTTCACCTCCTTAGTGCTCGATTCCAGTCATATTTGATGGTGAATACGCCAAGAGTGAAACTATATCAACAGTCATTTCTTCAATATGCTCTCTGTCTAGCTTTGATTGCACCTGGCCTCCACCATTTTAACTGTGCGAACACACACACACACACACACTTATACAAACGCCGCGGTACGCCCCTTTGGCATACCTCCTCTGGAGTTTCTTTTGGAAACTCCTCAATAAGCTGCTGCTGATTGGCTCTAGCACAACACCCCACTGAGACTTAAACTCACTATTGTCTCAATTAGTTTCGCAGGGAAAATAAACACTTTATCTCTTTATCTGCTTTGCCATACATTTTTTCAAAAAATGTTACAAAACTCAAAATCACCTAAGAACATAATTTAATGGTATTATTGAAAAATCTACCCCCTGTTTGTTCAAATAAGCTACACACACATGCACACACACATGCACACACACACACACTCACTATCATTATCTAGGGTTTGAACCAGAGCAAAGGAAAACCTGGCCAGTGTTCCATCTCTGTAGATCTTGGTCCTTTTTTCGTCAGGAGCATTGCACTTTTGACTTTCACTATTTAATGAAGCAGCTAAGAGAAATGACCCATCCAAAGGTTTCCATCAACTGAATATGCATGCTGAAGCTCCGACAAGGGGCCGTTCAGCCCCACTTATTCATAAATGAACTCAATATTTCATTCTAATTCGCTCTGTTCTATAGAGTGTTCGACAAAGACAAGTACCGAGCCCTCAGCACATTCACAGAGAGCGTCATCTGCAAATGTTAACCTCTACGAGAAAGAGCTCCACCTTTCAAAGATGGACCAAAAGTGGTCATAAGTGGACAGTGTACAGCTTTCGATGGTCAACTGGAGACCACAGACTGAATAAGAGCAGTTGTTTTGTGAAGTGATGCATTTGCATTTTTGCAAATAAAAATGACCTTTGCTGAACTTTATTTTTCAAAAGAGACGACTGAGACTGTGAATCATCTGAGTTCAAGTCTGTTGACATTATGCTCATGATTATCCATTTTTATAATCATCTCCTTTTAATAATATCAACGTACAGCTTTTATTACATTTTCTTGTCTAATTCTTTCATGCGAAGCCCCTAATTGTATTATAACTGTTCATTGGTGGAATTTTATTGAAAAGAAAGAGGGGGAAAGAGGGGAAAACTGTTAAATAGCTTGCATTGATTTTACACTTAAGATAATCCAGAGCAACTGATAGAATCCCTGGAAAACAAAACTGATTGATTAAAGTGTTTGTCTTATTGGTCTTGTAGCTGTATGAATAGCCATGTGATAATGAGCCATCCTTACATTTCCTAATGGATTGCACCATTGTTTTGTCCTCTATATGAATGGTATGCGCCATATCATGCTTTTTACACATAACATGGCATTGGAAAAAATGTAATTAAAATAAAAGCAACAATAATCAATAACACTTTGGCTTTTTAAATATTTGCAAGCCTACAGTGATACTCTCTAAATATATGCTCCCTCTCATCATGCAGAAATTATTTACTATCATCCCCTATATGTGACAGTGATAAGTTTGCTATGGATAAATACACATCATATATTTGCACACACATATAAACACGCAGACACACACTTACTAAAAGTAAGTAATCAATAAAGTATCCATTATTATTATTATTATTATTTATTTTTAGTTTCTACAAATAGGAGATTACAGTCAAATTTTCTACAGCAACAATGCTGCATGGAAATAAAAAATAATTTCTCTTGAATAATGTCAAATGCATTCAGAGACAGAACAATTATTGGAATAAAGTGAGAAGAGTTGCGTTAAATTTTTATATAATTTAACTCAGATTAATAGTCAGGTATAATGACGCTGTATTTTCTAAGCTTCTTTTTCAAACACTAAATGCACATGAAAAAATATCAGAAAGATTGTTTTATTTGGTGTCGTCTTTATATGCTAAGGTGCCACCTTTCCTGGAATGTATTCATTTACAGGATATAGAAACTCTGTTTGCATGGCCCAGAATGTGGGTCACTTCATATCCTGGGGTTTTTCAATCCCACTCAAGCACTTTTCACTGAAGTGGGAGGAATTTGTTTAAATAACTTTAAGAAATGAAAATAGATATTTGGACTAACTATGCATTTTTTTCTGTTAATGTCAGGTTTTCTTTACAGAATTTAAAAAAAAATGAATGTAATTTTATAAGCCATTAAGCTTTGAGATTAATTAAATTTCACACCTCAAAAATGAACAAGCAGCCATTTTTGCTCCACTGCTTTCCTGCCAGTTTTAGTAACACACATTTAGAACAACACATATTATTAAAAAATATACAGAAAATATTCCCATTTCAATAAATGAACAAATTTGTAAACAAAGCTGAAGTTTTCTTCAAAGCTGACTAGACACTGTTCTTATTGGGGCACTTGCTACTACTTTACGGTAATGAATTTTTTATGTTTAATATGAAATTGTAATAGTATAGTTTAACTGCTGCTGTGATGTAAATAGTTAAATTTATTTAGGACCATTACATCAATATACAGCTACTGAGTAAAAAATGAAAACAACCATGGAGAGTGTTTTTTTTTCACCTTAATGTTGAAGTGCAGGCTTCAAAATCAATATTGTACCCCTCATAAAACATGAATGACTGCCTGAAACAGAAACGGCATGGCCCAGTTGAGTTGTATTCCTAATAGGGTGTGAAAAAGCTCGCACTTACTTGTTAGGTACTGCAGCTACAGAACTGCAGTACCTCATGACAGCTCTCCTGGCTGTATAAACTCTTACACATAGGGTTTATTGTTAAGTAGGAGGGGCTTAATGCCTGCTGACCCCTGCTTAGGAAAAAGCAACTTCCACTGTGATGCCTGTCACTGCTGGTTAAAGGAGCATCTTTTGCTCTGACCTCAACCTTCTGTCCAGAGTAGTTTTCATGGAAAAGTGTTTTGCTTTGATGCTTTCATGGAGGATGGACACTGTGAATGTTCCATTCCCTTGTATGTCTTTTCAGACATCTGTTATCAAGGACTGTTTACTAGTGGATGTAGCAGAAAAGAATTTCAATTTGTCCAAGTCACAGGTCCACATTGCAGTCATACACATTTTACAGTTGAATGTAGCTCACAAATTTATTGTGTGAACAGTGCCAGCAAAAGGTTAATTAAATCAGTAGAGGAGTCACTGCAAAGTGTGCTGTAGCACAGCAAGCACCAAAGGCTTTTTGGGTGGGAGTATGAAAGCGTATCAGACATCCTCTAACATGCTTCCCTGTGTGCATGTATTCATGTTCTCTCACTCTGCGCCTCTTCCTCTCCTGTCTCGTGCATGCACGCACACTCGAATATCTCACTTTGTTTCTCACACTTTATCTCTAAGATTAGAAAAATCAAGCAAGAGTGCAGACATTTGCACACACACGCACACAAACCTGCATGCACGCAGGGCGTCACGCTGACGAAGGTGACACGCCATCTGTCAAACTCCTGTCTCAGATATGCGCCTTGTATTGTGACAGCAGAATCAGCCTATTGATCGTAGCATGAAGAAAACCTCCCTCACCACTTTCATAATTCAGTGTGGCACAAGCCGAATACAAAAAGAATAAATAACATCAGAGTTTGTTTTGGGTTTCTTTCTCTCATTTTGGGGGGGGCGAGTGGTGGGGAGTGGGCGGGTCAAAAGGCCTGGCCATCTGTGATAGTTTTGAAAAACACTCCAAAGCTGGCAGAGAAAACAGTTTCATCACTTGTTAATGGGGCTAGGAAGGTGTCTGAGCTTTATCTCGTGCCTCGTCAAAGGAGGAGACATGCTTTGATTGCCATCATTTATTGTCATCACTTCCGTGCTCGCCGGCACTGTCACCAGTTAAGTGCTCACATTGTTAGTGCTTGGGGTGACAGGGGAAGTGGGATTCAGTGATGACACGCCAAGGTGTCATAGCAGGGGTTGTGCTCATCAGTCATGTGAAAAGATTCTAGATTCTATTTTTGAGAAGATTGGAAAGTCTAGGAGAGGTCACCGCTGCGGCGCAGAGGTCATCGCCATTTGAACCTTTGTCCGAGCGAACGACAAACTGACTGCAAATAATTTCAATTTAGTCTTCAACACCATGGCTCAATCTCGAGCTCCGCACTAAGTCCTAATCACTAAACCCTCAAAGACTTCATTTACGTCACAGTTTTATGACTTAAAGCCTCTCCGCCAACATGTTTGACGGTTGCTGCTGTAAGACTTCTTTTTTTTTTTATGTCTGTTGGTTGCTCCTTGTTTGTGACATTACAGTGTATATACATTTAAAAAAATCATAAAACCCATAAACCTTTTGCTATATCTATTGCCTGCAATCGTGCATTAAATAACCACAACAAGAAGTCACCAGCTGCTGTCACAGATAAACCTTCCAGCACATTTCAACCTATCATGGCTATTACAATACCTAAGAGTCCGTGATAGGTAAACATCACTGATATCTCGGTGGGGTTCAAATATAGACTTTAAAAAAGGGCACATAATGCTGTCAAACAGTGGGCACAAGAGCCTTTATGCATGTGAAGATTTGGCAGTGGAACATCCACAAGCTCTCCTTCACGTAGTGGAAGCGTCTGTGAGTCCGTCCATGAGTGTGGAGACTGGAATCGGTCCCATGCCTCAACACCACGATACGCCGTGTGTGAGACTGTCCTTTTGTCGTGTCAGTGTAGTTTTGTGTGAAGACACTTTCTGGTGAACACATTAATACAACAGCAACACATGGTGAAAAAAAACTTGTATTCACACCCCAACATCCCCCCACAGAGAAGATGATCTGATTAGACTTTGGAGTGCCTTGTTGTATAAATTTGCATATTAATAAGGAAAAGCAGATTTTCTTGAAACCACTCTCTTCCTATAATACTTCAAAGATATTTTCCACCAACATCATCGATACGAAGACGAATGTATTATTTATATTACTTAAAAATAACCATTCCTAAAAATGTGAACAATGGTTTGGCAAAAGGGATTTTTTATTTTCTTTAGTTACTTTGGTTACTGTGTGATGTCAATGTGACAAAATGTACAAAAAGTCTCTCTTCAAAGTCCAGAATTATGATTTAATAGTTAATTTATGTAACAAAATCAAAAAAGTGTGATTTTTTTTTCAAATATTTTATCCAAATAACAGTCAGATACAGATTTATTTATTTTTTTCACAGACTTGAAAAACAAGCTCAAATGCTGGACGTAACTATGCCAACTCCGACTGTGGATTTTTTTGGGAGCAACTGTACACTTTGCTTTTATTCTCATTGTTGATGTCAGAGTTAGCCACTATTTCACCACTAAGACATTTTAGATTTTCGAGTGGAGCTCTTATCTGCAAAATTGTTAGGCAGACAGTATTTGGCTTGATCTTTGATCACACTATAGCATTACATGGCCTGTGAAGATGTGTTTGCAACTTAAAAAGCTATTTACTTGGTCCAACATCTATTTTCTGTCACACAGTCTCCAAATAACAGCACTTGCTTCTTTGACTTCCGTCTCCTCAATTTAGCCGAGCGTCACAGACGACACTGTTTTAACCCATGCTTGCCTCGATCTAATTACTTGCATGTGTTAGACTACAGGACATATTATTAAGATTAGGAATTACTCCGCAGTTGTCAATTACAAGGACCACTATTTACTGTCCTCGAGAGAAAACGGCTCATTTCATTTCATCACACAACCTAATTGAGTGATTGCATTACAGTGTAATACGGAAATAGCCAGGAAACCAATTTAGACTCTGTGAATATCACTGTAAGAAACTGGGATTAGTGCGTTGATCCATTTGTCTTGTTTTGTAGCTTCATGTATGTTTGGTATGTCTCCTGCAATTGGAGACCATCAATGTGTTTTTGTGTGAATCCATCGATCTATCTTTGCTCTCCTAAGAAGTGAAGAAAATAGACCTATAGGTAAACACTTGCTACTGATTGTTTGTAAAGTATGTAATCAAGAAGAATGTTATTTTCCAATTTGTTGCTGGCAAATTAAAGCCACCACAATGTAAAGACGTACAAAAGAAAGAAAAATAACTTCAAAAGCAAACCTTGAGGACAGTCAGGTCTCTGGGTTTATTTTTTTTCTTCATATGGGCTAAAATGGATTTTCTTCCTTCTCCTGGATCAACACAGGGTGTTCAAAAGTTGTCCCTTGGCTAGATCAACCTGCCAATTTATTTGGTCTCATGTCTTCCTTATTTTATGATCTCCTTTTTCTCCCCTATCTTGGGACACAGGAATATTTGTTATATTTATTGTCATGGTGCAGTGGTTTTATGTCCTTTATCATCCAATACTGAGGCGCACAATCAAAAAGTTGAAAGTCTTATTATTCTCCTGTTGTAGTTGTTTTACTGGAATATAAAAATGCCTCTGCTTTGCAGGTGTCACGCTGAATATATATATATTTCTAATTGCTTAGAACATATCCTCCAAGCACATAACCTGCTGTTATGGAGCATTTCTTTAGGCTAAAGGCTGCAGTGGTGTTAATAATCTCAGGAGTGTAGCAAAATTAAAAGGGAAACCACGCTTATCTAGTCCAATTAAGTGACCAAGTAACAAAAAAATGCAGAAATGTTTTGTGCTAATTGTGTTGGGCGGCACTAATTTTATTTTTGACACATGCAATTAAAAGCACATTTTTACTCCAAATTATACCGCTGGATCTTTTCATTGGTTGTGGAAATGTGTTTGAGTCTATTATACACATGAATAAATGTTTCATTAAAAGACTTTGACTTCAGTCAGGATTTCAGGGAGTTTTCATCATGTGAGTGTTTCATCTAGCTCAAACAATGCGCAAATCAAAGGGTTTCAATCTCAATTTACCTTTACTATATCAAACAGTCTGTAATATTTGCCTGAGTTAATAATCTAAATTTTTTGATGGAAACTTGTACACAGACCATAGCCTGCTGTGCGCTGTTTCTTGTGCACAGAAGAATTTTAAATATATAAATATAGAGGGTTTCCAGGCAGGGGGCGAATGTTACAAACCTTATTCTTTGTGGTCTTTTGTGTTATTAAAACTGCTTTGCACACTGTCCTCTTGTGGTCCAACCACATTTTTAAAAAAGAAATGAGCTGATAAAAATGTTGATATGCTTGTCTGAGTTGCCTTAAATTATTGCTGTGCGCTCACAAATATTTTATGCCCTGGGTTTTGCCACTTAGGCTATATACTAGCCCTGCGCACCCTCAGAGAAACACCTGTAGTAGTACTCGGTGCTGAGACGAAGAAAATAATAAATAAAACCGAGACAAAACTTTTATATTATAGAACTTTTTAGTACTTTTTAGTTTATTATACGCTTCCTTAATTTTTATGGGGCCCAATTTGCAAAAATATGCCTCTGAATTTTGTTTTTTCCTTATTATTTATTTACAGTTAAATGTACAAATCTTGTAAAATGATTCCAGAAAAAATACCAGTAGCAGTATGAAATGTTCACATTTTACAATCTGAATCTAAAACCTTTTCTTGACGGTTTGCTCACATCAGTTACTGTATAACATTTTCCCAATTGAAGCAGTGTATTGATTAGGTTTTTTATGCTGTCTTAAAGACATTAAAGACACTGTGTACATCTGTGGTGCAGATAAAATGACAATTAAAAGTGGCATAAAAACGGCTATAAAATCTGGTCTAGACCCCTTATTGCTGACAAGGGACATTTGTGGCTAAAGCATAATGAGACGCGTTTGATAGTTATTATTTAATCTTGATGATTTATATAAGCGGATATGCAGCACATACAGAATTAGAAACACAAGTGCAGAATATATAGAAAGTAAAGTACTAATGAAATGTCCTGATGGCTAATCTGGGAGATGAGGGCAGAAGGCAGGGTCACCTATCTCTCCATGTTCACAGCTCTCTCCACACATCATTCCCTTTTCTGTCACTTGTTATGAGAACTGAGCCATTAGAGAATCAGCCTAAAATAATCTCAGTCGTTGATATTTGCATAAAACGTTGGCAGTTGTGCTTACTGGAGTAACAGCATCAATCACCTTGTAAGCTGTTCAGGTGGTAGGATTTTTAATATATAAGCCTGATGTCACTTCCCTAACATTTCCAAGTGTGTTATCCCTGCCCAAAATAGTTCTGATGACAGCATTAACGAGACCAGCATTCTCTCAGTAGTGCATTTTTTTCAGGGCATGTTTGCTTTTTGCGGGAAAAAGGACTCTCTGCTAAAGGACATTCTAATGGATATGTAGGACTTAAAGGGCTGATTGGAAAGAAGGTGATGGCACACTCAAACCGAGAGCAACACACACATGCACGCTATAACACATTCACACACTTGCTTTCCTTAAGGTAGAAAGGTCAGTATCCAGAGGAGGAAATGGTGAGCCATTGTTATGATTGATCACACGGCAAGGTCCAAAGAGGACACAGTGTCACTTTCATTGTCAAACTCATTATACCACAGAGGAAGATTCCCCACCCCGGCTCTCAGAAATCCTTCCACTGCACGCAGAGATGAGGATAGGTATGTCGGCTTGGAGAGCTGAGTGAAATGTGCTGAACAGACAATAGTTTCACACCATACTATAGTGGGAAAAAGTATAATTTTGCAACTGGACGAAAAGGAGAGAAAAATAGGAACTATTCAAATGAGTAGTGCGATAGTTCTCACTTGGAATATTAGCAATAGTAACAGTCAACTTACACTATAAACAATAAGGAGGACTGCCAAATCAATTAAAACATAACAAAATTGAAGTCGCGCAGCCAAAGGCAGCTTGCAGAGGTTTGGAAGGATATTCTGGTCCTGATTAAAAATGAATGGTATCAGAATACATAAAGCTTTCTGGCCAAGCGCCCAGAGCAAAGCATCCTGAAACTGTGGTCACTTCAGAGGCAGGGAAAAGGCATTAGGTATCCGAGCTATGAAGGATACTCAAGTAACAGACTGTTCTCGGTTCAATTCATCTAATCACCAATGCAAACCTAAGCACTTTGCAGATATAGATTTGAGGCCAACGATTGATACTGTATACCATGTAAACTGATTCATGCTCAAAGAAAGAAAACATATTCTCATGTAAAAGGCTCTCTTCTTCATATCTTGCCTTGAACATCCAAGCTGGGCCTTTTATCTAGGTTAAACACAACCCAACACCAACAAACAGAACATGAAACAGAATCCTTAATTTAGCCGACGAAATCTCATTTCCCCTCAAAATGAACTTCACAATGTACCAATCCTGGCCCTGAACTAGGTGTGATTGATATTTGTATAATTAAATTAGTCGTGATTCAATATAAAGCTAGCTTTTTTGTGTGTTGATCTTGTTTTACATTAGCCATTTGAATTTGAGAACACATTATTGAATTAGGGCAGACTTTTAGGTGAAATACAACTCCATCATGGCATTATTTACATTGTTTCAAGGACTTTTCTTTAGATATTGGAGTTGTTGTTGGTTTTGTTATCACCACAAAAGAGATACGGCAAGGTAGAAAGAGACTGATAATACAGAGAAATGATCAAATGCTAGTCTTTGATCTTAAGCACATAATCCAGGTTCATAAAAAGCCAATGAGCTGTTGAGTCCCAACTTCTAGACGCTCATTGTTTTGGATTGTTTTGCGTCTGTGCTATTGATCCTGCTGAAGGCTTCCAAAAGAGGTGAGGCCCGTCTCTGCCAAGAGTAGAGGTCACTCAGATAAATTGGCCAGGTTGGCTTTTAGCAGCTTCAGGGTCAAAGCCCATTCATCTTATTAGACCGATGTATCCTTTTAGAGGCTTCAGCAGAAGGATTAGACAATAGAACAGCACCAGGGCATTAGATGACAGACCATTTGGCAAATAGGTTAGAGCATTTTCCACCTATTGTCTTTTTCTATATTACCTGAAGGAGCTGTCTGGAGAGTTTTGCATGGCAGCTCTAAAGGAAAATCATTGCAGATAGGAACAGTCTGGGTGATTGTTTAAAGAGTGATTTTTACAAAGGAAATATGTCAAAATATATTGCAACATGCTCAGTCCTGATTGTTGCCAAAGCTGATATACTGCTGTGTATTCAGTCATTCAGGTCTCGTTTAACTTTTTTATTTATTTAATATACTTACATTTAAGTAAATTAACCCATGCTAGACTTTTTGTGTTTGTTTTTATACATTACTACATTTTTCCTATTTTTTAAACTACAGATGTGAGCCTTAGATATAACAAATACATAAAAAATATAAAAATTCTGGAAACTAAATCCTAAATTAACACAGTCACATAAAACGGTGCACATCAGTGAAAGCATAACATAAAGCCTACCATCACCTCCAATCAAAATTAAGCAACCCTGATCTACACCCAAAGGCACTGATATTATCAGAAGTAACTTTATTAAATTAACAAATTTTGATCCATGTCAGAACATTTTGTCAGACGCTATCCCACCATAGAGGCGACAACTGGATTTTCTTTTGCCACAAAATGTACTACCCACTAGTACATTTTCACTGGTACATTTTCAACAATAAACCGAGTTTATATCCAGAGCAGGCTTGACCGTGCTAAGGGTGGGTGACCTGGCCAAAAGAATGTCAAAATCTTTTTAGATCAAATCACTGTGACTCATGGCTAAAACCTCACTTAAAAACTATGTTTCAGAACATCCTGTTTTCACTGCAAGTCCATAATTACAAATGTCACCAGAATAATAGTTATGACATTTGATACTAAAATTCGATGCGATTGTTCTTTGATTTTTTTGTTTTGTTTTGTTTTGTTTTTTTGTTAGTATCATAACCAGTACTGTGCCTACCAGTATTCTCCTCTATCCTTACATGCTGAAAAGAAGGGTGCCCTAAAGCATACCAAATGGAAAGTACATAGAAAATGCTGACTAGTGCAGTTATTGTCTATCACTTTATTGATAAGAATGACAGTAGGAGTCGGGTATGGGAGTATACCCCCTCACCCCCAGCCAGTTGCAGAAGATGGCCGTCCCTCCCTGAGCCTGGTTCTGAAAGGAAGTTTTTTCTTCCCACTGTCACCAAAGCGCTTGCTCAGATGAGGTCATCTGATTGTTGTTGTTTTCTCAGTTTTCCTGCGTTATTGTAGGGTCTTTACCTTACACTATAAAGCACCTTGAGGCAACTGTTATTGTGATTTGGAGCTATATATAAAGTACACTGAATTGAATTGATAAGTAATCTGCAAAGGCAATGTGCCAATGATGTCCTCGTGCTTTCAGACCAAGGGAGGAAATACTTTCAATTTAGCAAAAACCCTAAAAGATTGGTGCTGTGATCTGTTCAAAAAGTTTAAGATGAGTGAATTTAACTTCATACTAACTGTGAAGTTAGTTAATTATGCTATATATATACTATTATATATGCTGTTTATGTATACTGACCCAAACACAATGCAACTAACACTATAGGAATCATCTAGAAATATTGTTTAAATAGAGCTGTTATGTATATCCATCCATCCATCCATTCTCTTCCACTTATCCAATTTAGGGTTACAGGGGGGTGGAGCCTATCCCAGATGTCTTAGGGCGAGAACCAGCGTACACCCTGTACATGTCGCCAGACTAAATCATTGAGACAGACAACCATTCGCACTCACATTCACACCTATGGACAATTTAGAATCATCAGTTAACCAAAACCCTCTAATTGCATGTCTTTGGATCGTGGGAGGAGGCTAGAGAGAACCCATGCTAACACGGGGAGAACATGCAAACTCCACAGAGACCCTGGCCTGATGGTGGGATTGGACTCAGGACCTTCTAGGTCTGAGGACAGTGCTTTGACTGCATCTGTCAATAGCGGCCCTAGCATGCAATGGCATGAGCCATTGTCTGAAACACTGAGCTTGGAGGTTCTCCATGGGCTGAGAGCCTCATTGGAAAAACAGTTGAATGACATCAGGACAAACATTTTGAAAACATTTACCTAAACACTATATAGCACCTTTTAATGATATAATCGATATGATTTCTCTGAAAAAGCGATTGCATGCCAAATTGAGATTACCCATGATCTAAAATTGTCACATCGCCCACACTTTTGGTAGACGGGCCAAACTGGCAAACTTAAGTTTACTGTTTACAATTCATTTACATGATTTTTGTGTCCAGTTTGCAGTAATTGCCATTCGGAGCTGCCAACATGCAAAGTTGCCCAGTGCAGATTAAACAAGTCGAACTGATACTGCCACTTGTTTTTTATCAACTTTTTTTTCAACTCATAGAAGAAAGCACCTTGAAATATTGAAGAAACACTTCAGCCGAAAAATGCTTAGTCAAGTGGAATAGCATCTTAACATAGATGAAACATCCTTTCACATTAGTGTGTTGTTTCAGCTTAATTTTAAACTGCACAGTACAAACAGTGACTAAATGCAGGATGACATAAGTTGTCAAAATAAACAGTGACACCGTATTAGTTTGTTTATGCGAAAATGCTCAGTCTTTCAATCATTACTGCAGCGTAGCCTTTATGTCTGGTACATTTAATACATTGGCGAAGAAACCGAAGCGTGGTGTCAAAATGACACACACAGTATTCCAGTAATTGGCTGTCCACCCTCCTCTTCTCCTCCGTATTGTTGAGAAAAAATGTGTTGGTTCTAATTCAAGCTCTAATGTTACGCTGAAATCCCTTGTTCTTGTAGTCTTTTTGTAAAGATGTAGCAGTAATGGGTAATTTCAAATGAATCATAAAATGGTGATTATTAAAGTAATTTTTGGCACAGGATTGGCAAAACCGTTCTATCATTTAACTAGTTTTGTATGATGAAAGAGATTTGTAGACATCCCTAATCACAGCACGCTGCCGCCTCCACAATTCATACAATGTCTTCAGTCATAAAGGTTGTAATAGTCCAAACCACCAGTTTACTGCCCATCTCTTACTCTTTTCTGTGGAGCAGTTGTTGTTTTTTTGTTTTTTCTTGTACTTCTTAGACTGCCTTTCACAATAGTGACTTGTTTTCAAATCACTCGAAAATGCACTGAGGGACAGTCAGGCTTCAAGAGGAGTTTCTTGGAGTTTGCTCTTGAAAGAAGTATGAGGATGACATTTGGGACTTCATTAAAACAGCTTGAGAGCGAATTTTTCTTCCACCCTCTGCTGCATGACACAATATATTTACCATGGCAAAAGAATATTACTCACAAATAATCCAGTGCCACAGTGTGCCTCATGCAGAAGCCATTTTGCATCTTAGATAAAGTGGTGGCTGTGTGACTGATGACTCGCTGTGTAACATTAAATCATCATGTCATTCTGTCTGGGTCTATCACATTTCCACAGAACGCAACAGTTTTTTATCATTTATGTCCTAAGTAATGTTATGTGGTTAGATTACACGGAAAATGCTTTGATAATTGCTTTGAGGAATTTGATAAGGGCTTCTGTGGTCAGGACTAGAGATAAAGAAAAAAATGTACATAGGAGTTCAAACAAATGATAACTCATTTCCTCCTTTAATATTTCATACCACAGTTTATTTTGGGTGGTGACTCAGTTCCAAGGCTGTTACAGCATTCGCTGGAGATGAAGCGCTATCTCCATTGCGTGTGGTGCCTGCCTACAGTTCTTGAGGGTAGCTTTTCCACAGACCCTGTGCTTAATTTTGCCCATCCATGCAAGTCTCAGAGGTAGCTAAGTGCCAAATGAAAGTATAGTATTAGCTACAAAATTGAACATTATGCTAATATGTCCTGGGCGACAACTTCAGTTGTGCGGGTGAAGAGCCCTTAGATTATCTAGTAGCAGTACTTTTACTCTCCATTATACTTCATGAACAACATTCATTTCACCACTGGCTGCCTACCAGGGTGGGCTATATTCTTTCCATCATTTAGTTTGTAGATGTTAGTGTTATATGCACCAGGTGTGGGCTGACAACTACATGAATAATGTGTCTAGTAGAGGGGAAACTCAGTCAGGGGAAGCCCATTCCCTGGACTCTCCATTAATATCACAGTCCACTCTTTCAGGGGATACTGCTGACATTTTGCTCTCTGTGTAATAGAGACCTAACCTTTAAGCATTGTAAGGAAGAAGCCATTTTTCATAATCCACTGTTCATTTTAGAGAATTCCCCTACTACTGCCTTCTATGCATCTGTCCTCATTTTCCTCCCATTGTCTTATACTTTTTTTTTTCCTGTTAGGGATATGCAGCAGTCATCATTTGTTTTCAGGCTACAATGTTTAAAATAAAACTCCCTCAACTGAATCTGCAGCACTGTTACACTTTCCCCAAAAATACAGTATCTGTTGAATTTTGTGTAATTCATGAGGCAGATTTTGCAGTGGGAGCCAGGCCATAGTTGATGACTTGGTTGGATGATCAGAGTGCACATTTTGTTGTGTCCAAGTCTGCCCTAATTCCTTAAATCCCAACTTAAGTGTTAAGCCACCATAAGAAAAACTGGCAGGTCCCTTGTGCCCTTCTTGAAGCTGAGTGGGCTGAAGGAAAGTCATTGTTTCAGCAGTCGGTAATGATGATTAGCCACAATCTGGAGGATCGACTGCACATCGGTCAAATGCGTCGACATCCTCAAAGGGAGAGATGGCCTGCTGTCCTAGCCTCGCATACTGAGCAGATTGATTGTGTTTCCTGCAGAGATTTAGGGGAAATCTTTGATGTGTGCATGGTAATAATGTGGACGGCCTCTGAATTAAAGGGCCGAAGCTTTTTTAACATATTCTGATAAAATCTTAATATAAAGGATAATTTAGCTTTTTGATACAATGCAAGAATAAAATACACAAACCGTGTGCCATTTCATCTCTGCTTACTAGAATATCTCAGTATCAAAATGCTCCTTTAAAAGTTCTTGACCCATTTTATAATATGACAAGTGTTAATTTGAATGAATATTTTCTGTCACCCAGTAGTTTACTGATAACACTGTCTGCATTGTGCCTTTTCAGTCTGCGTCCCTTGCTGTCTAACAATGCAAAAATAGCTGACAGCATTGTGTAAGCAGGCTCAGAAACAGTCGCAAACTTAAAGTAATAAAGAATTCATAAACAAAAAAGTTTGGGAGCTTGAATTCTCCACTCAATACTGGTGAGCTGCTAGTGTTTAACTTTGTCGGTGCATGTTTTTTTTTAACAGCGGCTGCATGTGATCATAATGTGGTAATTGGATACCTCATTTATTTCACTTAGGTCTAACTGGAGGTCTCCATGCTGAAATTAATTTTGCATGGTAACCTACCTTGACATGATTGATGATTCACACAAATGTTTCAGGTTTTGCTGTGTATATTAGGGCAAGTGCATTCCCCATTTCAATGCAAAAGATCTTTCGTTTTTGTAATGGTATAACACTGGGCATGATTTGTGTAATTAAAGCCAATTCTGAAAGGTCCCAGTGACTAGAAGCACCCACTGGCACCATGCTTGGAAATATTGTGCTCATTTGTTCTGACTTTACTGGAAATAGCCTTTATTAAACAATGATAGAATCCAGTAAATCAGGGAAAAGTATATGGTGTAGTGTTGCCATCAATAATAGATTGGAAACAAGTCGGCACTGATGGAACCTGAGGCCTTTCCTTTGTGGAGGTCTTAGTGCCGTAGCAATGCATGTGAATAATGCATGGTCCCAGATAGACTCCAGCTCCCTCTCTAGCCCTTCCACTCACTGGCTTCCTAGCTTGAAGGCTGGTGCGGCACTTTTCCCCAGCAGTGATTGGCTGTGCCTTGAGGGCAGTGGAGGAGATGGGAAATCACCTGCCCCATTTAGCCATGCTGTGCTAGCTGCCTTGGCGCCCCACTGTTCAGACCTTTGTGTCTGCTGCTGGCACTCGACATTAGGACCTCTGGTTAACTTTAGTTGGGATGCGGTGGCACAGAGCTGTCATTTGGATACTTATTATCGCCCCAGACTTTTTTGAAAGGTAAATCTACTGCACTGCACTCCCAAGGTTCTTCTTCTATTTTTTCCCCACCCGTTTTTTCTCCTCGCAGAGCAGGCATTGTGATTGGCAGTAATGCAGTGTCGCAGTTCTGCCACAATAACAGTTGTTGCTTCTGCTTCTTCCTCGATGTTTCTCACTCCAGTCACCCTCCCCCATCATTCTCCCCGCCATCTTCCTTTTCACTGTCATTTTTTTCCTTCTTTTTCTTTTCTTTTCTTTTCTTTTTTTTCGAGTTTTCTGTCACACTGACGTATGGTGCTGGTGTGGGAAGCAACTGCCACGTTCTCAACGATCCAGCCTTGAGAACCGAGAGGGCTTTCAGCGTCCTCTCACCCAGGGGTCTCGGTGGGGAGTCCGCTGAAGCTGGGCACCCTGTCCAGCCCCCCATGGAGCGAGAGCCAGGCCACGGCACCACATAATCCATATTCTAAAGGCCAGCTGGACTGAAACCATAGTGCTCTAGGAGAGCAAAGAGATCTACCACCCCCGCCCACATCCCACTCCCCAGTAACTGAGTACCTCAGACAGCTTTAGCATGTCAAAATTGAAACTGGGCTGAATAGCTGCCATTTAGCACCAGCTCTTTAGTAGAAATAAGAGTCCGTTTTCCCCCTTAAGCTGCAGAATTAAGCATATTATGTGAAGAAAATCCTGGCCCGTTTCCCATATTGTTTACTTGGGTAAAATTTACTGCAGCATCTTTGTGTGACTGCTTTTTCGCCCCTGCTTCTCCTGCCCCCTTTTGTTTGCACATGGTGCTGTAGTGGAAATGAGCTGCTTGGCTGGAGATGGTTTGGTATCAAGGGGGCTTTTAGGGTCAACTTGCTTTGACAGCAGGAGGATAAATTTTGATGGCTGAGTGTCAAAAAAGGTAGGTATTCGAACAGACTGATATTTATTTCTTGTCCAAATGAACCCTCGTGTTCTTTTGGCCATTACCAGCAACACGGTAAAACAAATATTACACAGTGTATTGGTTGTATTGTGGGCTATCTTTAAAAATAGACTTTCAATCTGATAATTGAACATTTTTCTTGCAATGGGATAAGGCTTTAACTCACCCACGTGACTGTGTCTAGTTTTAATTCTACCCTCCGCCTAAGACATATCCTGTGGGAATTATAATGAGGTTTGTTATTCCCCAAAGAATGGAAATTGACATCATATCCAAGGTATTCTAAAGTGACTAATGTAAAAATGTTTCCTTCCTAAAATAGTCTGTCCTACACTAGGTCTCAAATACCTTTTCTTCAGGATGAAGGATGAATATAATATGGGCCACTCAATATGAATTTCACTCAAGCCGTACTGAACTGGGGCACTCGTTGATTACTAGAGCTGGAGACCAAACTCCAAACAGATTTCCCTACTTGAGCCCACAGGCGTGACCAAATTCTTTGAGTCAATGTGTGGTTGCAGTGGGAAAATGTCAAATAAGCTCTCCCTTGTTCTCAACCCCAGAGGCATCACTTTTGGTGTCCACCTTCAAAGAAGTCTTATCAGTTCTTTGCTGTTTTAGTTGTTGATCATTAAAGTGGATTATTACAGACGGCTGCGTCCACATGATAATTTAAAAAAACATGAAATGCCAAATTGATTGTGCAAGAAGATATGATGCACTTCAGCACTGTGTGACCTATTAGACTCCTATCAGAAGAAGTAGTTTTCTAAGTAGAAAAGGCAACAGCATTTTTTACAAATGCATTGCACATTATTTAGTTAAACAAGTATGTTTTATAGAGATTTAAAACAGAGGCTTTGGTATTAAAAACAGATACATATACAGGAGGGAGGGCAAGTAGAATTAGAAAGACCACAGACCCTTTTACAAAAGGTAAATGGCTTTTTGATCTGAATGCGAGTCCAAGTGCTTTAAAGATGCATTCTTCTCACTGTTCAACAGGGGGAAACTTATCTGCTTGCAAAAAAGTCTAATTGCAAAGAAGTCTTTGGACAAAAAAACCCACTGCTTAATTTATCTATAACCACTTTTCTGATAAGTTTATGTTTTTAATCAGTCGTTTAAATTGCTACGTAATGCAACATGATTTTCATTTTGTAATTTATGTCCCCATGCAGAGAGAAACATGGTGTGATTTTGGGTGGGATGCGTTGTAACCACGTGAGCGGTGTCTTTTGTTTCATCCAAAAATGTAAAAAACTAAGTTGGAGACATCCAAAAGCTCAGATGAGCCATCAAATGGAACTTCATAAACCAGCAGCTGCATCCATCTCATACAGGCTATGAGAAAAAAAAAAAAAAACTGTAGGTACATGGAGGCAGGGGAAGGTTGAAAAATAATCTCATGGTTTTATATCTAGCATAATCTCTTGCATATGTGATGAGAATTGAACCTTTATGTAAATATGATGACTATAGTTTCTATTTCAGACACTGTTTTGCAAGCAGTGCCTATATATTAAAGTGGACACTAATACTGTTTAGTGAAAAAAATGTAATAACCCAAAAAAGGAAACAGCTGATTCCACCGTGTGTTTTACTGCAACCACATGCTGAATAAGGTGATCTCTGGATTGCATTCACCAGCAAGCCCACACCTTTAAGCCTAAAACACATGACTTTATATAAAATCTTCACATTTTCATAGTATCTGAACACATAATAATGAATTTGACAATTTACTGGCATTTTACTTTAGCTTTAAAGGTCACTATTTTCTGATGCTTCAAATGAAAGAAAGGTTTTTTTTTTTGTTTTTTTTTTGCAGATTGTGTTAAGGGTATCTTCAAAGCCAATACTGTATTAAACCATTTATTGATCCACATACACTGTAATTACATGGGCACTCACAGATTTTATCTATAGCTCTCAAAGATCTTTCCAGTGTTTTAAGAAATAACCCTAATGATGGCAGGCAGGCTGTTCTACTGTGGGCTTTAGAGCAAACACAAAGCCTGTTATGAGCTGAAGATGTGAAGTTTCTGAAGCTAACAAGGGTCTAAGGAAAGACACCTTCTATTATTGGAAAGAGAGGTTTTTAGAACTTGAGACATACAATTGACTACGACTGATATTGTCTTGGCCTTTGCACACGTTGGCATTCTTTTTTTCAGCTCGTCTTCCTCTTGTTGCCTCAACAACTTTGAAGTGTAACACTGAATAGCTGTAATACCTGACTAGGTATTGTTATCACCAGGAAGCAAAGTCAAGTAAAGCTGACCATAGAATTCATTCTTATCCTGTCTGTTGATATTATTTCTGGACTTTTAAACTAAACTTAGCGTCTATAGCATCTCTCTTCTAGATGTTAGTTGGCTTTGGATAAAATTTAAAACTGAGAAATGTGTTAGGCTTTAGATAAACGATGTCTAGACAATTTCCTAAATTCCTAATAGGGGGCAGAGTTTGACGAAATATGCACGGTGGAAATATGAGTAATAAAAAAGCCACATTCTTGGGTGATATTATATAAATCACTATAGATTTGTGTCATTTGCCGGAGCAAATCAAATCAAAACCAGGATGCTAATCAACTCAAGTGCAAAAACAGAAAATCGTATAAAATTAGAAGTACAACATAACGACAATAAATATAGCAGCGTCTATCAAATGAACATAGTGATGTGTTTACTTGGGTTTACAGTTCGCTTTGTTAGATTACATTTGAAGAAAACAACTTAAGAAAGCTAATTAGAACAAAGCCATTTCCAGTTCACAGTGGACTATGGAAATAAACTGTTTTCTTTTGATAAGTACAGTTTTTGAAAGTATGTCTTATATCAGAACAAACACAGATTTCTTTTTCAACAGGCTGTCAAAAGTAAACGAACAACCCTGGTAACATAATGAATAGGAATGGGTCAAAACAAGACAGCTTCTCATCCCATTGTTGACAGATCGTATAAAAGTGTGGCATTAATGAATTATTTTTGATTGTCAGTGTTGTAAACTACAAATTTCAGAGCACATAATATGAACATTTCCAATGGCAAATGCGGCTGTTGCTCCTGTCTGCAGCTGTAAGGATCACATTTATACCACTGTATATGCTATAATTAAGCATAAGATATCATAAAAGAATAAATTAATATGCCAGACAAAGGGTATCCAATATGTAGGTCAGCAAAGCGAAGATGAATCATAGCTCGTGTTAGAATGTGATAACCAAATGATGTCAAAGTGAAAGAGAGCCATTTAAAAGTGGCACTTTAAGGTCTGCATGCTGTACCTCAGCGGCACTCTCCCTCATGAATTCACATCCAGGTTTTCTGTCAAAGCCTGTCACTTAGCTCGATAATCTTTTCTGGAAACCGCTCCATTTTTTTTTCTTTCTTTTTTTTTTGTTTTAGGGTGGTATCCCACCTCTCCCTCCCGCTTCTCTTATGCCGCTGTTTCTTCGGAGGGGTAAACACACACGCAAAGCTCCTCAGCCTATCGTCTGTGACCGCCGCTACAGCCAGACAGCGTAACACGATCCATGATAGAGTGGTGCAAATCGCCCAGCGCTCTCGTCTACCATCTCGCATAAGGAGGGGGAGAAGCCCATGAGATAGGTTGAGTTTAAAAAAAAAAAAAAAAAGGAAAAGAGAAGGGGGAGGTGGTGAAGAGCTGCTGGAGAGTGCGGCAGCGGTGGCTGGCAACTAGAACGATGCTGGTGTGACTTTCCGGTCCACTAGGTTTTAACCCTTTTGACATCGCTTGAGTGCCATCCATGTGTCAGTGTGATAGTGTTCTCGTGCAGTGTGTGGCTCGCTTAGCAGCAGTGGGAAGAGGAGAGATCCAGAGCGTTTGTAAATCCAATACAAGCAGCATCATCGCATCCTGAGAAGTGGACCTTGATACAGTAAAGCCTCAGTGGGAAATTGCTACAGAGATTCTTCAAGGTAACACAGCAAGTTCTTTTTATTGGAATAAACATATTCAAATAATCCAAAATCGAATCTGTTCTGCATTTCTGTTTCTTTTTACTGTATTTCATTATTGCTGTTTGTTCCTGGACATCTGTGCTGACAAATCTAGAGTTGAACATGAATTCCATCTGTCAACAACTTGGATGTGGCAAAATAATGTTTAATGCATTGCAAGGGCTGTGCAGAAGCAGATCTTTTCTTTGGATGGGCCTTATTGTTACTGTAGGAATCTACAGCCTATTGTATTCTTCTTTTTTTCCCCCAATCCCCTCATAGATCCTTTTCATGTGGGGGTGGCGTGTGTTTAAAATGGTACTGCATCCTAACACGTGTAAATTGATGATAGCACTCTGGTAAAAATCATGTCCACAGGCTTGGAAATATTTGCACTATAGAATAAGATAAGGCGCATTCAGCAGGTTCAGGTTGCTTCTTGGTAACCTGGAAGCATTTTTGTGGTGCATTGCTCTTTCGCATAAGCACATATGGTAAAGGGATTATTGTTTCTCTCAAGTCATTAGTACTAGCACTTTATTATGTGCAAGAAATGGGGGAAATGGAACCTTAATATTGTATGAAATGCAATATGAGAAAATATCGCCCTGAGCTTTATAAACAGTGTAAGAACAATTAGATATCATATGCTTTAAAAGAAACTGCTGGTCTCGTAATTCGTTTCCCATTCCGTATTCACATGATACCCATGAAGTATTATGGGTAATGTACGCAAACAGGGGACATAGGTGTTGCTTTTTGGGTGTTGACTTGCCTTTGATTAATCATTTCGGGTTGACGTCATGGCCTCGGAGACAGAGATGGATTGAAGTGCTTAGCAGACCAATAGCTACAAAGACAAAGAGTAATTGGTGTGTAGCGAGTGGTAGCCAATGTAAGCAGAGCAGATGCATCAACAGAGGAATAAGTCTGAGTACTGCAAAGGGTCATACAGTGGCAGTCCCACATACATTTACAGGTGACAGGGAAATGTGAGCAGGTAAATGCAATGAGGCTTTCCTCTGCAGGCAATGCATCTTATGAGGCATCACTACGAATTATTCTCTGGGCCATGAGGTGAGTTCTGGAGGAAGGTGAATACATATATATTTTTTAGCTGCTGGAATGAGTGAAAAATAATTGCTTGCATCCTTTTTTTTTTTTGTGCTTATCTTAACATTCATTAGGTTTGTAATTTCGAAGCAGCAGTCTCTTGGTGATATTGTTTTTGCTATAGCTGGATTTCGGTCCTATTTGCCTGTGCAGCTGTGTGTTGGAGTAATTGAGGGGGTGGACATGGTGCTGAGGAGGTTGGTATATTGTGATACAGCCATCTTAATATATGTCAGTGGTAATTACATTGAAAGAGTGGAGAAGTGTCTCTGGAGAAGATGGAAAATTTACCTCTGCACACGCTGAGTCGGAAATGCTAAAAAAGGGGTAAAGTTTGAACGGCAGCATGCATGTGCTTTCAGAATATGAACGATAACTTTAGTATCAAATAATAGAGCACGGATGGACTATCAGTACTTCCTGCAGGCTTGCTTTTGATTCATGGTTGTTCTCAGTGGACGACAGCTGCTCGGCACTTGCATCAACAGTGAGGTCTGAGCAATTTTGTTTTAATTTTCTTATCTCATGTTTCACCAGTCAGCTCTGCCAGTCTCATTCTCCTCTTAGTCTTACTGGCAAACACACGTCAGGACGCTCAGGGCCAGTGAGAGCCTTAGCCAACAAAGGCTGTTGTGCATTATGGCGTGGTTTCTAGATGAACTGTTCTATAATTTATGCAATGAAAGGATGAACTGTTGTTTAATTTATGCAATATCTGAATGAGGACTTTGTTCTTGGACAGCGCACAATTTCTCCATGCCTATCTCTGAATTTATGTGTGGTTCACCTTAAAACCAGGGTGAAAACAGCATCACTTGCCTTAAACGTTAAACTAAGAATCGCTAAAAAATGTAACTTTTTATTTACTTACATTTGCTAAAGTCTTAATTTAGTCAGTGAATTATAGTGAGTTTACCTTTTTTTACCTAAAACTAAAATAAACCTGACTTGTGTATTTAATCAAAATGATGCAAAAACTTATATTCCAGAGCATTTCTCTGGAATAAAGTAAAGTATGCATATTCCAATGGATATATGCTATATAAAGTACAGCTGTCCACTCTGCATATACATAGATTCGTTAGATTGTGAGGTAGGTTAATCAATTAAAAATTAGAACAGCACCTGGACCTGATTCCTCAAGAGACAAAGCTTTTTTGTCCCGTGCATTATCTTCATTTCCACATCTAAAATGATCTTAATAAGGTTTTTGGAAAGCATGTGAGTGTGAAATTGTTCAGAGTGGTGTCATGTGGGAGAGAGTGAACCCTTGTTTTTAATTAAAACTCAGTCAAATAATGTGGATGAGAAATCAGCACACCTGAAAGCTTTAGCCAGTGTCTGTTGGGAAATTTTAATTAAATTTTTAAATTTAATTGCAGTAACCTAAATGTTAAATTTAATATAGCATTTACAATAATAAGAAAATAAAGAGTCACTACTGAGTCTAATAATTTGAACACTGTCGTATTAACAGCGCTGAAATGTGCTGGTGAAAAACTAAACTTTGGATTAGATGATTGTTGTTCACTGTGTCAAACAGCCAGGCTGAACTCACACCGCCGCTCACATTCGATGACTGAAAAATGAAGTGAAAATAAATGTTCTGGCAGATGGAATTGCATTCATGGATCATACGGATTTGAAAATTAACATGCAGTAGGTGTTTAAATGCCAGTGTCAATAACAGAAACACAATAGACAACTTTAAGTTACAGACTTGAAATTTGGATCAAACACTGAATTCTGTTGTTAAGAAAGCTGCAGTATTTTCATGTGTGATATTATCTAAAAATGAACGTGTTCTTTTTTCAGTTTAATGCAGAAACTGTGTAATTAAAACTATATAACTAATATTAAAATGATCAAACGACATTATAAGTTTTGACGTGGCTGTTTTTAGTAAGTACAAATGAGGTTTTAACTATATGGAGTGCAACGAATAAAATGTGCATGTTCGCTGTTAAACAATGAAATGAATATTAAATTTAAGCTTCTGGTCTTGAGTCATGCTAAGAGTACCATAGTTGTAGCAGTGTGAGAAGTACAGTATAAAATGTCATAATATGGATACTCCGGTAAAGTAAGAAAGTAAGGAATTTGTGCAGTGCAAACTCTACAGTGTCAAGAAAATATGTCATGGTGGCAAAAAAAAGGCAGATAGTTCTCCCCCGTGTGTAAATTGTAGAGTTGAACTGACAGGTGGGCAAAACTACAGGGTTCTGACTGCCTGTGAAAGTGTTGTTTGTGTTTGGTATTCTTTATCTTCATATTTGACCTTTTTAAATTCTGTGAGTTTGCTCCAGTCTTATACACTTGGCAGGGTGCAGCCAACTTTCCTGGATAATAAAAGTTCAGCATGTTACGCTGTTATTGAATTTTACCACCATCTAGTCTGTGCTAATGAGTTGTTCATAACACCTATAAGCACATTTGTGGCTGTCTTGCTGTAGTGACCAGAATTCATAGGATAATGATGGTCCTTGCCTCATGTAATGGCGATGGGAAAAGTCTGGAGCCACAGTTCGTCAGCTGTTTACTGTGGACATTTACGGGTATCATTATCCACATGGTGATACCAGTGGGTGGCTACCAGAGCTGGAGGTGAAATAAGCTATTTAGCAGCTTTATGAGAGCATCCCTAGCCCGCGATGTTTTCACATCCAGGGTCAAAACTTGGCAGCCATCTAATCTCTCTCAGTCTCAGAGCTTTCATTAGCATGTCACTTGATCAATCAAGGCTGCTGCAAGTGCCAAAGTCAGACACATTTTTAGATAAAAGGAGCATAATCATAATACCTATTTAGATCATCACTATTCACTGTCATAGCCAATTTAAGTGTTAATTTTCATAATGATGCCTTGGGATATTGGGATATTTTGAGTGCCAATATATTTTGCCACACACACACACACACACACACACACACACACACACACACACACACACACACACACGTAGGAAAATATTTAGTATACACATCCAGAAATGCATACACTATTATATATTGTACATATATTTATTAGTTTCAGGTTGGCCCTTTGTCTCCGGTTCTGTTCATAATTTTTATGGACAGGATTTCTAGGCGCAGCCAAGTGGCGGAGGGCTTTCGCTTTGGTGGCCTCAGAATCTCATCTCTGATTTTTGCGGATGATGTGGTTCTGTTGGCTTCATCGGGTGAGGGCCTCCAGCTCGCACTGGAGCGGTTCGCAGCCGAGTGTAACGCAGCGGGAATGAGGATCAGCACCTCCAAATCTGAGGCCATGGTTCTCAGCCGGAAAAGGGTGGAGTGCCCACTCCGGGTCGGGGATGAGTTCCTGCCCCAAGTGGAGGAGTTCAAGTATCTCGGGGTCTTGTTCGCGAGTGATGGGAGAAGGGAGCTGGAGATCGACAGACGGATTGGGGCTGCGGCTGCAGTAATGCGGACGCTGCACCGGTCAGTCGTGGTGAAGAGGGAGCTGAGTGTAAAAGCGAAGCTCTCAATTTACCGGTCGATCTACGTCCCTACCCTCACCTATGGCCACGAGCTGTGGGTAGTGACCGAAAGAACGAGATCGCGGATACAAGCGGCAGAAATGAGCTTCCTCCGAAGGGTGGCTGGCCTCTCCCTTAGAGATAGGGTGAGAAGTTCGGCCATCCGGGAGGGGCTTAGAGTAGAGCAGCTGCTGCTCCACATCGAAAGGAGCCAGCTGAGGTGGTTCGGGCATCTGGCAAGGATGCCCCCTGGGCGCCTCCTGGGCGAGGTGTTCCAGGCATGTCCCACCGGGAGGAGGCCCCGGGGCAGACCCAGGACACGCTGGAGAGATTATATCTCTCGGCTGGCCTGGGAACGCCTTGGTATTCCCCCGGACAAGCTGGAGGAGGTGGCTGGGGAGAGGGAGGTCTGGACCTCTTTGCTTAGGCTGCTACCCCCGCGACCCGACCTCGGATAAGCGGATGAAGATGGATGGATGGAAGGTTGGCCATTCTTGTATTTTGCTCGTTTGTGTTGTTGTGTTTGCACATCTCTGTTGCTTGTGGGGCTCACACACAAGAATTTCACTCGCATGTGCTGTGCCAGTGTGCCTGCACATGTGATGTGACAATAAAAAGTGATTTGATTTGATTTGATTTGAACTAAATTTTTCTGACTTTTGTGCCAACGCACTTCCAATGGGAGTGAGAACGAGTAGTGAAAATATTGATTACAACAAGTGGTTGTTGTGTTTAATATTGATTTTGTGAGGATTCCTCAGGCTAGATATGATGTTATACAGAAACACTGATATTTTCTAGAATTCCTGCAACGGAATCGTCTCCTTTTAAGTGAAGATGACAGATAAAGGTTAGGTTGTCTCACCTGCCAAATGCCAGGCTGTTGTCACATCTGGATACAATAGGACATGTCAGAAATCCGTGGCCCCTCCTATTATCCGCCTTTACTTCTTTCTTAATCAGGGGCAGTGGATGGGAACAGAGGCAAAGAGTAGCTTTTTATCCCTTAATAAAAGGCCACTTAGGCAGATATTTCTCCCCAGACTCATCAGCTTTGGTCTCTTTTTTTTTCCTGGCACCACATGAAGGAGTTTGTGGAAGAGGGCAAACATTACATCTAATTAAGGATACTTTTCATATAAGCTCACCTCTCTCCCCAGTAATTTCTCTTTTCACCCGTTTCTCCTACCTCTCCCCGCCCTGCATCTCTCCTCTCTTCTCTGTCTTTTCTCTTTCTTATCATCCATCATAGGAAGCCCAAAGGTGCCCTTCACAGTTACTGTACCTTTCTGGTTAGCTCTTGATGCCTTTTGAAATCATTGGCTTACCCATGCTTTGATGTTGCCTTCAAATGGAGACTAAGCAAAACTTTGAAGTCATGACCTAGATGTGGCCAAGAATGTCGAATCACTGCAACAAAAGTTCACAAAATTTGTTGTTTGCGAATGTGCTGCGCATCATTAACATGCTGTACGTTTTGAGTGGTAGCATCTTGAAGGGGTTTTTCAGGAATCAGCAGTATTTGTTTTGAAAAGTGAAAGGGAGGGAATGAGTGCTCTGTCTGACTTTGTTCTATTTCTGGGAATGGCTGCTGGAGGATTACTGCAAGTGGCAGAGTGTTCATTATTTAGATGGCAGTAGTGGAGTTGGGAAAGGGTGGTTTTATAAACCACTTGACTATGACATGTGTGCTGCTATACTAGACGCAAAGTTTCACCTCCTTATTTTTTTCTTTTAGCTGGGGCACTTGTGGCAGCTCTCTGCCAGAGACAGTCGACACTAACTGGAATTGATGGAGCAAACTCAGATTGATGGAGTTAATGGATGAAATCGTTGCGAGTTCTCCAGGATTGCTCTCCATATAGGCTTTGAAAGTCATGAAGCGTTCATCCAGCTGTTTCATGGTGCATGTCAGATGTGGTATTATAGTTTTAAAATACAGCATCTTTCCTGCTTGTTATTACATTCAGTATGACTGAGCTGAATATCCACAGCAGGAAATCATTGTTGAGCCTGGCTGATTATGAAATGATGACCGTTTTGTCTCCCTGCCCGGCTCTGTATTTCTTCAAAAAGATGAGTGGCGATAGCAGAAGCGACATTTTGAGATGGCCTAAGAGAAAAATGTGAATCTGAAATGAGAAATCTGTGACAGTTATGTGTTGCAAAGCAAAAGATGGCGTTCTCTGCCAATGTGTTGGGACACCAGCAAGGAATATTCTCCCAGTGTTACACTACCGTCTCTATTGGTTGAAGTGTTTACCCTGACAGTTTTCAGCTTGGACACAGAGAGGGTCCCGCCGCTGTGATTAATGCACTGCCATGCCGCCATGGTACAGGATGTCTCTCGGCGGTCTCCTTCCCCTGTCCAGTACTCCTCCCTGATATTTCACTAATGTGACTTGACAATAAAGAGATTGATAGTGATCATTATGCTGCTCTCAAAGAGTAATGTCACTTCCCAGCATGATCCAGCCAGTTTCTAATTCAACTACTGCTGTGGGTAGCATCTGAGCAGTGGTGTTGCATATATTTACTGTACATATACATAGCAGCAACCGAGTTATGTTAAACCAGAAGCAGTGACATTTAAGAATTACCTCCCGCTGCTGTTATTTCAAAGTACTGAAGCACTGTTTGCATGTTTAGCTGTGAATACAGTGCCTCAGGATGGCTCTATCCAACTGAGGAACTTGACACTGCAAGTATCACCACAACACTTTGCGGGCTATATCACCATTTCCCCAGTAGTCTGTCTACAAATAAAGGTGTGAGGGTCATTCATTTGTTTCCCTTGCTGTAAGTCTTTATAGCTAAGTTGATTTGTTTATCTGTATGTGTTTAGCCCCTGGCCCCAATCTTCTGAGAGAGAAAGAGGTTTAGCATTTAAATTGGTTGATCCACCGCACGTTTGCTAAACCTGTTTTTAAAGCATTACATTGATGAAAAGCAGACACTAATCCCTGCGGGTGTGCGACCTTATCTGACTAAACACCTGACAATGAGATTCTATTGTCACTCCGGGAACACAAAGACTCTGGGTAAATGTGCCTTGCCATAGTTATTGACCTCTGAGGGCTACTGTAGCCGCAGGTGAACTCACTACAAGTATGATTTACAGCATGAAGTTTTGAGAGCAGAGGCTGTTGTTTTTGACGCTAGGCATTGCTGGAAAGCTTCTGATTCTTTCTAATTCATGCAGTAATAGTAGTTTGTCCGCTGTTATTATCTTCTCTGCCTAAACATTTGCTACAGTAAATCCTCAGTGTCCAGACCTGACTGAAGAGATTGGGATAGCATATTAGCTTTGAGAGGTAATCCCAGAATCTCCTGTATGCATTTCTCTTGTGCTTATATTCACACAAACTGATCCTCTAGTATCACACTTCCCATTGTGTATTTAGCCAGACAAGACATTTAGTCAATATTGCTGCTATGAATATGTAGGAGGAAAAAGGCCTTCACCTGAATGTGGCAGATTTGATTTTGAACTAAATCATAGGGATTACATTATTGACAGTGCCTTGAATAAACATCAGGATGAGGTCAAAATTCATTGTCTGACATTATTTGTGCATATCTGGAACACGTTGAGGTTTTAAATCAAGCAGAGATTGGATCTGATTTTTTTTTTTCCTCATTTATTGAATTGAAAATTTACTCTGTGTGATAAATTATCATAATGTGATGTTAAACGCCCCATCTTGACATGATTTTTGCACAGACAGTGAGAAAGGATCGTCTTGTGGGATTAAATGTGTTATCAGATGATGTCCAGCGTTACGGATTGGCAGTGAAGTGTATCTCTGGACTATGAGCGCTGCATGTTGAGTTGCTGCCTATGTTGTTGAACCTTTTCAAACTGCAGTATGCTTCTTGAACAAGAATTTTTCTTTCCATTAGAATGGATTCTACTGTCATGATATAGCATCATAATATGCTGCAGAGATCAAACAAGTTGAATAGAAAGGAAACAAATGGCAATTTGCAGCAGTCCATTGTGGATTATGGTTGAAACTTGATATATAAAACAAGTGAGTCCAGACTGTGGTGTAAATGATGCGCTTTCTAGTGTATCAATACACTACAGTACACTTCAGTCTGAACAAGAGTAAAGCACATACAGTATTATCATACAATATTATTTCTTGCAAGAATATTAACTAGCTGCTATATTTTTAATAGATTGACAACTTATGGTCATACTAAAGCATATGTTGCTGCTACTGCCGTTTCTCTGAGATTTCACTTCTCAGTTTCCATTGTCAGTCTTGTCTTGGCTTTTATGATCTTTATTCTGATGGATGTATTCCAGTGTGAAATGATTCAGCCGGGTGTGAATGTGGACCATCCTTTGCCTCCTACTGCTGCCATTTGGTGAGCGGGAGGAAAAGCACAGGGACCGTTGGAGGAGGCATGAGAAAGCTCGTGTGTTGATGGCGCACCTCCCTTATCTAATTGAGGCAAAGCAAACATGATTAAGCCTAATCTGAAGGACGATCTGTGTCTTCCACCACAGAGACGTTCCACAGTCATGCACGCTCTGCTGGATGAGCTGTTGCGAGGCAGGCCGGTGCAGTTTAAAGCTGATGTTTCAACAGAAACAATGGACTGCAGAGAGAAATTTATTTTTCCATCAACACCAATTCCAAAACTGTCTTTTACCTGAGCTACTGCATAGATTCAATTTAATCAATTTTACAGCATCACAACTGTTTTCAGATCTTTAGGCACTATATGATAGGGATATGGTTAAAGATAAGAAATTTATAGAAAGACCTTAATCTGTAAATGTGGTTTATTAAAGATGAGACATATAACTTTGATGAGTGCTACCATCTTGTGCATCCAAATATCAACTCAGATCTCCTTACAGCTTCCCACTTTGACACTTTTGGTTACTAGCTACTAAAACATACTCTGCGGTAAAATTTGACAAACCTAAAAAAAAATCACTATTGCTCAGTTTTCCCTGTCTATCAATAGGCTTGATCTTTTGAAGCCTTTGGAGGTATCTGATTTCAGCAAATTTTATTTTCCTTTTCAAAAGAGTTTTAACAACAGCAACAATTCGAGGATAATTATTGAATTTCAGTGCTGTGACAACTGTCCAAGAAAGGTTTGCTTTACTTGCCGTGCAATTTAAAAGAAATCCAGGTGCATCCCACACAAACTGTATTTTATTTCCTTACAATCATTTTGTTTCTTTTTTTCCCCACGCATAATTCAGCAATAGTGATGAATACCTTTTCAGTCTGCAATCATGAAGCACAATATCTGCTATTCAGTCTTGATTTAAAAGCCCAAGGTGAGCAATAAGCGAGCTCCCCAGTGTTGAACATTTCCTCCCTTTCAGTTGAGTCATGACAAATTCACATCATGTTCCAAGCAGCACACAACCAAATTTGATGCAGTTCAGATGGAGAGGCGTGAGAGAAGTGCTAATTGATGCCTGCTGTGGCATGAAACGCAAATTGCATAGTTTACAAGTACAGGAACCAAATTGAAGACATGCACAGCTCTGCGGAGTCGTTATGAAGGGGCTAAATAGAGAGTGTGCACAGGGAAGCATGGATGCTGTCGACACACCACTGCTACCTGCTCAGTGTTGCTCCGTTGCTCTCACCGTGTTAACATCATTTGCCCACTCACACACATTGTCACATTGAGAAACACAGATCACACATATGTGTCTGCGTGAACTTGTCTAAATATATCACAGCTATTATCGTTTAGGAAAAGATCCTTAAGCTGCAGATGCGGTTTCATTTTTGCAGTCAAAAGTTTTATCATTAGGTTTAGGGGTGTTCTATGCATACACTCATCAAAGCCGTTAAAGGGCAATGATTGCATTTGCCACCATTAGTCTAAATGATATGTTTTCCACTTATGCTGTTTGCTGCAGTAAAGTATACATTTTTCATATCAAACATTTAGTTGATGTTCTTCCAGAGTGAGTCACAATAAGGAGGCATAAAACAATTCAGCAACTTGCACAGCGAAAAGATTTAGCTGCTGCAGAAACTGAACTTCTGACCTTTTTGGAGAAGATTTCTAATATATAAATCAGTCAGCTGTAAGAAACATTTATCAGTCTGCTGTGCATCTGAATGAAGACGTTGTTCTTCCTGGTCTCTTTCATTTTCATAAATATTCAGAATATTTATCACATGCTTTTAAAAACAGAGCAGCTTTATGATGCATGCTGTTAGAGAGATTTAAGCAGGCTGAGAGATTCACAGCCAAACCTTAGTCGTGCCCTTTTAGAGAAAGACACTCTTACACTGTGTCATGATGGGGACTTCTGCTATACTACATCAAAATGTACATGAATGAACCTGGAAAGAAAAGAAGAATGGATTTTTGGGATTATTAAATCAGATTTACATCTTACTTCTTATTTATCTTTAGTGCAGAAGCAGTAGGTTTTTTTTTACTGGTAATAGACGTCATTTTTAACGCATACTCTGTTCCATAAATGTGAACCTTTTTACTAGGATGGTGACGCTTTTTCTGCAAAATAGTCATGCTTACATTGGTGTCTACTAGTCCAGTGCTTTCCAGAAACTGTTGAACAACATTTATATAATCATTTTTGATCCTAGGGGATGGCAACATGACTGTGGTGGCCTTGTCTTTTCTCATTTAATACCACAAAGGTTTTGACATTAATAGTTTTTGGTTTCACCCAAAACCTGCAACCAAGGCTGTCTCAACAACTAATAGATTCATTGTTTTATATTTCATTTGCCTTATAATATTTTTATTTTTTGTTTTTGCTCTCAAATTTAAAACACATGCCATTTTTATATTTTCGTGATAACATGCTAACCTAAGCTATGAACTTGTAAACATGGTAAATATTAAAATGGCCTAAAATTGCCCAAATAATGTCTAACTGCAATCAAATAAATATTCATATATTCATAATATTCAGAAAGCGCATAAACAGTATGAACGATTGACTTGTATTCTAATGGACTCAAACAAGCAGTGTATGTGCGTTCTAATTATTTTTAAGCATCAAAACAGCTAAATACTAACATATTATCATTGCCCCAGAATGCTAGCATGCTAAAATTAACCCAACATTCAATGTAAATACTTATAGACAGCCTCATCAGAGGTGTGTCATTCGCAAACATGTCACTTGCAGGAAATATACCCTCGCGTTTGTTTGTTAGAATGCCTCTTTAGATATGCATCTTTGAAGCTGCTTTCTTGTCAGTTGTACCCAGTGAGAGCCAGAAATGCATGCAAGAGGAGTGGCTAGAAAATAACTGTGAGTAAACTTATGCACCTCCAAGCAAACAAGTGTTTAATGAGACATGAAGGAGCTGATAGAGTGGTCAACCTTGTAAGTGAGTGGGTGAAATTTCCAGAGCTGACATGTAAGTTTTAGTTTGTGTATTATTTCCTCTGCATTTTTTGAAGCAGGGATGATGATTAAAAGTTGTAGACTTTGGTGAAATTCTCAGTAAATCTGGGCTATCTTAATTACTTTTGCTGTTTGTATTATTAATAAACTGCAGAAGGATGTTACCTTTAAGCTTGCTTCATAGATCATTTCTTATTGGTGCCAAATAATTCCTAAACGAAATATACTGTTGCTCTTTTAAAGCAGCTATTTGTTATAAGATTTTGACACTTAATGAATATAAAGTGTTGCTCAACTAGGCTGCAAATGTGTGTATTTGTGTGTGCGTGTAGAAAGTGGGATGGAGGCTGTGGTGAGATGGCAGTTGATAAATGGTGGTTATCTTGCTATCGTGGAAAACAATATTAACATGGATGAGGGACTGGTTACATCGACTGAAGTAGGTTCAAGGCATTTTAGTGACCAAATGTTTTGACTACTTCTGTTTTATGGTTGGGTTGTTTTTTTTTGGCTGAATGAGTTGGCATGGAGAGCACGTAAAAAACCACAATGGGGCTGCACTTGTACATCTGATGTGCTTTGATACACATCAACAATCATTTTGGAACTCTATGTGTATTTGTAATATATACTTCAGTCTGGATTACTTGCTGCCAAGCCTATTACAGTACACGAACAACAAAAATAGGCTCTGAGAAATGCTGCTTTGATAAGCCTCGGCTTATCACCCACACATTTCATCCCTTCTAGTGTCCTTATTCAAGAAATTTGGCAATATTTTAGGCTACCTTGTAGTCATTTTCGTGAGCTTTCCTTTGTGTGTGTGTGTGTGTGTGTGCTCCTGCAGTTCCTTCTAAAGCAGCCTCTGGAGAGACAGCAGAGGAGGTATGTATGAGTTGGATGCCTCCTTGACAACACCTTGGAGGTAAAAATCAATGTCTGCCAAACAAAGTGAAATGTTAGGCTGCAGCCAATACATGACAGATGAGGCTTAGGGTGGTATTTTCTAAGGTGAATGAAGACTGGAACGCAGACAGCCCTGTCTGCTGATGTCAAGCAAAGGAGCATTAGAGAGATTTTGAAGGACAGTACATCTGACTTCCCTGATTACTTTTATTATTGATTAACAGGATGTGGACATGTGTGAGAGCCACTCTGAAATGGAAAGGGGATGAGGTTGAAAATTAAGAACGACCGCACGCCAGATTAAACTTTAAAGGCCAGTTTCACTAATGAATTGTGATGCTGGGCCACTCAAGAGACTTTGCCTCCAACTGGGGTTGTACCAAAGTAGCCGTCTTGATTAGATTGGATTAGTCCTCAGATCAGAGCAGCGTTCTGCTTCATAGGATGACCAAAATTGTTTGATAAGTCACATTATTTCACAGCCAAATGACTTGTGTTTTGTGTCTAACAAAAAACAAAACAAAAAAACTTGCACTTTCCATGTCAGTGCTCAGCACAAAGAGTTTTAGGAGGATCCCAGATTCCTCACGGTGGAGCTCAGACTATGCAGCTGAATTGGAGCTGTAGAAGCTGCATGTCTAGCCTGGCACATTAGTGGAGAAAACACTGTGTTGCTACCTTATGCATGATCAGTCTTCTCAACTCCAGCAGTGACCTCAGCGCAGAGCCGTGGGCCATATCATGTTGCTGATTGAGCATGCACCAAGTCTCAGAGGGTAAGCGGGTTACAACTTAGTTCCTCTTGCAGAGAGAAGCAGAGGGTGTTCTGAAGTAAAATTCCAAAACATCAGTAGTGCTAGAAGGCTTTTCTCAGTGGGCTTTAAAGTGTGTCTGCATGCCTGTGTGCGCACATGTGTATAGACTGTACTGCCTAACACATGCTAGCACACATAAAGTTTATCACCTATGCCCATGGAGGATATTGACATCTGTAACACGACCCTCCCCACCACTAGAAGGCACAAGTCTGTGAATACTATAAGAATAAACCACTGATTTGTCCTATTATTATTCTTGTCCCGCGCTCTGCTCTGTGGCCAAGAGTAATGCAACAGTGGGGTATCAATTCATAGCCTTGGCCTCAGGAAAGCTCTTTGGAAAGCAGAGGGATTTTCAGCCTTTCTGCTGTAGCTCCAGCTCTCAAGCCAGACACTGCAAGAAATGTTGGCCTAGTGAATTATATGTGGGATAGTTGGAAGGTGACAGGTAAGGGGGAGATATAAAAGCAAACATGTACTGTTTGTTCATTGTAGTGCATTTGATAAAGAGACTTGGTTGGCTCAAACATGCAGTTTGCTCTATTCCTAACCAGAAGGAACAGTTTCATCTTTATTTTATGCGGCCTCTTTTACATTTCATTGTATTCCACTGTTACAGTGTCATTTATAACACTTTATTCTTGTCTGGGCCTCCCCTGAATGCATATAGTTACTATCTTAATGGTAATGGTGTAAAATACCAAAATATTACAGAGCCCTGCTTGAAATTTTTGCTCACTATAAAATATCAACATCTAGAAAAGATCATCCTATTTGTTTATTCATTGTGGTGTGAAAGATACACATTATAAATCTCCTTCTTCTCAAATTTCCTCACAATGAAGATGAAAATTAGTCATCTCTTGCAAGTGGAGTGCATCCAATTGAGAACAATATGCCAACAATTAATCAGGAAAAGATAGGCTTTCTCATTTTTAGATGAATACTCTGTCCTTTGTCTTATTTCCCCACAAACTGAGCGATTTGCACAGGAAATGCAATTATAGCAACCATTGGAAATGACTGTGCCACTACAACCAAGAGTGGTTTGTTTTTTTTCCTGCAACCATTTTCTCAAGTGATTGGAGAAGCGAGCTGTAAATGAATGAGGAGGCACATGAATAGTTCTCAGAATACACGTCATATTTTATGACCCGTAAGATCATGCAGACAACTTTTTTTTCTGTAATTACTCATTCAGATCTATATTGCTTCATTCAGGGAAGTGAGTCACATTTCAGCAGAAATGGATAACATTGTTTTGTTGCTAATGCTGAGAAGCTTGGTGCAGTAAAAAAAAAAAAAATGTTGCTTAATGTTCTCCAGCAATCTTCTGAATGTTCAAAAGCTTTTCTGCGGTGCCTAGGACCACCCCAGCTAAAGTTTCATGTTGGCTCCGTCAGGCAGTCATTGCTGCCTCTTACTGAAGGCTCAAGCCATTCAACCCACCATGGTAATTTAGATAGAGTGAATCACTACTCTCAAGGCCAAACACTTATAGGGGAAACTCAGAAACTGGCAACTTCTTTTCAAAATAATTCCACAAGAACCTTTGAAAAAAGAGATTTCCAGCAAAAGCACTGGACTTAAACACATTCTGAGAAAAGCAAGTCTCTCAAGAGTCGTGATGTCTTACAAGCTGGTGATTTGTTTATATTGTACAGCTTGTTATATTGTAGTTAACTGTGCTCCCACTCTTCTTTCAAAATAAAACAGGAAGATGCAGTGATAGGAAATGACAGACTGCTGCAGTTACTGTCAATAGCATGTTAAAGATGTAAACAAACAGATCAAGAATTTGCGGCTATCGTGATGGTTGCAAATTTATGCTGTATATTCGAGACTGGGAAATATGATCTTTAATGTCTGAATGTTTCGAGAAATCTAACTGACTGACTGATACTCTTAAAGCAAATGAATTGTTTTATATCAATAAATTAGATGATCATTTCTTGTGATTAATCCACAGAGAATTGCCGACTAGTAAACTTCAGACATTTTAAAGCATTCTAAAAATGGCTGTGAGATATGTGTAGACTTCCATCATCTCAGCTGATGACTCACTGCTTTATTTTGTCATGATGCTGCTACTAAAATTTGAATCCTAGTAACACTGATCATGTAATGTGTTACATTATATGTGTTTACATATAATCCCTTGTATCGATAGCTAGTTACCAAATAGTGCAGCTCCACTTTGATTGATTATTAAAAGATTTATTTCTTCTTGTTTCAATTTCGAGTGCTTCTTTAGATCAAGTATAAATGTTAGAAAAGTGAGAACTGGCACACTTCCCTGTGGACTGTTCCTGGTTTCTTTAGATGCAAGAAAACACAGTGGTGCGTGCAATGTCAGTGCTTAAAACTGTGCTGCCTGCGCTGAACTTAGAAACTGTAGCATTTTATCTAGGTGCGAACACGATCTCTCTGGACAAACAAGGAAGCCGAAGCTGTCCACACATGAATAAATACAACCAAGTGTTTTGTCAGCAGGCTAATTGTCAAAGCAGCTTTTGAGAAGGAGTGTAATTACTATGTAATCGGAGAGCTGTCAGAAAGAACTGCTAAGCAGTCATCATCTGTATGATGATCTGCCATGTGTAGCAATGTCTGCAGGAGAGAGAGGGAGAGAGAAGAGGAGAGATGGAAAAACAGTAATGTGAAGCTGCTCGCATTCACTGCTCTCCGATGGAATCAACTTTCTAAGTGTATTTACAAATCATACGTTAGAAATAAATGGCAGAGATTTTAAGCACAATGTGAGCTGATGAATGCCTATATGGCTGTGTAGGAGCACATTATGTGTGGGTAAATGGAATGTCTGTTTCTATAATGCAATAATTATGTAATCCCTGAAATATTGGTTACATCCCGATTCCCCTGCTAAGAAATGGCTTAAAAGAAATTTCTGTCTTTGATCAGACAGAAAGTCAGGAGAAGAGTGGGCAAGGCTGCAAAAGCACTGAAGGTACTCTGGCAGGAAATATGATGGAATTCACACAGCTGCTGCTGCTTCTTCTTCTTCTTCTTCTTCTTCTTTTTTTTCCTCAAAACCCCCAGTCCCTGAAAATTGCCAACTCTCTTTGCAGAGTAAATCCCCAAAACTCACCTAGGGCAAGGTTGTTCTAATGGTTCCAAATTCCACTGGGTACTGCCCCCCAACCCCCCAGCCCCTCCCCATTACGAAACACCACCCTCACTCCACCTTCAGGGCTTCTCAGTGAAAAGCTGCTGTCTTTTTTCACTACTAAAGAATACTGCTGTCTTCAACAGCTGAGGTGAAAAGAAATGTAGCCATTGATGAGAAAGAATGTATTGATTTTGAACATCCTACCTAGTCTAGATGGCTTGTTTTATCATAGAGTCCATTTATTATTCATTTCACATAAAAGTCAATCTGGGATTTTTTTTAAGTGATCTCCCATTTTTAACAGTATGTTTTCTGAATTTCAATCAAGCAGAGTGAAGGTTCTGCATTTTATTTTCATGTCTCTCTTTTTTTCACTGTTTCTTTTTGCATTTTTTCTGTAATTGTAAATATTCCTCTGTGCGTATATAAAAAGTAAGCAGAATACCTTAAGCAGTAATAGGAAAGCTACGGCCTCCATAAGTTATCTGTGATCCGTTTTGATGGAATTCTTGTGATGCACACATACTGCAATTTTCCTATTGGAGAAGGGCGAGCCAGTCAAAGCAAATGCCCTTTCAATTCCATTAGCAGTTGCATCAGTCTCTTAATGGAGAGTAAAATGGCACAAGACCTTTTGCAGTACTTATACAATGAATATGAAAAGGCTTTCACTAAGGCTGCCAAGCTTAGTGGGTGCAAAACGGCTTTTAATTGTGTCCCAACTCAGTGTTGGGACATTATGCGCTGTATTCCAGGCTTGTCAATGCTTTCATCAAAAAAAAACATTTTCAAAGGATGAACATCATAGAAACCTAATTGGTCTAAATGCCCCAGTATCAAGAAGGAGTATGAAACAGATTCTAGAAAATGTAGTGATAGCTTAACTCAGCTTACTGACAGTGATAGCCTCTGTTACAGTTATTCAGAATGGACCAAATCTGTGAACAGACACATCTAAGCTGTTTTAGGTTGTCTGCTTACCGAGCAAAAAATGTCTTCTATAAAAACTGTGTAGGGGTGTCGTCCTAGACTTTTCTGGTTCACTAATACCACTCAGTGCACTTTTCTCTTGTAAACACACTGCAGTAGGAAAGTCTTCAGATCACAAACTTCTAAAAACAGAGTATTAAAAGAAATTAAAAACAAAGATCCACCCTCGTTGGTGTTTATGCAAATATGCAGGGGCTTCATAAATCTACATTTGATACCGCAAGCGTCATTAAGATGAGAATGAGTCTGTCATTTCAGCACTTGCATGCAGTATTAATCACAAAGGTCCTTTTAAACCATGTTGCTGATGGAGATGATGACAAGCTGAAGTTGAGGAATTATGCAAAGGAGGCATCCGTCTTGATCTGATTTCAAAGCAAAGCCCCATAAACCACACAGCTGTTTCATCTGCCTTTCTAGTCACTAAGTCTTCACATTAAAGGGCATCTTAATTCCCTCTGTGTCTTGATGGAAGACAATGCCAGGTTTCTTAAAGGGTCATTGTTTTAGTTTGCTTCTTCTTTTTTTTTTTAAACACACAGTCCAACATCTGCTAGGCCGTGGATAATGTAAATGAAATTGCTATGGCACCATAAGCCCATAATTTAGCATGGTTTGCTTTTCAAGCCTTCAAATCTGACAGTGAAGTTCACAGAGAATGTGCAGTGGACTGCTACTCTCCTGCTACCACTTTTTCCTCATTGGTTAACATGGAATCAGAAGGAGAGAGGGTGTCTCAGACCATGTCCTGAGTGAAATTGGATTCAAACTCACATCTCAAATTAGAGACCAGAAACCATTGCACCTCATACTACTCCGATATAAGAACACCTACTGTGTGCAGCGAAATTGATCACGTGAAAAAAAAAGTATGTGTTGTTATGACCTATACATACAGCCTAGGATTTCAGAATGTTCTGACTTGAAAGGCTCGATATATGAAATGTAGCATGCTATTAAAATGTTGATTCTTATAATAAAATACAGACAAGTCTCACTTAGAAGCTCACCATTTGATCTTAACCAGACAAAGATTAAGGGGATGACATATGTTGCATAATTAAAGTCCACACATAGTTGTGTTTCAGATATAAACACTTAAAAGAGCATAACGCTGTGATATATCTCAGTGCAATTCTTCAAAGAGTTAGGTGGTCAATAGGGTTACTCCCTAGATTTATACTGTGTATGTGCTGATATAGAGAGACGCCATTTCATCAAGCTTCCCAAGGCTGTCGCTTCTCCCTCGGTGTGACATCGAGAATCTGGTATATTTACCACATTTTGAGACAGTTTTTGGCACTTTCTGTTTAGGTAAACCATTATTTTTTGTTCAGTGCCTGCTACATCTGTCTTTGTAACAGGCACCTCAGTGGATTGTGGCACAGCAGCCTTGTAGCAGTTTGTAAAGCACTGCATAGGATGCAGCTTAATGTAGTTCATGGGGTTTTATGTTCTCTTAGTTCATTGTGGGATTATACATTCAAATTCTGCATGACAAATCCTACTCCTTTGAAGGTTTGGGGAATTTTGTGTTTACTGAGCACTTTGCTTAGCATGTGCTCTGAGATTTAAAAATAAAAATGAAACAGCTTATTTTCATGTTATAGTTCAGGCATGCCTTTAACATGTTGAATCATCAGAAATTGATTCAGGAGTAATCAAACTGATGACAGAGGAAGTGTTCAGGCTCATCTTTTTGCTTACTGTGGTGGCACTGCTCCCAAAAACCATAATCCACCTGCGCTGCGTACCACATTTTTATGGGTTTGAAGTAAGTTCCATTTTCAAACTCTCAGGGTAAGTTGCAAAATAAACAAGAGTAATTAAGGCATTAAAATAAAGATTTGTTCAGATCTCCCATGTGCAGTATTTATGATGTGTAACGGTAGGACAGATTGTTTTTACGGACTGATTTTAGTGAAATATTTCATTTGATTGGTTGGAGATTATATTCAGCTTCGTTAAAATCCTTTTGTAGTCCCTATAAAGTAATGTGCCTACGTTTTGCTTTTTAAAATAATACTTTCTTGCTGTAAACATTTCACTTGCTTCCACGTTAGATACTTCCTTGTGTTATCGTCTTGATTGTCCCCTCAGCTGCATTCTCCTTTCCTGCTCATTGACATTTCACTGGTACACTGGTGCATGCTGATTACATGAAAGTGCTTCTGCTGGAAAGTGGAGCTCACGGGTGCTGCAGGCTCATACAGTGGAATTAGACCCAAAGGTGAAGTAAAACCAGCCAGTGTTGATAGATAATCCACATTTCTATTAGCCTACTTAGCACTTTTCTAATAGGGCCCATAGTCTAGCCTGGGAGATGAGTGGGCTGCTGTGTTTTTCGTTATTACTAAGTCATGTCAACCATATATTTTTTAAAATACTCATACTGTAGCTGATCTTAGGCAATTAGCGTTCAGAACTGACTTTGAATGTGGTGATGTCAGGTGATGAGAGGCTTGTGTTTGATTGGATTTGATAAAACTCTAATCATGGGCCACAAAAAGGAGAAAAAAACCAACCTTCATCTGCGTCTGATGATTTGCTTTTATGGACTTTACAGCCACATGCTGATGCTATGTAATTGCAATCAGGAATTAATTAAATTTTGATTGGCCTTCTGAACCAGCATTGTGGACTCTTGTCACTACTGATTCTGCTCTGTCACGTCCATCTGTGTAACTTTGTGTCTAGCTGTCTATGTGAAGACCTATCTCCTCGTTTGTGTGTCTAAAGATGAAAGTGATGTTCTTGGAAATTATAATATTAAAAAGCCATGTGTATGTGTGTATGTAGGTGCACGTTGCTACTGCATGTAAAAAAAGCCCAACGTTTTTTTTTCCCTTTTTTTACTTACTTGAAGATTTTTCCTTGCTGTGAATGGCTTTCATGTTTCCTCTGAGCTATATGGAACTAAATGGCTCATTTGCCAGAACTGAATAGGTTGTTTTATGCATAGGGTTGCACACTGAAAAGTGAAAGCACATAGACAAGGATGCAAATTGCTTGGTCATTAAAGGATCCTTTCAAAATGATGACTTGAGTCCTTTCAATGAAGCTGTTCCTTGCAGCCAACAGCGCAGATTTTGATCCTTGTGTACATTGTTGAGTAAGCAAAGGTTAAATCATACACTGAAAATCAGTGTTCATGTGCTGTAAATTTAAACTCATAGGCTTCTAGGCTTCATAAAAAATCATGCTGTCAGTGCAAAAACAACAGGAGCTCCTAAAAAAAAACAAAAAACACAACTCCCGACTTTTTCAATATTCTTCAGGCTCTCTGTAAGGCAAGAAAGACGATACCCATTTGGGGCTCATTGGAGCAAATCAGAATTGTCAGCACTGTGGGTTTTTACCTTTTAAACAGGGAAGATGGATAGATAATCACCACATGCCATTCTGGGGGCCAATTACACAGCTTTGTGTGAAATTGGAAAACCTGTTCTCTCAGAGCTCTAATGGATGTTCTGGTCATTAGTTATTTGAGAGTCTTCTCTGGCTGTAATCAAACATGAAACATTGCGTTAAGCGCCCATAAAAGAACAGCTGCCTCTCTAAGTGACCTTCTGTTTAAGAGAACCCAACTGTCAGCCATGTGGCGTTTTGTGACAATTATTATGTGTATCGCCATAAAAGCACTTCTTATTTCCTGTTTTTTTGCAGTGGTTGCATCTCATTTTAATGTCTTGCTCTCGGTTGTATTTACCTTTCTGGGTCTGTTAAGTGGCACTGTGCTGTCATAGCTCGCATATAAGGCAAATGCATAATCTTACCCATCTGCTCTCTCTTCGCAGTCGCGTCGCTTCAGTCTGGGTGTAATTTTAATCAGCAAAATTAATTATTTATTATTTCGATTTTCCCACTATTAGGGATTCTTAAACTCCTATGCTGATGCCTGTTTTTCTCTCTCCTCCTCTCCAGGTGACCATCTGTCAAGTCAGCAAGCTCCACCTCCTCTGCCACCAGCTCCACCCCCACACAGGCAACACCCCTCCATCACTTCCCTGAGCCGCAGCTCACTGGCCAATCAAAGGAGCCCAAGTCCACCACCCACAGCCGGCCTGGCGGCTGACTTGCAGAGTACGGCGGAATGCGTCCAGCTGCAGGACAGCTGGGTCCTGGGCAGCAATGTGGCCCTGGAGAGCAGGTGAGTGAACCATGGTGACCTACAACAGAACTGAAAGATTCAGGTCCAGATGTTATACTTGATGTATTTTCACCACTTTACATGCTGCATTTTTCATTTGAAAAGTGAGGGAGGTGGAAGTTGGCATATCTGTGTGCTGCGTGTTGAATTTTAATGCCTTTTTTTTTGGTCACGTGTTTCATGTGTCCTAAATCTGGTGACCTGTCTCATTAATCCACTGGCCTGTTTGATGTGCTTTTAAGACATCAGCCCATATTTCTAAAACTTACAGTCAGAGTTACCAGTCACTCAGTCTGTCATTAATGAACCAGTAGTTTGTTTTTTGTTGCCAAAAATGAGCTTTATATTTGTGTTTTTATGCTTTCTGCACATCTTTGTGATCATTTTAATGATCTGCACGGACCCATATACAGGATCAGCGGTGGAAGAAGGCACTGAATACATGGCAGTCTTAGTAGATGATAGTCGTAGCTTGCAACTTCCCCAAGACAACAGCGGGGGACTCCAACAGCCAAGGCCGTGGAACACACTGAAAATTTCACAACACAGATTTTTAATAGCTGATGATTTTATCAATGTTTTGGTGCCATTCCTACAAACATGAGATGGTCACTCTATAATTTAAGGATTTCTCGACCAATTTTTAAAGTGATATTACACTGACACATGTTCATGACATAATATAGTTCCCTATATACCAGTTCATCACATTTCTACACTTTGTATGAATCTAAAGGGGTGATTGCTAAGTCGGAGAGACACAATGAGAAGGAAAATACATGATTAGGGAGAAGTATGTGAATATCTCTGAACTTGACAGTTATAATCAGAGAGGCCATAACTTAACAAGAAACTTGGTAAGCAGAGAGTGTGTTATACCAAAATCTGCTGCGCAAGACACTACTTTGTCATAAGAGCCACTGCCAAGTTTTCCCCCTGAAACATTAGTTACATCTTTCTTAATCAGTGAGCTCAAAATATCCTGGCTAATGAAGTGTGGTACATTGCGCTGTGACTCAGAAATGGCCTAGAGTAGATGATTGCATTCTAGCCTGATATTTCACTGGCACAGCGTCCCCTTTCTGAGGCTCAGATGAATGTAAACTTTGAATTTTGCGTGTGGCAGCATGGGGTAACAATCTCCTATGATCTGACTGAATCAATTGGGATACGTGGTGACAGTCTCACTTTCTTGGGAAGATGTGGTGATTGAATACTAACCGCTCAATGACCTTGAGCTGTCTTAGCTATATCGACAAAACAATATGTGCACACCTATCATCAGCTGAGGCATAAATCACTATCACCACAGTGGACTCTAAATCAAGTGCTTGTCAGTGGGTGGGAACAGGGGGTTGCCGAGAACCAACTGGGCCAAAAGGGAAGACCCGGTTCAGCACATAATTATAGATGTCAAGAAAACCACCAGGTTGGGAAATGTAAACAGAAGCTCAAGAAAGTATTCATTAGGCAGCCTTCAGGGGGTTTTGGGGCTGCAAAGTCCTGGCACAGCACATAAGAAGGTGGCCCAGAGTACCACAGGGATATGAATCTCTTTTGATTCCTCAACAGTGACTTGAATTTTATTTCCGATGGAGCGTAGTAGACGTGGCCATATGCGCAGACAATAAATAATTCTGTACAAGGCAGTTGATTAAAAAAGTGTCAAGTATAAATCATAATGTTATGATCTTGTTTAATATATTTCCTGTGACATCAAGACCTCCTTGAAAATAAAGCACTCATTTGACAGCATTAGCTACTTTTACAGCAATTAGCCATAATGAATTTTGTGTGTGTAACCTCCCATAAAAGTGTTGGGCTTCAAAGCACGAGTGCACTAATTTGACTCAATACCAACTAGCTTTCACAATGAATAGCTTTCAGTGTTCTTTAAAATGAATGAAGTGCTGCACTCAGTAACTACTGCTGTAACTCCTGCTCATTATTATATGGTGAGCGAATATCACTGATCCCACTGTGATTATGCTGCCACAGCTGTGTGTGTTAAAAATCAGAGTTTGATTTTGCCTCATTTACTCCAGCAGTTTAAACATATGAAACATATACATTAAGCAGATCCTTAAAAAAAGTGTGGAGTAGTTTTAATAAGCCCCCCAGGTTTTCCTCTTACTCATGACTTGGCTTCACTTTTCTGTGTGATATTTTCAATTAGAAATATTCAATTGAATTTCATTGTAAAATGAACTGTCATGTCTCTTAAGAGACTGGTGTACATCTGGAGTAATTATTCTTGAGCAGTGCTTAATCATTTGGGTGATATGGTATCAGTAATGTTGATGCCTTTATGGTGTAAGCTATAAGCTCTGTGTGTGTTCCACTGTAGAAAAGACATGAAGGTGTCTGCTTTCCTAAATGGAAAGAGGAAGTTTCAACATTTTTAGCACTCCATTTCAATGAGATTCAAGTAGAAAAGTCGTTATGACATTTGAGGATGATTCCTTTGAAGGCCAGCATAGCCACACGTTGCAGTTATAAATGTACTGTCAATCCTCATTGGATTCATGCATCATGGGAGTCCTTTGGTGAAATGAAATTATGTCTCTGCTCTAAAATCATCATGTGTCCCTCAGATACTGCATTTTCCTCATGGAAAATGTACTAGAATTGTTCTCGGGGGTGAAAAAGAACTGCAGAAGTAATCCAAGAGGATTTGGTTTATGCGTGTGCGTGCAGAGTTGTTTGTGTGGGACGTACATGTAAATCATGACTCAGACGGTCATGCTTCAGATAACAAAGGAGAAAGGGAACTTTTCTTTGTTCTTGTACAACAGCCACTGTGTCATGATTGCACCAGAACTGATTAGTCATGTGTAAGACACCAGCCAACTAGCCTTTTGGAAGAGAAAGGAGCATGCAGCGATGGCTGGTTACCTGCCAAAATGGATGGTGGTGTAGACAAAGTGGTAATCCTCAAGACATTTTTTTCTTTTTCTGCATGTTTTGCTTTTTATTTATTTTGCCAACATCGTTGGTGCCAAGCACATTTCTGTGGTGTTTCCAGGTTTCTGCATTATTTCCCTCTAGCCTTTATTTTAGACTAGTCTATAAACAACTGCTGCTGGTGCTGCTGGTGGTTGTGCTGCTACTGTTGCTGGCAAAATGTAGTGCATCTTTTTTAAACATGAACAGTGTTACATTATAAGGAAAACTAGATTCATCTAAAAGACACATTATAAATGTAACCTTATTGGAAGGAACCACAAATATATCTCAAAACTGGGTTTCATGCAGACTGTCTCAGACATGCTGTTATGCTATAAAAAAAAACACATCATTGTATACATAAACACTAAGCTATCAAACCTATTCAGATTCACTAAATACGATAAAATCCATGTGCATGTCTGGTGGAGTGACTCAAGATGGAACCATGCTGATCAATGGCACTAAAAGTGTGGTGACGCAAAAATACATTCACAGTGCAGAGCTAGCTCTAACAGATTAGCACTTGCTTGAACACCCACTGTTGAGAGGGCAGGTGCTAATCTGGAGGAGAGACCATAACTGCAGCAAGTGTGAAAACAAGTCACCGCAATGCCAACTCACATCTGTAGTCTTTTTTTGGCCGTATTTAAAGCAGCCTGATTATTCCAGCTCTCACCTTGAAATGCTAATGCTAATACTGAAAGCGGCTAATGGCCAGATTACATATTCGCAGGGCTTCGATTTACATTGTTTCTAGTGTGCTCTCTCACCCCGACAGCTGGAGGTTAGCCGTAGACAAATCCACCCACTCACTGTTTAGTCTTTTGTCCTCTATGAGGATTTTTTCAAATGTCATCATGATGACAAGCAATGTTGTGAGAGCAGAGGAGACCAGGCTGGCTGCTGCTTTTGTGTTTTCGGGCATCTCAATGGGACAGACAGGCGTGCACACAAACACACTGCGATCACACTGACACACAGCCATTCACTCGCTCTCTATCCCTTTCAGTCTCACACTCTCTTGATTGTCTCTTTTCCCTCTCGCTCACTCACAACACACCACACTGCTATCACTGGGGCTGGCTGGATTAGCATAGTAATGTGCCTTGTTGCATCACACTGGCTGTAATCAATTACAGCCGGTCATCCAGTGTCTATAGCTGCAGACATTTACACTAGTCTGCTGTTTGTTAATCATGTCCAACAGCATTTCATCTTTAGACCCCTTCAGTCTGCTCTTTAGAGAAAAGTGCGGGCAAACATGAAAACCATCAGCACTAGAATTACTGAAAACGCCAAGTTCAATAAACGTCCCATATAAGAATTAGTCTTGGTAAGGCTGGTGCACACACTTTCAGACTGACCCTGCATTCTCAAGTACGAAGCAAAGAGGGATTTAACTGATGCAAGTATACCTGATTTTACAGTTTTAAACCACTAATGAATGTGCCGTATGTTCTTGGTAATTATACACTGATTAGCCTCAACACTAAAACCACTGACAGGTGAAGTGAATAACACTGATTATCTCCTTACAATGACATCTGTCAGGGGCTGGATATATTGGGCAGCGCGCGTACAGTTCGTCAAGCCGATGTGTTGGAAGGAGGAAAAATGGGCAAGTCTGAAGATCTCTGAATTTTGACAAGGGCTAATTTGTGATGCCAAGAAAACTGAGTCAGAGCATCTCAAAAACAGCAAGTCTTGTTAGGATTTCTGGCATGTAGTGGTTAGTAACTACCAAAGGTTGTCTATGGAGGCACACGTGGTGAAACTGCTCCAGGGAGCCCATAGTGATTGCACAAAAAAAAGCTATTGTAGTACAAACTGCAGAAAATTGTAATGATGGCTATGATAGAAAGTTGTCAAAACACACAGTGTGTGTCTACTGTTGAAAGTACCTGCAGTTGGCACCGTGGAGTGTGCATGCCTGATTTTTGCCTAGAGGAGAGATGGCCGCAAGGTTTGTACTGTGGAAAGAAGAGCCAGTGCTAGTATTCGTGTGGATGTTACTTGGACATTAAAAATGGATCTAAACATTGGTGCAGATGACATATATCCCTTCTTGGCAACAGTATTTACTGATGGCAGTGGCCATTATCAGCAGGATAATGCACTCTGTGACACGGTAAAAAATGTTCAGAAGCAGTTTGAGGAACATGACAGAGATTTTGAACTGTCATGTCGGCTCACATCGACTTGACCCGACCTTCAAATTCCCAAGATCTCAATCCGATCAGGCATCTGTGGGTTTTGTTGGAAAAACAAGTCAGATCTATGGAAGCCCCAACTTGCGACTTATAGGACTTAAAGGATCTGCAGCTAAGGTCCTGGTTCCAGTTACCACAAGACATCTTAAGAGGTCTTTTGGAGTCAATGCCTTGACGGATCAGCGGTGTTTTGGCAGCACTAAGGGGGCTTGCATACTGTTAGGCTGCTGGTTTTACTGGTGTAGCAGATCTGTGAAGGTAGATTTGCATTATTCAGTCAGTTAATCAACTAAACATTGTAAATATCTATACCATTTTGTTGGATTTGTCTAGTAGTTGCTAAAAATGATACTTTGTGTATTTGTTTTTAGTGTCTAGTAGTAGTAGTCTCTTTCCTGAGAATGAAAAGATAATGTATTCATAGCATTGCCCAAATAAAGGACACAGAGATTTACTGCATTTATTTAGAGGCAAAACTGTCTCCAGATCATCTGCCTAACTTGCATTCGGTGTTCACCTTCCTCAGATAGAGTACATAACCCTTTCAGCACACACATACACGTCCATGTCTCTTTCTGTCTACCTCATCAGATTGCATCCACTTACACTTAACTCCCCCGATAGCCGTGTCTGTTTGCCTGCGTGTCTGACTACACGTCTGCCGCCTCCAACGTTGTGCAATTTTTGACCTCAATTCATACCCAACTGCATATTATAGAGTCTGCCGCAGCTACAGTACAGATTGTTCCAGACTGAGTGGTCTGAACTTCTCTTGGTTGCAGATGCCCGGTGCATTGTCATTCCAACAGTGAAACCTCATAACCTTTAAATGGAATCCCTGTCTGATCACAATGGCACGTGTCAATTGAAGCATTGAGGAGCCAGACGATACAAATCTGACATTTGTTCTTTTAGTCAAGAATTGATCAGTGGAGGTTTTACCTCAGAGATATGCTCACAGGAGAAACAAGAAACCTGAAATATCAGCGGCACCGCTGAAATACAAGAACTGCATTGTGGTGATGATGATGTGTCCTCCTGTCACATGTGTAAAATCTGTACGCCACTTTACTTAGAGACTAATATTCAGTCTGGAAAAAGAAGAATGCAGCAAAAGATGAAAGAATAATTTTTAGGGGCATTCAGAGCTTCCCTGAACTATGTAGTCATGTGTTCATATTATATAATCAGCCAAAGTCTGATTATTATTAGTAAGTGTCACGACATGGATTTTCAGTCTTTAACTGCTCGACTTCAGATTTTTCGCTCAATTAGCCATTCTCAAGCTCTTTAGTACAGAATCACAGTCAGGATTAAAACAGCCTTTACAAAACTTACATTTGAGACTTCACAGATGCTGCACAAATAATTGATGAGCAAACACGGGTTTATCGGTTTACTGGTGTGTTTAAATTAGTGGTTACCGTGGCAACCAACTCCTCCAGGAGAATCTACATAACACATTAAACACGACTTGTGGAAAACATTGTGTAGGACTTTTAGCAGAATGTGAGAATAAGAAAGCAAATCGGTGCATTCTCTTGCCCTTGGTCTGTGAAATTTGACTAATTTAGCACATTTGTTCAAAGTGGTATTTAACTAACTTTTTTTTTGTCTTATGTAAGTCGTCGTTTGCCTGGGAGCCTGCATTTTATTACTATATCAGTTTAGATGTTTGTATTTAATGTATTGTTTTAGTGTTGTCCTCACCTTTTATGCAGTTTGTTTTTTTCTCATAATCTTACAGCACTTAAGCACAAGATGGCCGAGTTCCAGTTGATATTAGGTGGTACAATATGGCTATTTTCAGGTGTAATTTTGTGTGTTACAGGTGTGGGTGACTCATTCATGTATGAGTGAGTCAAGTGTTCATAAAGAGAAAACTCATAAATGAAGCTGTTAAGTATTTTCTGGAGTGCTAAACTACTTGGGGTGCCTTACATCTAGAGTTTACAATACTGGTGTGAAAAAAACATGTTATCAATTTTCTGACTGTATTCTTCTTTATTTTAACAAAAAACGGGCATTGCAATAAGATTATACAGTTGAGGATTGGAAGAACATTTTCAATGCATGGTCAATCTGTCCAATTTCCCTGGCTGTCCACATAAGCCTGAAGGCATTTAGGTATTAATCTCTAAGTAGTGGCAAGAGTGGCAACAAGGCTTAATTCATTTACTTAAGAGCTTTTCACGTGGGGTTTAAAAGTTAATAGGACGATCACTCCGTAGTGCATTTGATTAAACCCTCTTAATTACCCCAGGTATAATGGGCTATTAGCAAAGGCCCAGTTGTAAAAGGGCAAGTGGGAGATGATTGTTTTTATGAGGTACTTCTTGTTCACCTTTTCCAATGTCAGGATTATACAGGATAGTAGATTATAACCCAGTTCCTCCTGTGGTGTGAGCCATGGGGAGTTGTAGCATTGCTGGGTATATTGAATTTTGATGATTCTTTATGCGTTTAACTATGTAAGTTTAATTTTGGAACTGTATATGACTATTGGAGGCACACTGGACACAAAACCAGTAGCAATCTGGGGCCATTTTGTCAAAGATAACCACATGATAACTGTGTGAGGTAGAACCACTGACTTAATAATGCTTTTTTTTGTTTTTGTTTTTCTACAGGCACTTTCTTTTTAAAACGGGCACAGGGACGACACCTTTCTTTGGCGCAGCAGCCCCTGGGTACACCATGGCAACGGGGACTGTTTACTCCACACCTGCGCGTCCTTTGCCCAGAAACAGCCTGTCCAGGGGGGCTTTCAAGTTTAAGAAGTCCCCTAAACATTGCTCCTGGAAATGCACCGCCCTGATTGCTGTAGGCATAGCTGTGGTTCTGTCCATCATTCTCTGCTACTGCATAGGTAAGGCTAAGATAAACATAAATTGCAATGTAAAATCAGAAACAGTTTTTCATGATTAATCTCCAAATGCACAGCTCTGTTCACAACTTAATTAGCTTCTTTTTTTTTGGTTTGTTAGGGTTTTTTTTGTCAAGAATGTACCTTTTTTCAACAAAAGTTATATATTGCTGTTTAGGTTGAGAATAAAGAGTATAAAAGAAGAAAGAATGAAGGGAAATATACAATTTTAACCCCAGACATGATGCCTTGATCACGATTCTTATATTTTTCCAGTTCAGCCTTAGCTTTAAAAATGCATCGTGACTATGTGGCTAATTAAAATTTTAGTAAGGGATTATTACATATGTACCTTACCAAATCTATTTTACAATTTAAATGCATGCTTCTTAAAATATGTGTTAAACAGAATATAACTAAACTCTGCTCCTGTCTCTTCACAGACAGACCTTTAAATTGAACTATTTTGTTGTCTGTGTTTAATGTCTGAATTTTGACAGCATCTTTTCAGTGCCCTATTATGTCTCAATTAGTAATGTAATGATAGCTCTTTACAAACATCCACACAGCAGCGGCACAGGTTGGGTCAGGTGGGAAGACAAAAATAGGAATATGGAACCGGGGCAGGAGATCGTGGACATTTGTATCACAGCTTTTGGTCTCATTTTCAGGAACCTTATTTAAAACTAATTGAAATTTTAAAAGCTAAAAGAGCCACATGGTATTGGTTTCAAGGAATTTAGTTCTGATGCCTGAACACCTGAACCCAGTTTATGTGTTTCTTTATGTCACAATCATAGACACACCTCGTCTTAATTTCACAATGTATGTTCCCTATAAAATCTGCACGTCTTATCAGTTCAATACTTCTGCTATAGCAGCTTTTTAAATTCGCTTCTCTTCCAAACGTATCCTCCACACACTCGAGTACTCACAATGTTTTGCTGCTGATCCGTTTGGAAAGAGTTCAGCAGGTGAAAATGTAATCTTTAAATTGCTCATATTACCCACTACTCTTGGCTGAACATCTTCACTGAGGTCTAAAAACAAGATTTCCCCCTTGATTCTCTGAAATAGCAATTAAGAGCAGATTCAGCCTGAAAATCCTAGCATCCACTGACAATATTTTTTTGGAACCATATATTGTTTATCGTGCACATATTTACACTGTTAGATGCCAACTGTTCTCATATTTGTAAATTTAAAATTAACCAACCATCTAGCCAGACAAAATGAAGTTTACCCCAAGCTTTGGTTAAAAATATTGCCACTGCATAGTTTTTGTTATTGCCTGACATTGCATGTCACCTGATTACATGAAAAGCAATTGTTTTTGTGCCAAGAGCAATGTATGTCTTTCTATTGTAAGGAGAAAAAATATGACTCTGTCATCTTCATTGACATTTGACAACCTTCAGACAAGCCATTTGGTCAAATGGAACAAATGAGAGGCAAGCTGGCTAGTGTGAATGGAGATGGCATGCCTCTTAATCTCAATGAAGTTTGATCTCTGCCAGGAATATTGCTATTTCACTGCCTTCTCCTTTTTGCAGCAATTGCAGACGTCGCGATATGATTCAGTATCTGACTAAGCTCTCAGTCAGATATGCAGACATGCCATCAGTACACTTTCCAGCAAGACATTCATACTTGTTTCCCTTTGACAGGGGGGTGTGCATCACCCTCATGCTTCTGATCCCCATCTCACAGGCCGACAGGCCTTTCATATCTTTGGGGGTTTCTGTTAAAACGCAGGCATGGAGGGAGGTTCAAATGGCACAGATGGCAACGTCAGAATGGAACAAGTTTGGGAGCTAAACTCTTTTAACAAAGGAAGCAGTTCTAAACTCTTGAAATTTAACCTTGGTCCACAAAGCCTTTGTTGCACTACAACTAAAACTCGTTTATACTGTCAAACAGGAAATGCTTTTATCTCGGTCAGGAAGATAAACTAATGCTCATCTTTTAACCCTCCTTTGGGCAATATTTCCTTCAAGAAGGCTTTTGAATGCTCTGTTGTTGATGTTGTTGCTTTTTTTATTTATTTATTTTTTACAGCGTGTCAGAGCTGACTTCTAGCTAACCTTTATAATCTTGACCACAGCAATAAAGCCGTTACAGATTCATCTCTCCTCCTGCCCTCCCTTGTCATCCAAGCCCTTAATCTTTACACTGTGCCTTTCTCCCAGAGCGGATATATAAGTATTCATCCAGCTTGGAGGCAGGGGAAATGTGACACAGTTGTATAAGGAGAAATATGGCGATGTTGGGAAGATCCTATAACTAGTGTTTTATTGCTAAATAGAGAGGGAAGTGCTCTAGGAGGAGAGGTCATAAATGTGCTATATCAATATCAATATTCATAATCCCTTTATTGACTTAACTGTTTAGTTACTTGGTTGTGGTTCGTGATCTTGTATCATAAAATTAAAATGAATGTCTACATAAATATTTTACCTTTGCTCCTCCGTGGAAAGGAATCAGTTGCTATTTTTGTTTGTCTGTTTTAAGCTTGTGCTCATAACAGATCTGCAGAGTTTACTCAGGAAGAATGTGCAGAAACTGCCATTTGTTCAGCTGTTGTTACTAACAGTTCTAGCAGATTGGATTCATTTACAACATTTTCATCCCAACAATCACCAACTCGTTTAATTGTAGACCTGTCGAATGCTTGGTAATTGTATTTTTGGCCCGACTCCAGAGTGTGCGCCTCATCTCGCTCGGTGCAGAAATGCGAGCGAGCGAGGTGTGCACGCATGCGAGGGAGCGTGAGTTAAACAGATGCAGCCCTCTGCCACTTGCCTCAGGTGTCTCAGAGTGTTTCCACCACTTCCTCTCTCTTTCATCCACCGCCAATTTACCTGCCAGGTGCAATGACTCAAATAGCGACAATGTGCACTCATACTTTAATACTTTTCCGCTGTCAGTTCACACAGTCCCATTGGTACAAAGACAAGCTCAAAGACAAATGCAAGCACACCTTCATCTGCAGCATGTGAAATAGACCGTGTTTCCTGCACCATATTATTCAATGTCTTTTTTGTTCTGAAACCGAGGTTAAGATTTTATTAGCAATGATTTTTTTGGAAACAAGTATAGTTTAGATAAATTGTTTGGGTTATTTTTTTTTTTATTGAATACATTTGAAGACTTAAATCCTCACCAGCAGAACAGTAACAAAAATCAGACCCTGGCTGACCGACAACAGCAGCTCCTGCAATTCAAATGAGGCAAACCTGCTGAGGTGAAGCTTTCGTGTTCCAGCTCTGCAAACTGGCCTGATTGGAAGAATTTCAGCGATTGTTCAGATATAGGGAGGCCAATCAGGACCGAGTACAGGTTTAATGCTCTGATTGAATGCAGAGGGAGAAAACCGTGTGGATTTTAGGAATGGACTTAAAACTCAACTGCATAAACAAAGCATGTCCTCACTGATTATACTGTTGAAAGTAAATGAAGATAAAAGACTTCCCTTATTTTGCATTTGTGTTTCAATGTCAGAAAACTGTAGAAAATATATTAATAATGTCTAAAAACAAACCATCCACTGTTTTGTGGACCTTTTTGCCCCGTGAAAGTGCATCTTATAGATTTCTCATTTGGGATGAAAGTCATTCACTGAAACATTGTGCCACAAAAAAAGAAAAAATAATCAATTTTGCACTATTCATTTTATTTACTCAAAGGTTGCCTCATTAAGGTGCTGGCTATCACAACAATATACACATAGCAGGAACCTTTGGTTTTAACAAGGCTATAAAATCTACCAGGGCAGGTTCCTCCACCCATGCAAAAAGCTGAGTACTGTGTTGGAGAAACTTGATGTGCCAATCAAGTGCAGAAACTTCCCAAGACACTGAGCTTTCTTAAATTGCTACTGGACCAAAAAAGCAAACCTTGTGTTGGTTGATGTTGTGGTGGAGAAAATTGTTAAGCCATGTGAGTGTGATGGAGACACTATACCAGAGAACAGGAACATCTTAGGTGTACTCTAAGCTGTAGAGCTTATTTCACAGAATCCCCTGGGGAGATTTCTAGAAAGATGGTATGAAGCAGGTTCAACCATCAAACAGCTGTAACTCAATAATTTTGAGGCTGTTGAGTTACAAGTTGTTGCCGGGATTCTGTCACTCCAGATAAGCTCTCTTTCTCTCAGGTAAACTCACTAAAGATTTTTGGGGATATTAGGCATTAGAAAAGCTTCACCTGTTCTGACTGCTTTGTGAATCCTGTAAAACAGTAGTTTGCCTATTTTATTTATTTACCTATAAATCAGAAACATATTTCATTTGGCACTCTGTTTGTCTAGTAACAACACTAACAAGAATCGTGTGAACAAGGTGTGGGAATTTGCTCTGAGAGTAGCCAGGGGAGTATTGGATGTGTATATCAGAGCTCAAACAAACGTGTTGCCAACTCACAAATTCAGCCTCTTATTCATCGTCCATGTAGATGTTCCACAGGCCAAATTTTGACATCAGCGATTAAAGGCTAGCTTTTCCAGCTTCTTTCTCAGGAAGAGAATTTCTCATGGTTCCATAAATATTAATTGAATGGACTTAGGCTGCAGGAATAACTTATGCAAATTCATAAATTGAGGGCTATTCACCTCAAAGCAATTTGTTGATGAGGTAAGTAGGGATTCAGGCCCCAGTGCGCTAAGAGCAGAAACGAGGGAAGGGCTCTCTGTGATTCTGTGGTGCCTCGGACACACAAGTGCATACCGCCACACACAGTTTCCTTTCTGGTGGATGGCTGGTGATTCTGGACACAGGATTGCAGAGCAGATAGACTCTGCATCTACAATTAGGAGCCAACTGAGTCACACAGTTTTTTTTACAGAGGGAGAGATTTGTATAAAGATTTGCTTATTTGTTGTTTTTTCGGTAAGTGGGATTTTTGTTTGTGGCATGTCAGTTACTCTGTAGGGTCACCACTTTGCCCCAAACTACTGAATGGATTGTCTTGAAATTTGAAAGAGAAATGAATCATCCTCACAGGATTAATGGCTTTGGCAGACTTACGAGTGTTTGTATTTGTGGTTCTGAGTGAACCACATGCAATCGAATTTGCTGCATATATTCAGGATCCCTGAAGGACTTTGAATTCCACGGCTATTAATTGGACACTATTGCTAATGTTTCATTATGCTGATCCTTTTTATTTTCAAATCAACCATTTCTAACATTTTTTTAATCAGCCACTGTTGGTCCATAATGCAAAATAAATAAACAAGGTTTAGAAATTGTAATGGATTGTGTACCCAAAAATTTGTAACTGGTAGTTTAATAGGGACTGTATCTACACTGTATTTGTTAGTGCACACATGCCATTCAGTGTCTCGTTTGATGAAGCAAACAATCTTCTACCAGAGTAAGATTTCTTATTTTTTTCTTCTTGCAAATACAGCTTTAGAAAAAATATTAAAAGTTATGCAAACTTTTATTTTACCTGCTTTATTTTTGATGCAGCTAATCATTTTTCTAAGCTTATGTCCCACAATATTTGTTTCCTTTTTCTCTTTTTTTTCTAGGCGGAGGGTTTTTCATTTTAGGTTAATGCACCGTGTCCCCAGCTGAGCCTTGCAATTTGGGGCCCAGCTTAACAGACCGTGTTTCTTTTGGATTCTCCTCAGTAAAAGCCACCAATATGTTGTCCTAAAAACTGAAAATATGACCATGGAAGACTATACTGTGTTTGTATTTAACTTTGAGGATACATAAGACTGTTGTAGGGTGTTCAAAATATGTTACGTACATCCTATCTGATTGTTATATTTGAACTGAGACTTACTAGGATTCTAACACTGCCAAATATTCAGAAAAAGTTGAAATATTATATGTGGGAATCGGTAGAGAAAAAAGAAAGAATGAAAAAAAGAACAGGTGTGCTCAGATCGTACAGGATTTCACATCAGGAGGTGCTCCCTGTGAAAAGTCAGACTTGTCAAAATTATCGATGAACCAGTCAGAAACCATTTCTACAGGTGATGCTGCTGATTTGTTTCAGCAGCACCTGCAAGAAAAAAAGATTCTGACACTCAGCATGGTGTTACCTGAATGTGCTGGTAAACATTATCACTCAGTGCTATCCCCATTATTTCACTGAAATTCAAGCCACCAGTGCACCTGTTCATACGATCTACCAAGGACGAGTCCTGTGTGACTCAATTGATGCCAAGCATTTCCAACAGTAGCCTTTAAAAAACACACACACTCAATTGATTTCTTAACAAAGTATCTATTAATACATTGCACATACAGTTTTCCGTCTCTTCTTGGTCTCCTTCACATTTGATAGTCTCTCTGGCCCCACATCCACCTCTCAAGTTATTTGCTGCAGTCGACATCCATCTTCCCAGCAAGCGATGGGTGTTGGAGAAAAGTTCCTCCCGCAGATCAAATGGTCGGAAATCAAGATGCTTCCTCAGCATGTTTCCTGGCTGGTGACTTTGAAGGAGATTGGCCCTCTCGCTGTGCTCACAGAAGTACCTCAGTTTCCCAAAACAACAAGAAGAACAGTTTGATTGCACCCAATACTGCGACAATAAAGCAGGTTGTCTGAATGAAAGCCAGTCACAGTTTAGTTATGTAAGAGAACTAGAGTGTTGCAGCATCTTACCCTCTCACTTCCCTCTCCTGCTGTGAGTGTCTGTCTCAATACATGGTCTTACACTTTCATCAAACTCTCTGTGTGTCTCTCTCTTCCTCCATCTTCTTCTAACACATAAAGCTGCATCTGTGTCCTTCCTGCTTTGTATTAGTGTTGGAGAAGTTACGACTTTTCCAGTGTATCTTGTGTGCTTGTCTGAAGTGGAAGCTTTTCGCCAAAATAGAAATCCTGCCTGCTGCTTTCTTAAATACAGTAACGGTTTGTGTCCAGGCACTTTGGAGCATTAATGAACCGCGCTCCCCAAGGAAACATGCCACAGCAACGGGGTTGCTAACTATTGATTGAAATGACTCTGTCTGGCCTGTATCGGTGCTGTGTTTACATAAAAACCACCCATGGCAGCGTAGTCACTGAAAACAAAATTTAAACTGAAATATTGGAAGTTAAACTGTTGTTGTTTTCACCCTGCATCGGATTCAACTATTGTGCACTCCCACTGGTCTTTTGTGCTTAAGTGGCTTGATTGTTTCTGTGCCACTATTTGGTTATTTGTTTATCTATTTCTACAAGCCCACGCAGTTATTTTTTTTTTGTGTATTTCACAGCAATGCACCTTTTCGGCCTCAATTGGCAGCTCCAAGAGTTGGACAACCAGCCGGCTTTTGAAAATGGAGGAGTTGGGAAAACAGGGCCCACTCAGTCGAGTGTAGGGACAGCTCTCTCTGCTGATGGTGAGGAAATAAGAATGACATGTAATGCACAATATTAATATTATTTATTCTTTTGTTGGCTTCACTGGATTTTAGTTTGGATTGTATATAAAATATATTGTGTGGGTTTTAAATATTCTGAATACTAAACAGTTTAAAGGAAAGGGGAGGTGTTGATTAGTTATTGGCCAATGAATGAAAAACTTTCATCTAAAATCAAGGGTTTCTTTAGTTGATGCATTTGAAATTTAATGTCAGAACAAAAAGCAGAGTGAGTTTTAACGACACACAAATTAATTAAATCAAGCAAAGGTCTAAATAGCAATAAAGACAAATTCCGGCTGCAAAACATTTGGCTTCCACATTCAGCTCAATGCCCAGACTTTCAAATTTATTGAGATCTTTCACCTTCTGAATATTAATTAACTGATTCCAGACAGCTTTCTACTCTCTAATCATAATCTCGGACCATTGTGTATTCATCAACAAGCAGGCGGGCCATTGCAGCTCACCTTTACAGCAAAAGCCACCAAATTAATCTCTAAGCGCACACATTATTTAGAATGCATAAAAACAATAATTGAGTTGAGTAGGCCAGGCAAAAGCTCAGTTGTTTAAACTCAACTAGATTTAAATCCTCATAAGTACTGCTAATTAAGATAGCATGAGACAGGTTTTGGACTGTTTAAAGGCAATCAATAGTCAGCTATTATTCTCCCTGGAGGTAAACTTGGCTTCCAGTCTTCACTTTGACTGAAGCTAAAGTGACAGGCAATGGCCTCATTACACGCACAACACTGAGGCATGCAAATAACTGGGGTCTGCCACAAACAGATATAGCCACAGCTACAGTATATCTATGTCCACACTCTATAATGCGTAAGAACAGAAGAAGCAGTAAAGGTATGCAAGTGTATCATCCAGCTGCATTCCTTCCTCAGCAGAGCCTTAGATGGTAGGGGTTTAAAAATGCTTTACAGCTTTTTCTTCTTAACAATAAAATGCATTCTTATAATAGCACCTCGCAAGCTACAGTTTTTTAATTGAGTATGAGTTATATTTAAACCCACCATTTCTCCATCTTTGCCACTCGGAGGGCACAGTTTAAAGACATCGTTCTCCAAATTGTTTTGATTTGCTGTTATTGGTCTGGCAAGGTAGTGCTCAGTATATGTGACAGATTCCATTTAGACCTTATCTGATATGAAGGCTTAGTCTATGAGTCACCGGGACCAAAGTAAAAATGGAAGACTTGGCCTCTTAGTCTTATAAAAGGGCAATTATATCTGGTCATTTTGTTGTTGAGCAGTGCATCATGGACTACAGGGAACCATTACTTTTAATACTCCCTTGCTCAGTCACAATTCATTTGGAAAAGATATGACTATTATGCCCCTGTGCATGAATAAAACAATTCAATGCTGCAAAGCAAAAGATATATGAAAAATGAGAGGATAGCAAGATTCTGCGATGACTTATTTGCACTGTTGGTCAAATGGTTTAAAAAAAAAAGTGTTTTTTCCAGTTGTTGTTGGAACTTGCACAATGTAACTTCTCAGTGTGTCCAGCCAATGCCAAACCAGCTCAATGGGGTTTAAATATGGGGACTCTGCTGCCCTTCCATCATTGTCCACTTTTCTTCTTCTGATATTTTGGCTCATTATCGTGCTCTAGGATGACCAACCAGTCGGTCTTCCTTTTTTCCACCATTTTGATAGCATTATGCTGTACTAGTTCCTGCAGTAGAGTGTAATAATCAGAAGGTGTAGTAACAAAGTCGGTTCTGATACGGGCTTTGCACAGAGACGAAGGCTGTGTGAGCGATCATTAAAAGTTGAGGCACCTATAGGAACTGTTTGCATTAACTTTCAGTACTTATTTCCATTGTTGTGAGAAAGCTGTTAATCCTTTTTCTTAATCCTTCAATATGTCTGCTTTTATTCATTTATTTATTTATATATTCATTCTTTGGGTAGTTTAGTTACTAGTTTTTGTATGATTTATTTGCTGGAATTCATACTTATCTTTGGAGTTCTTCTAAAACTTTTGGATGGTTGTGTTCAGTCAATATCACCTTAACTCTATGGTTTCGGGTTTGTTTCTCTCTTATAGGAAGGACTAGCGTGCTTCATCCGGAAAACAACTCCATCGATACTGGGCAGGTGGACATAGGGAAGCGAGTGGGTCAGAGCATTCCACCGGGTGTGTTCTGGCACTCTCAAATAAACATGGAGGAACCAGGCTTTCTTAAGTTCAACATTTCAGTACAGAAAAATGCACTGATTGGAGTCTATGGACGAAAGGGCCTCGCACCATCTCACACTCAGGTAAAGGCTTTGATGTAACTTCTTTAAAATTAGGATAGTGTGAAACTGAGTCAAGAAAACCAAAACACATCGTCTTATATTTGAAAAGTCCGATTGATAAGCGGTGAAAGCATATTGCTAGAGAATGTGCTTACTGGGGATAACTTGGATGGTTCTTTCTTTGTCACTAGTGTAACTAGATTTAGGACCCCAATATCTGGTCTCACCCTTGCTGCTCTGTTCAACTCTCAACAGATTTAATTACATTTAACGTCCTTCAATGGTGGATATGAACATAAAGTCAAAACAGTGAAGATATCCTGACGTTTCTGGAAATCCTTCCTTTTGCACTGCCTTTTTCTGTTGTTCTCAGTTTGTTTGCACATATAATACCCTGTATGTTTAATGTTTTGCATCAACAAAAATTATTGTACATCCAATTAAGGATGTAAAGATTTATTTTTTTAACCTTTTATCATTTATTTATTTGCACCTTTAGGGCACAACACAGTACTGACATATTAATCACCTTGTAAAGGCTTTTTAGCTGCTCAGTGCTCCATTATCAGGTTGTGTGCATTGGTTAATAGAGGCTTTTCACTAATGGGTGCCTGCTGTGTCTGGAAAAAAGGCAAACGGTGACACTGAACCAAAAACCGTAAAGTTTTACGAGCTACTGAAATCTCTCACCGAACACTTTTCTTAAGAATAATTACAGTAATTATCTGTGAGTTTATCACTACGAACAAGCCTTTTTTGCTTATATCTACTGAAGAGAGTTGTGGTGGCAGGATTTAGAAATTTGATTGCATTTTCTATTATCTGTGGAAGCCATTTCACTGTGTCCTAAAGAAGATGTGGGTGAAACTGACAGATTAAATTCAGATTACATAAGGGTTGTTTTTTTTTCCTTTGCTTTACTTCTATATGAATATGGGGGCTTTTGCAAATTAGAACTCGGTGTAGTTCAATTTTCTGCTCTCAGGTTTGATTTGCCCATGTGTGTGGGCATGCACAGCTTTCACTTCCACTAAATGGCTGCCATTTGCAAATTGAAGTGTTTCCAAAATGTCTGATGTGTCACTTGAATGGCATTTCTGGGTATCTGAATGTCCAGTGTCTAGTGATGGTGATGGAAGCACTCAGACAATGGCTATTTTCCACCACACTTGACAGCAAAAGCTCTTAGCTTCACCTTCTCGACATTCTCTCTTAGTAAAGATGGGCTTCACTCAAGTGAAGACAGTTAGGGCCACTCTTGATGGAAGAGAGTCCAATGCAAGTGACAATAGGTGAGCTGGATTGCACTTTCAAGGTGAAAAAAAGGTAGCCCAACAAAATCAAAGACCAAAGGGTACTAATTAACAAGACACTACTTTTATGTCTCGAGCAATTGTTGCACTGACACTCAAGCTTGTCAATGGTGGGCACTGTGTCCATTGTTCCAAATTACATTCTATTCAGGTACTGGGGGCACAAATCAATGCATTTACTTAACTGAGCATGAAAGACCCCAATGAGAGATATTGACTGTTCGTCGTATTCACAGCTTGGAAGACAAGACTGCATTTAAGTGCAACAGCCTTTCCACCTTTCTCAAATATAGAGTTCCTCCATCTGCTATTGAGTGTCTCTCTGTGCTGATACAAACCAGAAGTTGGGAGGAACAAACTTTCCTTTTTTCTTTTTTTCTTCTTAGCAATTTGTACTCTGTTGTACGACTACGGCTTGTCCACTCAATCTAAAGGCATTCACCGCCTCTGAGCATTCCTCCTCTGTCCATGGGGCATCCAGCAGTCTCTTCACGCTTGGTCTCTTGACTGTTACTCACCCGTATTGTTGGATTGAGATGAGTTGGGGAGGGGGCCTTTCACACAAGCTAATCGAGATGTATGCACTTGGCCGGGGAGTTTAGGGTTTCTGGGGTGAACTGTTTTATTACTTCTCCCTCAAGTCAACAACACAAAGAAGTCAACTTCCGCCAGGTTAATATCCCTACCCTGCCCCCCTGCTCTGCTCAGAACGCTTTAAATCACAGCATTGACTCTTCCTGCCCCTCGCTTAATGCTCTCTTCTCAGTCGTTTGCAAGTCAACTAAAAGGTCGCCTGGGCCTTTGAGTTTGTCACATTCCTGAGCACTAAATCCTGTTTTAATTCACCTTTTGTCCCCATTCTTAATCCATTTGGACATTTGTTGTGTTTCCGTGAGACAGAATATTCCATAGGTCCTCGATTATAAGTGTCTTTTTTTATCGCCCTTAATGTGGATTACAAAAGAATGTTAAAATTATTTGTAAATTCAGTTATTACTGAAATCAAATGATGAAGTGTTGACTTCCAGCTGAAATAAACGGAACATTTGTGGTCAAATTTTATAAACGTATGTGTCTGAATTTTCCCTTTAAAAGTGCTTCAGCTGTGGTGTCAGTCAGAAATCAATGGCTTAAACAGTTCATCAAAGCCCTCTGCAAACAGCCTCATCGCTGGATTTGAATTGGAGCTCTTTAAAAACAGCTACTGTGCCAATCTGTATGCATCCCACTCCTAAGAAATCCACAGACTCTGTTCCAGCCTGAGCCTTTCACTATAGGCTCAGTGCATCTGTGTCGCTAACAACTGCGTTAGCCAGGGGATCTGCTGTCTTCATCAGATGTACTCCTCTGCAGCCTGTAGCATGTTTGGGGATTTTTGTGTTACACTGTTTTCTGCTGCAGAGCTCTGTGTACCTTGCAGCTTCAGTCAAAATGAGGCTCAGGTGTCGAGCAGGTGCAGTGAGACCAGATGTACCAATTTACTCATTGGCAGGAATAACTCGTTACTCCTTGTTTACCCTTTAAATCAGTGTTTGTTTGGAGCTAATATATCGATATGCTGCTAAATTCCTCACATATAACAATAAAAAAGAAAACGCCTGAGGTCACCGTGTCTTTAAGTTGCATTTGTTCTCATTCACTTGCACAGTGCCTGTTCAGGGAGAGCCCAGGGCATTTTCTGTCCCTAAAATGTACACATTTTTCCTAAATGGCTGTTCGGGCAGTCTGCTGTTGTGAAAGCTAACAGATACATGTATCATGTTAAAAAAGGGAAGGAAAAAAGTTACTAAACACAGCACAAGAACATAAAATGAGATTAATGCCAATTAATGCACTTGCTAAATAATCAAACACAGACTCACCTTGCAAGAAAAAGCTACGTCAAATCAAATTATATGTGGTCATAAATGTTCATATTATAATCTCTTGCAGTCAGCGTTGGTTCTTTAGACATCTCACAGTAAAGTACTGTGTAACAAATATTTTAATCAAACTAATCACTCATCCAAATGATACCAAACTTGACAGTGCACAAGCATTGCAAAACGAATCATTGATTAGACTGATTCTTTTAATGATTTGCATCTACATTCTACTGTTTATGATATCCAATGCTGATTTGCATTCAGTACAGTGGATGGTTATTTCATGGGAATAATCTTGGAATCCATATGGTTATTTCTTAGCAATCTACAGATATCAAAAGAAAATTAGCAGGACCATTATCATCAATGATGTCGGTTTTCACTGCCTGCCAATCGAGTCTACTGACTTAAATTTGAAGAAACTGTGTAAAATGTGTATAGACGTGATTGAGAAACATGGTATTTATTTATATTCTGGACAGGTGCTCCTGAACTGAATAAATGAGAATTTTTACTATCACCATTATTACATTATCAATGTTAATTTAGCAGATTGTAATAAACACATTGCCAGCCTGTCTGTAAATTCACTCCCACCCGACGTAACAATATATTTTTGGAACATTTCTGAGCATTTGCCCTAGAGCCATATCAGCTCTATCAGTATACAAACACCTCTCCAAACCACATCTATCAACTCCAAATAGCTTTCACTGAAAAATCAACATTTATTATACTCTGAATATTTGCTGTGTACACGAACCTGTTATGGCTGTCTTGCTTTACAACTAACTTTGAGTCCCTGTCAGACTGTGCATGCAAAGCATTCAATATTTAAAAAGATCAAAACTTTTTGAAAACTCTCTCTCTCTCCTTTACTGTCTGATTTAATTAGGCTGACATTAAAGGTCCATCTTTTGCATCTGCTGGAATCTGTTCTGGCTTTTGTTTTGCAGTATGACTTTGTCGAGCTACTGGACGGCAGTCGGCTTATCGCCAAAGAGCATCGGGCTCTGAGTGAACCGGACACAAGGGCCCGCTCAGACCCAGTTGCCGTCCACCAAGCCGGATTCATCCAGTACCTGGACTCAGGAGTGTGGCACTTTGCGTTTTATAATGACGGACGGAACGTGGAGACCGTGTCCTATAACACCATCATCCAAGGTATGAGGACACACATCTGCTATGAGAATGAGTGCAGTTGAAATAGTGCGTAATAACATGTTCAGAAGACTTTAATTTAGCTGTGCCTGCATGAACAAACACTTAGATATTTGGAAAATCTGGCTGCCACACAAACATGCTGAGCTTTTTAAACTTTGAGAAAGCAAGGAGGCAGATCTGGGCTTCCGTTGGAGGGTAGTGGATTATTGTGCTCAACACTATAATGCAAGACCATACACAGCATTGATCCTTCCCTCCTAACAACCTCTTCAGTGCTCTGAAGTCTGTGAAATTTCCTTGTGGGTTTTGCGGTAGGAAAAACACTGAGGTTGAGTTAACGTTTTTTTCTTTTTCTATTTCCTTCGGGGGTTCCATTGATCTGGCCCTACAAATATAAAGGTATTGACGTGTGAGGTCAAAATTGCCTGGGTCCGACGCTAGCTCAATGAACATCCAATACAAGCTAGAGTAATAACAAAAAAGTTTGCCCCCTTAACGCAGATCAAAATGAGGGTCCCAGTCTTTTGGGGGTGCCTTTTATGAGCGATGGTCTGTTGAATGAACACAAGATCTGTCTGTAGGATATGTCAGATTAACTTCAACTCGGAGAGGATTTGAGTTGTAAACACTCAGGAGATTGCATTGCTTGTGTGGGCATGATCAGTCATTCAAGGGTTTGGGGTGGTGGTGAAGCGTTAGAGGAAATAAGAAAAAGGAAATTGTGTCAAGGAAATACATTTGTTGTAATTTGAAATGCCTTTGTGGCTTTTACTTAACATGGCTTACATGGGAACAATTGGTCTGCAGAATAGTGTTATGGAGGCTTAGACCTTATTCAGACATGGACAAATAGCTGTAAATGTATGCCATGACTGATACAAGCACTGCAGATAAGAGATGCTTAGAAATTCTAAATTAATGCAGGGGGGATAAAAGAAAAATTGCTGGCTTGGCTGGTTTGCAGTATTTCACACATTTTTACAGTTGTCAAATGTTGTATTAAAGAGGAAATTTAGATTTGTTGTAATGTGACAATCTGATGAGTTATTAATTGTTGGAATTACATGCTGCTGTACCCACAGAATCGGTGACAGAGTGCACACACAACTGCTATGGGAACGGGGAGTGTATGGCAGGATCGTGTCACTGTTTCCCAGGATTCATAGGACCATATTGTTCCAGAGGTAATTGCTCAGCGTCTTTATTCATCTTAAAGGGTCAGTTCAGCTAAATTAAAAACAAACAAAGACAACTATATATATGTGTGCTTTAGAAAATTGGATTGCCATAATATAACTGAAGTAAATACACTTTTGTTTTTATAATGGTATGTTTGTCAGTTGGTAGGTTTCCAGCAGTCTCAAACTAGAAATGCAGAATTTGCTGTTTAGACAGTTTAAAGAGACTCCAGTGGATATATTCATGCATTGCTTGTCCACCAGAAAGAACAGCTCAAATATAATATTTGCTTATGTATTGTACAGGCCTTTTCTGTGTGTAGGTCTATCTATCTAGCTATCTGTGACCTGCTCCTGTAAGACTGAGGTGCTTCCTGTTCTGATTCTTGATACGATTTGTGTTCTGGCTTTTGGTCATCACAGGCTATAACTGTACTTGCACTTAATTGTTGCAGTTTCACATTATTGACAACTAACTCCAGCATCTTCATGACTTTCCATTTGGAACCATGCAGATGTTCCTGCTTCCCAGATCAATTTGCTTAAAAAAAAAAAAAGTGATATATAGTTACGGACAGAAGGTCCTGAGTTCAATTCCACCACCTGCTTTCTGTGTGGATAGTGCTCTCCAGGTACTCCAGCTTCCCCCCACTGTCTAAAGTGCAAACAGCTGTCTGTCTCTAAAGATAAGAGGAAGAGACTGGATGGAGAAATAGATACATTTTTAACTATAAGTTCAGTTTAAAACAAGTGCACAATCGATACGTGAATACGAAGTTGTATCTGGGAACATAATTTGCCTACCAACCACTCTAAAGACTCGAGGAAGTTTTCATTCTCTTGGCTGTTTTTTTGGCAAGCTAAGCCTGCGGGCTTGCTTGCTTTACTTTTAAATTATAGACAAAAAAGGGTATCTGATTTCTCATGTAACTGCAAATCTACAGTATTTCTGATGTTTTTCCCATCTACATTAGATGAAAAACAAAAAACAATACAGAATGATAAAAATGTACCTGATGTCTTTCTTCAGCCGCCTGTCCAGTGTTGTGCAGCGGTAACGGCCAGTACACCAGGGGGCGCTGTCAGTGCTACAGCGGCTGGAAAGGCACCGAGTGTGACGTTCCTGCGTCCCAGTGTATTGATCCTCAGTGCGGGGGACATGGGCTCTGTGTTGCTGGAAACTGTGCGTGCAACACAGGACACAAAGGAACCAACTGTGAACAAGGTAACCTGAAAATAAGAATTCATCCCTCCGGATTCAAAGCAGCAAGATGCAACATATTCCTGTGTGAAGCTCGGGGGGAATCGACACAGTCCATTGGTGAAACAATTGGTGTTTTCGACTCCACCAAGCAGATAATGCTTTGGATGTCGTTATTGATACGGGTTGTATGAATTAACTCCCTCTTAGTGTTTCGAACACATCAGGGTACAAGCTGGAACAGATTGAGCAGAGTCTATTGATGCAGTCACCTATTGGAAGGCTCCACAGATGAAGACACTTGTTAAAATCAATCAGTCAATGGCATCTGTTCCTCTGCTTACTAAGGAAGTGCTCCTTCTTCTCTCTTGTCAAGCTCTTTCACCTCCCCCGTTCACTTCAGTACTTCAGTGCATTCAACTTTATTGATCTCCACGCAGACAAAAAGCAATTATAAGCTCAGATTTACAGCTTACAGGAGCTTTTGACCTTACATGTAAAATGCTATTAAGTTCTTTAATGAATATACTGTGGTTTTCTTTGAAGTGAAACAATATGGGAAGGAAACATTTATGGGAGGAAGCTGCTTTTGTAGCTCCAAGTAAGGGCTCCAGTTTGACAAATTGGCAAATAATCATTATCAGCGTCCGAGTAGATATAGAAATGCACGGCGCAATCAGAAAAACGTTGCAGGAAATTATCCCTTGTTAGTAATGGGTTGATTATGTTGGTCATAATTGCCAATTATTAACCTAGATCAGCAAGTTGGTCTGCAAATTGTTAATAGTAATTGATTGTATCTGTCTAGACACTAATTGTGCTGCTTTTCCTATCGCCTGTAATGGAGCATAATTATGCTGCCAGTATGTTGGAAGCACCCTATAATATACCGTAGAGGAGCTGGTTGAACATAGGGTGGAAAATTACTACTGGCCACCACCAAACCCTGCAAAAAATTTCAGCTGCGCCTCACCAGCCATCATCTTGCACTCAAGTATTTCCACTCTAAAATGATTTTTGGCTGGTAGCAGACTCAAAGTGGCCAGGGTAAATAAGTAGGGTTATATCCAATCTAAAAGTGGTAAACTGACATTGCTGTCACACTTGCTGTGTGTCCTCAGTGGACTGTGTGGACCCGACGTGCTCTGGTCACGGAGCCTGTCATCATGGCGAGTGCCACTGTAACCCAGGCTGGGGAGGGATCAGTTGTGAGATCCTGAAGAGCACTTGTCCAGAGCAGTGCTCCAGTCACGGCACCTTCAACACCGACTCGGGAACCTGCATCTGCGAGGCGAACTGGACAGGTGCCGACTGCTCCATAGGTCAGAACGCTTTTTCGCTTTCTTTCCACCTCCTAAAGCTATCGTGTGTGGGGTTTATGATTTTAGGTTATGTAATAATTATTATTTTCAAAGTCATTAAAGAATAATTCTATTTAATAATTCATTTTAATTAATAGTTTGCTCAGTGAAACCTTAATGTGATGAAAAACGGTGACACACACATACCTTAAGGTCAAGAAGAAATCTGTGAATTGGAGCTAAATATGAAATGAATAAAAACGTATCACACTGGATCTCAGCAAGACCATTTACCTTGAAAGGTGACACACTATTTAATACCGTTCTATTTCGTTCCTTTGCTTTCCTGTCAACCGACTAATTGAGCTTCAGCTTTAACTTGATTTTCATTAATATAATGACAGAAGTTTGCCTAGTTTGTGTCGCAGCTCTGCTTTTGGTCTTTTTCATATTTTAGGCACCTTTTCAAATTCTACACATTTGCCAAAATAGAATTAAATTAAGTTGGTGTTAAATCTGTAGTCTTTTATTGTATTTGTCTGTCGCATTGCTGATTAGTGCAGGGTTGTTCCACAAACAAGTCAATGCAGACAGTGCAGCGAGATCTATAGTATTTTTTTTTTTCACTTTTTTGTGGAAGAAGTTTCTCTAACGAGTAATTGGTACCACATTTCTCTGCGTGTATTCCAAATAAACTCCCCCTCTTGCTGTGCACAGACACCGGGTATCGTAAACAGCAGATGTATAAGCCTTTATTACCGGTTTTAAGTTGAAATAAAAGCTGTCTCACACAGTGCGGTGCATCTACTTCTGGTTATCTTATTAAGAAACCTAAGCAACAATTATTTAAATTTTGAATAGAAATTAAAAAAAGGAATTAGAAGAGAAATTTGTGTGATTTATGATTTGATCTTTAATAATTTACAAAAAAAAAAACAAAAAACGACACAATTTGAGGTAATTTATCACTGATGTTTTTGAAATATCATTAAAAGAACATTGAAGAACAATTTGTTTTCCTAAATGAATATGCCACGTTTTGGAATGAACATTTTAAATCAGTCATAAATCAGTGTTTCTCAGCTTTCTCACACATAAAGCACAAAGGAAACAAAATTATTCATTTGTTGAGTTCCACTGAATCATAGCCTGGGACTGCACCAACAGATAATGATGAATAGGAGTTTGGCTGACTGACATTTCTCATCTGAAGAGCCATGAATACATGTTGCTTTGGTGTTTTATGAGCACTGCTGTTGGTTACACCTTTTTTATACCACCCCGTTTCTTGTTTATTTTCACAATACAACATTTTCAACTAAAGACAGTATGTTTTATGATGAGGAAGCGTTCCCAAATGGGCAAATGGGAATAACAATACCAAATGTCTGTTTACATGACACAAGCACTCTAAAATATCTGAAAACCCCCCCCCCCCCAAATCTCAGCTGTTTACCAAGTGAAAGTAAGAAAGTAATTTCACCTGACTCCAGGAAACAAACTCGACACAAAGGCTTTGTTGGATATAAGGAGACAAATAATGACATGAGTCACTCATGTTTGGACATAAGTCTAGACTGAAATCTGTCCTAGTTCTGCTAAGTTCATGCTTTGCTTTTCTTCCTAAACTTTCTTTGTTAAAAAACCTACAAAACCAGCATATGACTTTGCTTAAATTGGATTACCAGATCTGATGTTATGGGTTTTGATTTGCTTACCAGTTTGAACCTAAATGATTTTTTTTTTTTTTAAAAGGAAAAAAAGGCAACTGCCTCATTTTGTCACAGGCTGAATAACTCAAACTGCCGATGTGATCACGCCGTCAAAGTTGTGTAGTGAACACTTGTTGCATGTGCAGATTATAAACGCAGCATATGTTCAGAACAAAAGCGTCGACTCCACGCTACTTTTCCTTGACATGGCATATGTTCTTCTTGAAGAACAACACAAATGTATTTTTAACATCATAAATGCAATGTAGTTTTGCTGCAGCTTTAGGTTTATTTTCGAGGAGATGAGAACAATTAGTATTCCCAGCTGCTCACAGCACACCCTTTTCATTTGTTACCAGGTTTGCATTCAGGCGGTTTATCTCTCGACACAGGTAGGTGACATGATAGTTCAAAGGCTGGCCCCTCCCATCTGTTATCTGTGCGTGAGATGTAGATGATTTATTTGCAGTTCCCCCCCTCTTGGAATACACTATTTCTCTGTGCGTTAAAACCAGAGAAAAACACATGCTGAGTCAAACAATTAAAACCAGAAAGTTGGAGTTTGTTTCAGTCAGTATAAAAGGCTGTTGAATATATTACTTTTGGCTGAACTTCAAGCAGAAATTAAAGCATAAGAAGGCTGGATGGTACGTTTGAGATGCCTGTGCAGGCTTTTTGAAGCAGCATGTTGCCAGTTTGGTTGGCACTCAAGAAAAAAAAAAAAAAAGGAATTTTGTTGGTGAAAAAAATTTCTTCTTTTCTTTTGTGTCTCACTTTATTTTCTGTTTTTTGAAAGAGAAGTCATTTGTTATTCTATTAAACCTTTTGACATTTCAAACACAATCCTCTCACTCAGCAAGATATCTCAGGCTTGTCAATAGTGAGGGTGGCCTCAGTGCGGTCCACAACTTAGGGAGTTTACTCACCTGGGTGGGTGGAGAATTCCTTCGTAATTAATGCTGCGGTTCTTCTTTAATTAAATAAACTTTAATTAACAAGCGCGTAGCATGAATCGACCGCCCACAACCTCTCAGTCAGGGGCATGTTAAAGGCAGATAAACACTTTTGGACTAATGAAAAATTGATTGCATAGATTCTATGGGAAGGAGGTATTCCTTTGGAATTGAATGACTCCTCTCCAGAGGCACACTTAATATTCTACAGTGTCGACTCAGCTTAATCAGAACCATCCAAGGTCCGTCAATCGAAGAAAAACTCTATTCAGAATGCTGGAACAGAGAGTTAAAAGAGCCTCAGTAAAGGGGATGAACATAGGAAAAGCAGCAGGGGTGGATTGGTTTTAAAAACAAAAAAAACCATGAACATCTAAGACTTGTTACATTTTGGGCAGCAGAATGAAGCTGGCTAATTTGCTTTCACTGACAGCTATACCAAGTTTTAAAAAAGCACCTAACTTTTTCGTCATGCGGCTCTAAATTTTCTATAGCATTTATAGTCACTTAGAATTTGAGGACATACTTGAGCTTCTTTCGTCTCGCACACTGACGGCTATTGTCACAGCAGAAAGCTTTATGGCTCTTCTGTTCGAAAGCTTTGATAGAAGCTCTTAGTTCCAGGAAATCAACATTTCTTATTCCCAGACAAGAGCAGCCACAGATTGTTGAGCATTAGCTTTAGCCTCGTACAGACTGATTTACTTACCACCCATGGATTCAATCATTTGAATTTTGTAAAGATAACACAGATTTATAACAGCTGCTCAGTTTTTTTTCAGAACTCCATACTTGAAGACATGCTGATCTAACATTTTATAAGAACCCACTTAAATCCATAACCCTCGCCTCAGTCTGCCAAGACGCCATGCAAATGAGTGTTCGTAATATGTAAAACCTTAAAAGTGGTTGTTTTGGAAGTTTTTGGATACACAGTAATTGCAGTGTTTCATTGTTCAATGCTTTTATGGTGATGACAGGCTTTGTTTCATTTGATGGTAACCACACTTGTAAAAAAAAAACAGTTTGTGAAATAATTAGAATTTTAAAAAAATAGTTACAGGAGCTACAGCAAAAGCAAGAAATTAACTGTTGATTGTGCGCGTGCTGGAAAGAAATGTCCTTTTATTACGATACTGTCATGAACATTAGTTTTACTGAAAATGACCCTTCTGTTTTTCTTTTCCGTCCTCTTTCTTTCTCCCTTTCCTATCCCTCACTCGTGTCTGTTCCGTCTGTAACAACTGAAAATAAAATAAAATAAATAATAAAAACAAAGGTCGATCAAATGGACCAATACGGCAATGCCACGATGATCCATTTGGCAAAGTAAATCCATTGGGTATCCTTGTTGGTCTTCAGACAACAATTCTGATGGCTAAAGAACCAAATGGGACAGGCAAAAAAAAAAAAAAAATAAAGTTTTACTGAAAATGGGAGAAAGATGTTATTGAGAAATAAATTTCCTATCAGCTAGATGTCGAATGAGTCATACGTTATTAATAAGAAGACCAAGTGCTTATTTTTATATACCTATAAAGAGTCTATAAGTGATTATTTTATACACTTTGCTATCTAAAGAAGTAGCACAAGCAACTTCTCGGGTTAAGGGGAAAAAAAGAGAAAAGTCCAAGGTGCCCATTTCTTCCAAATGCAACTTGTTTTGGGCTCGGAAAGCAGATAAACCTTCATAGACTTCCGTGTTAAAAGGCCAAACTTGAGAGAAGAAGAAAAGCAGGTTTACAGCCTGGTACAAAAGAAAGAAGTTTATTTTATGGGATTATTTTTCTATGTATTATCCGCTGGTTAAGTCTGACGTCATTTCCAGGTCCAAAGACTCCTTTGGTTCCCAAAATCAAACACTCAGGGGCGGGTAAAAGTTAAAAACAGTCTGAATTCTTTCAGCTCCAACAAAATAATCAGTGTGGCTGTTCTCCCAGGTTTTTCAATAAAGTTTAACATCCAAGAAGCTATGAAAACAGGATTTACAAAGTTTAGTGGAGTTGGAACTTTGCAAGAAGTTAGCTCTTTAGTTTCCCGCTAAAGATGATAGAATATTTTCTGATTGAAGTATTTCGGGAAAAAAACAACAACAAAAATGGCTTTTCTATCATTATGGACATAAACAGAAATGCAAAAATAAATAACAACGACATTTGAAGAGTTAGTAAAGGTGGGTTACCTGACTTAGAATCAAATGATAAATAATATATAATTAATAATTTTTTCCCTTAGTAAAAGGTTTTGTTGAGGGTAAACGGGCAAAGCCAAACATGAAGCAAGAAAAATGCTGAAAACAGAGAAAAAACCTCAAAAAACCGTTAATAGAACGTCTAAGATCACATCCACAACACGAGGATGGTTTTGAATATATTGATGTGTTGTTTGAATTACTGTGGAAAAAGTCATGATCCAAAGCTTAATATCAACGGTGAAGCGCAGGATAGTCGAAGAGCACCTGCTATGGTTGACTTTTGACAGCAGTACAGTATGTCAAACATTCACACAACCAATAGAAACACAGAATGACCAGAGCAGGCTCTGTAATAGACAGAAATTCCATATTACAGGCATAGCGCAGCAGCCAGTGCAACCATAATTTCCGACTTGGTCAACCTAGCGGTCGGCGCACAGCATGTCGCTTTTTGTGTGAAACGGCCCTGATTTTTTTCTGAAGCATCCACATAGTCATAGAAAATGATTCTTTCTATTAAATAAAACAGCATTACGACACGTTAAAAAGACTGCAGCCTCTGTGGATGCAGCAGGATCTTGGACCACGAAACATGATTGATACAGCACTGCTTAACAAGCGAGAGGGGCTTCTCTGAAAGACAGGTGGTGGTTTGACAGACGGCTAATTTGAGTCACTGAACTGGAGCTATCCTCCATGTTTGTAGTGTTTGATCCTTTTAGCACATTTTAAATTTAATTATGTTACAAATTTTACGTTTTTTGTGGACAGTTATTTAAGATCGTGCTAGAGGTCTCGCTGTTTTTTTTCTCTTTGTATTTCTTTGTTTTTTTGTCAATCAGCTTTTCTAGCATTATTTATCCATCCATCCACTTGCTTCCACTCGCCCTTACGACAGATGGCATGTTATTATTTATGTTGGTGCTAATTAGCAGGTACTTATCTGTGAGATGCATCCATATAGTGTATGAATGCACCCTGCTAGCCTTAGCTGATAACTTGGCACTCTACCCTTTCGTCTGGCTCCAGACTACAACATGGCAACTCCCCAAATACCGAAGTCAGAGATTCAAAATGGTGCAAACAAATGGCTGAATCTTATGTTTTCAGAGCTTTTTCTTTGTTTCTTTGTTTCTTTGTTTGTCTGCACCTCGCTGAGAGGCGAAAGGAATGTGGGAGGTGTGGCCAACACGAGTGCTCCAATGGGACATACAGAATATTTGAATGTTATAACCTTTAATTTTTCATTTCTTCAGTGTGCATTTGAACTAGTTTCAGTACACCCCGTGCATATTGCAGTGTACAGTCGTTTAAAGGCTACATGGGAAACATAGGATTTTCACCTGGATCCATAAAAGTGATCATGTCATATGTCAAGATTAATATGATAAATTGTAGATGAAGAAATATTATTTTTTCTTACCACTCAGTCTGCATTTTGGTAAAGTAGCAGCAGGAAACTTAAAAGGACATTTTTTTCTATGCAAATTATTCTTTTTTTTATGTCTGTCGTGCATTCCAGTCTACACTCTTTTTAAAAAGAATTGTTTCCACAACAAGTCCACTGAGATCCATATCGCACAAGAAAGCAGCAAAGGCCTGACATTTCCCGTGTATAACGATGCGTCTTAAACATTCTTTTAACAGATAGCAGTAATTTTGACTCTTTAGATGAAATAGTGTCAGACATTGAAGTAGTTGCCTTGCAGTGTCGAGATTTTTCTTGCACGGTTTTTATGTCTTGTTTACAGTTAAACTTATTGGCCCACTTTAACTGAGGAAGCTCACACTTAGCAAACATCAGAGCGTTTTTTTTCTGCGTTGGCAGATGCATCTATTCAGCATACAAAAATACACGAGTCTAGAAGGGAGGGGGAAAAAGGACTTTTCAAGGAACAGAAGCTACATGTCTCCATGGCTCTTTGTTTTGCGACAGAGGTGTGTGTGGTGGACTGTGGCCCCCACGGCTCCTGCATAAGTGGTGTGTGTCACTGCGAGGAAGGCTGGACAGGACCAGAATGTGAGCAGAGGGACTGTCACCCACGCTGCATCGACCACGGAGTCTGCCGAGAGGGCAAGTGTGACTGCCACCAGGGCTGGACGGGTGAACACTGCACCATCGGTGAGCCATGGTGACACATACAGTAACGTACACCTACACACCCTTGACAGAAGGGCACAAACTGCAGAGGAAATTCATTTATGGGCAGATTTAAAAGGGCAGCTCTGGAGTGTGAATGTCAGTATTTTCAGCGCAGCTTCAAGCATCAGGCACAGATTGTGGTACTGCTGTCGCTGCTTACCTTTTCAATACAACTACCTTAGCATGGCAAGTGATGAGTAGTTTTTGATGATATTCACAGAGCTTAGAGGTAAACAACTGCGTCTTGCAATCCAATTTTCAGAGATCACTGAACCAAACACTGTATCCATGATCTTTATCCTTATCTTCCTTTTTTTTAATGTTTATTTATATATTTATATATCTTCTAAACATTTCTGTGTCTTATAACATTTCTTCTAAATGTCTGTCAGACACAGTCAGCGTTGGAGGGTAACTCAAAAAGATTTACTCTGCTACATGTTTATTACGGATTTTTAACATCAGTTTATCAAACCTGTCGCATTTTTGAAACTATATAAGACCTTTTTGTCTCAATAACTAACCAGATGCAATAACAAAGCACTTCTCGTGTAAATATTTAGGTGCTGGAGAATAATCCAAATTTTATGGTATAAACACTTTTACAATAATTACTGAGCATTTTAGTGTCAGATTTTCCTTCAGAGTGACTCTATTTACACGGTCTTGCTGCTTTTTCAGTAAAAGCTTTGAGTGCTTCCACCCCCACTAGCTTCGGTGACTATACTGAACATAATAGCACCATTTTTCAATGTATTCATTCCGTTCATTGTTATTAATTTGATGAATTTTATTATTTATTTTAAAAAAAATTTTGTTGGCTGCTGATCCTTTTGGCCACCAGCTTCTGTTCAACAAATCTATTTGTCTTTTACCTGCTGTCAAATATTGTGGTGAGTATAAATGTACTGGAGGTGGATTAAAACTAGAATTAAACCTTGGAAACAGAGAGAAACTTGACAAAATGAATTTCTGTTACAAGGTTGCCAGTTTTGCTTTTAAATCAAGATGTAACGAAACATTTTCCAAGTTTAAAAAAAGAAGCGCCGGGATCTTACGCACAGATGTTATCTCGTCTCTTTAGAGAGAAGAAAAAACATCTTCTTGCGACGCCGTATTACAATTAACTTTGTAATTTAGAGCATCGGTTTAGATATTCAACCTTTCGCCTGCTGAAGTGACGCCTCTTTTAGTGAGTCAAGGGCAGGTATTTAGGGAGCCAAAAAGCCACGGGTAGGCCTCTTTGGAATATCATTTTCCTGAAATGGCAGTGCTTCACCTGGCATTAATGAGGATAATGAGTTCTGAGATGTCACTTCCTATTGACCTTTAACTCAAGCTTCCTTCACACCTTACCCTTTGTCAAAGGTCCTGTAGTTAAACCTTGACCCGCCGCTTCAAGCAGCATTCCCCCAAGTGTAATTTCCAACCTCTCAATGCCGACACATTCTCTCTGAAACAAAGATCTAGCACTCCAAACTCTTGAACCCTAATTATGTATTTACAAGTTCTCTCATCAGCAATCCCGCTGTCCACAGCGCATATCCATCTCCAAGGGGAGACGAGATTGCAGTGAGGGAGTTGTTGGAGGGGTCACATTCCTGATCTTATTAATCTTTCCCTCCTAAGCGCCGACTGTGCATCATCCATTTTCGCTTTCTTTCCTTCCTTCTGTTTAAGGTTCCCAGCAGGAAAGTAACTCCTTGCTTTGGATGCAGGGTCAATGAATAGGCAGTGCGTTACCTTTTCTTGGACGACTGGGAGCCTATTTTGTCTTTCAAACCCTGAATAACTGCCATTTGCACAAAGCGTCTTTTAATCACATTACATGGTCAGAGTCTGAATAGAGGACTTCCTTGGCCATTGTATTGTCACATGGATCTAGATCCTGTTTCATATGCAAGGCTTAACCCATTGTCGCTGCTTTCTCAGTACTGCAGTTTTCCGCTAAGGTGTTTTTGATTTGTCTTTGTGTGCTGCTGGTTCGTTGGCACGCTGTTGTTAAAATCGCTGAAGGAGAGATGATGGGGGAAAAAAAGTATAGTATTCTGCTTCATGATGCATTCATATTGGAATCAGGGCCGAGCCTATACTCCTGACAAGCAGACAGTAAAATGTTTTGAAGCAGACCCAGATGAAACTGGCTCATACACTCTGACAACAAAGAGTGTTATAACACACAGATATAAAGAGAAACAGTGCGCTCGCCGTTATTTTAGACCATCTTTCTATGGCAAAGTAAATCAGCTGGAGAGTTTTAAAATGAATATTTCACTGGGAACATATTGCCGAATTCTTTTATATTGCTTCCTGTAGACAGAATACAAATCATTATCGGCATCTATAATTCTGATTAATCACTTAGTGCTTTAATTAACATCTACACTCACTTTTTAAATGCTAGATGTTTCCTCTTGATGTAGCAAAACTGTGGATCCATCCCTCTAAATATGCTGCTTCTCTTTCTTCTTCTTCTCTTACATAAATGTCCTACTTGTCAGTTTTCCCCCCTATTTACATATCTTTAACTAACTTTTTCTTATGTCCATTCTCTTTTCTATTTTATGTTTGTGTGCCTGCCTGTCTGTCTCTTTGCAACTCCGTCTTGGCTTACATGTATTAGCCCTGGATTCAAGAGTATCAGGTAACAAAACAAAAAAAAAAAAAACACTTTACACTTGAAAATTATACACTTCACTCTAGATATTTTTTTCTGAGCCAGCTGAACACCTTTATTTTGCTTAAAAATGTGAACTGTGTTAGCAATGGGTGAGCTCACTGCTTCCCTCTCTTTCAGTAATATCAATAACATCCTGTCACTCATGCTTAATATTAGCTATTCGGCTCAATCACCATAACCACTGTGATACATTCAGAGGAGAGAGATTGAAATTAGAGCAGCAGCTAACACGTGGGGAGGACAGCAATAATCTTCGGGAAAACTACCTGCAAAGCTTCTTTTCCAAATATTTAAACCAAGTTGGCAGGTACATCAGCTTTATGCCAACCACGGTTTCCACTTTTTGTACTCCCTGTAAGTTACAATAAGTAAATGTGTTTGTCAGTCTTAGCTCTCTGCCACCACAGCGATAAGTAATTTTCTTTTCCAAATGTTTCCCTTTCCTCGGTTGTGTAATAGGAGCAGTCAAGATAGGATATAAAGGTAAATTGAACCACTACCCCCCCAAGGGAGATTGTCACGAACAATCCCTCCCTGCTCTTTGTCTTTCCTAGCACGGCGTATATACACCTGTTTTATGTCCAAGTCGATCATAATGTTTCTGCTGTGATCCTGCTCCCCTCGATATGTCCCCTCATTTCCTGTCCGTCCTTACCAGTCTCACACCAGACTCCACGGTCCCTTCTCCTCCCTGTCTTAATTCCCTGTGTCTGCCAGATTAAACGCCCTGAACTGGTGTGGTTTAGTCATGTTTGGGCTCCCTGTCTTCACCCTCCACTAAAAGGAATGCGATCTGGCAGCAAGTGCACTGTTTTCTGTAAATGTGGAGACTCTAGACCCTCCCTCCTCTTCTCACTCTTCTCCCTGCTATTTACATACACTTCCTCTTCCCTTTGATGTTGCTGTTACTTCACATGAGTGCTTCAAACATCTGCAATGTACTACTCCTGCTTTAATTATATTCAGGCAAAAAAAAAAAGAAAAAGCAATGAACTTCCAAGACAGTGTTTCGAGCTTCTTAAATGGGATTTGTGCAACTATTAACTAAAATAGAAGAAGAAGAAGAATTGCAAGATCCTTGAAATTCTGATTCACATGTAAACAAGAAAATTGTTGGGGAATTGACATTAAGAGACTGCAGTTCATTTAAAAATCACAGTGTGAGGATCCATGTAACCTTAAAAGATGCTACTTCAAAAAGAGCCATCCAGACTTTGATTTAAACACAAAATCACTGCTGTGAGCATTTGACTCAACAAGCATTCGCAGCATCTCCCACTGGCTTTTCAACAGTAAGCAAACAACGGAGATGGTTTGTTGTCCTTTTATCCCATGCATTTCCCTTTATGCTGTGGTTGCACATTATAGTAAAACTCATGTGAAACGACCGTAACGCCTCACAACTCCCCACCTCCCCTGCCCCCCATCCCCAGTCCTGTTGGAGGTGTATTGTACCGTACGTTCACTTATTACTGTCTTTTTTCTTCTTTTTTTTAATCATTTTTGTCCCTCCTTCTCCTCCGTCCACTCTAAAAGCCCCTTTCGCTCTTGTCTTCTCACCCCTTCCTCGCCTTCTCATCCTGATTTCCTCGTCCTGATGCGTTTGGCTGTTTGACATATACGTGATGTGTTGACAGACGGCTGCCCCGGGCTGTGCAACAACAATGGGAGGTGCGTCCTGGATCAAAACGTCTGGCACTGCATCTGCCAGTCAGGATGGAGAGGGCTGGGATGCGATGTAGCGACCGAAACGCTCTGTTCAGATGGCAAGGATAACGAGGGAGGTAGGAAGAAGTAAAAGCTTCATACAAATTGTCTTTTTAGCCTTGGAAAAAAAAACTGGTGCGTATCTCTTATTGCACCAGACAGAAAACTGGCTTTGATGTGGCTCCTCGGTGACATTGCAAACAAACAAAACAAATCAATCATACATAAAACATCACTGGAAAGAATATGCTAATGTAGAGGCAGAGCAGATTGTTAAACAGCATGCTTTAAAATATACAGTAGATCAATTATAAAGACTTGTTGGCACTATATATTAAAACTCTGCAAGCTGGATTTCTAATGAACTTCTCCTTGGCCTAATCAACACCCCAGAACTTTTGAGGTTCGCGTGTGGCGACAGACACTTCACACTCTGTGTCAGTGCAGGATCTCTGTCGGTGCTTTAATGAACTTAAGTTCATGTAAGAAGTCATCTTTGTGTATCAGAGGTGAACACAGTAATAGAGATGCTTATGTTTTCCTTCGTCAAACCCAAACATATCCAGGTCAACCGAGCTTTTCCTCCCTGTCTTGACCGCCCCTCCTGTTTTCCAGACGGGCTCATCGACTGCATGGATCCAGACTGCTGCACTCAGATTGCCTGCCAGGGTCAGACCTACTGTCGTGGCTCACCTGACCCAGCTGCCATCGCAAGCCAGAGCCAGAGTTCAGTCGCCCAGTCTTCTTCTAAGAGCTTTTATGAACGCGTCAGTTTTTTGATCGGCCCCAGTGGCAGTCACGTGATACCCAGGGATAACCCTTTCAACAGCAGGTAAGCAGCTTAATGAGTTACTGACAGCTTTTTAATTATTTGGATCCAGTTAGCTGTTTGCTGTCTCATTACCGGTAGAGAGGCACACCTGTGCAGCCCCTCGAAAATGTCGTAGGATCTCACATCTTTGTCTTTGCAGTCAAAGTGACAAGCCTGTTTACAGTCGCTTGGTTGCCACACGGTTTTATTTATTTATTCTACAAGTTGGGATTAAGTGGTTCAGGAATAAGCTTGCTCCCTGTTAAAATCAGCCCTTATGACTATAAAAACATAAGGATTAGACTGCTTAAACCCAGATAACAGGACCATGTGATTTTCCAAATTGAAAAAGGAAAGTACAGCATAATTTAATTTTTGCATCAGTGAGCTGCCCGTCACACACAGTTTGTATAACAGAGACCTGATAGAACGCTTTCTCATTTAAATCTGTTCTTCCATCAAAAAACATCAAACACGGATAATTTTGTCAAGTTATTACTGACTGAAAAAATTAGAAAAATCCTGTTGTTGCAATGTTGTACATGATGACCACTTTGATGACAATGAGTCACTTCTTTAGTTCATAACTCATAAAGGTGACATTTCTGTTTTATAAGAAGGTACAGGATTGCAGAAAGTTTCCTGTAATTATTAGCCACGGTGAAAGGCAGATTTGTCAGTTGTTTGGCTGCTCACTGCTACCAACTATGATACACTGTCATGAAATTCTGTGCAGGCAGTCATTTTAACCTGGAGAATGTAAAATGGACATCACTTTGACCCTGAAAAACAGCATCACAGTTATACCCATTTTCTACATTCTCCTCTGCTTATCCACTTCATGGTCATGGGGGCGGGGCTAGAGCCTAGCCCATCTGTCATACGGTGAGAGGCATGGTACTCCCTGGACAGACAATCAGTGTGTTAATTGGGTAATCACCAATTAACCAAACACTGCTCAGGTCTCTGGACGCACAGAAACAAAAACTGCACACAGAAATGTTTAGTGTAACCTCGCAAAGCTGCTCAAAAACTATTCTTTTGTTTTATTATTATTTTATTTTTTTTCCTCACATTCCTCAAGAAGTTTAGTCTTTTGGATTTCGACTCTTTGACATGCACCACTAGATATATTTACCCCACATTCTACCCACACAGATTTATTGTGCTTCTGAGACATTTTGACACTGATGGGCATAAAAGCTGAAACTTTTTGTGTTTCTCAGGACTCCTTTTATTCATTGTGACACCTTGCACTATGCCTACGTCTTTTTCTTGAGCTCGTTGCATGAATTTGATTTTTAGTGGTTTTTGTATGACTGAAAAGTTTGATGTAAAGAGCAACAAGACCTTACCTCATGATTAAAGTACTGTACAATATCTCTGTGCAAACTGAAGAGACTGTTATATTTTTCATGTAAACTTCGGTGCATTCCCACATCTGTTCAGAATCACAAGAAGAGTTTGTTTTGTGACTGATGGAGAGGAAAATGATTGCCAAACTGTGTGCAGAAGGCTTTGGGAATATTTCCGCCAATAGTTTAAAGTAATCCTTATGTAAATAGCATGCTTTACTGAAAATATAGAATGAGGCAATTCCCCACAGCCGGGTTCTCAGTAATCCTCATCCTCATTGTCTTCAGCTTAATGTCGATTTCATGTCTGGCAGTGGCATTAGCTCTCTTGCTCAAAATATTCATTTGCCTTTTTATCTCCTCATAGAAGTTAGTTTTATAGTCAAAAACAGTGTTTTAGGAGCTCTGCAAACATGCGTAGTCCTAAATTTTACAAAATTAATTACCTTTTTTTAAATCTTATCGCTACATGGCAAATACTGCATACATGAAGTACATTTTGAAAGAGTCATATAATGAAGTAGAATTTAGTAGTGACAGGGTTTGTTTGGAGACCCCTTTTTGTTTTTTAATTCATTTGAGGTTATAGCGTGAATAATTTATCCACTGCCTTTGCAGAGTATACATTATGAGAGTCTCTGAAGCACTGGAACAATGCCAGAAGAGAAGACTTTCAGCGACGGTAGTGACTGTTATGCCAAGCCGTAGAGTATCTGATGTTTAAAGGTAGAGAAATGAGACACAGCTAGAGGTCATTCATGTCCTTCTATTTTTAAGAAGTCATTGTGTTAGCCCAGAGAAAGGCAGCCGATTTCAGTGTGTGGTCAGGTTTCAGAACTCAGCAGTAAAGTTGTCCCTCGTATAGCACAGAGAATAAAACATGTGTTGTGGTGTAGTGCCCCCCCCCCATCCCCCCAACCCTCTCCCCTGCACAATAGTTCCCCAGCCATATCACATGTCCCCACACAAGTCTCCCGCTGGGTTTTGAGACGTTGTTTTTCTACCGCCAGTCTGGCACAATGACAGATAAGAATGCATGAATTATATGATTCATTTCTGGGGTTTCAGCAGGTGGTGCGACTTTGCGTTTGTTTGGTGGTTCAGTTCTTGTATCATCCGTCTGCCTCTCAAAAGATTAATAGAGTCACAGGGAAGGAAGAGGGAACCTTCGCTGTGGCTCTTAAGTGGCCTTGTTCTTTGAGCCAGTAAATAAACGATGGGAGATGGTTGTACCAGACATGGAGCGGGAGGGAAATGAGAGGCTAAAGCTGTTGATCATCTTTCTTTCTCGCTCTCTCTCGCACACACGCTCTCACTCTCATATACGTAATGACCCGGAGATAAAGTGGCAAAATAGAACATTTTTTGCCCACCGGTGAAAAATGCAGAGGGAACGCTTTTAAAATTCTGCTCCACGGCTGAGAAATTGGAACAGCTAAATGTTGATGGAGAAATATAGTTTTGTCTTTCCCTTTAACTGTACCTTCAAACAGAGGACTACCTTAACAAATCGCTTCGCACTTAAGAATATAAAAATAAAGATTAGTGTTTGACAAGTTCTACCTGCAGGCCCAGCAGTCGTGATGAATAATGGCAGAGGATGAGGATATCTGATGCTTTAAATTATGTATGAATATTCCGTGTTTGTGATTTACAAAGCAGAAATGCACAAGAAAATGCCTTTTTTTTAGGGGAAAACAGGGAATGAACTGCTAGAGGTGCTGAACCTATTGACCAGAAGCAAATCCATTTACCAGCAGGGAAAATCTGAGTTGGGGAAACTAAATGAGTAATGCTCCCCCATGCCAGACTAACTACCACAGAGGTACCCTAAAGTGAAGCATTTAACACCCCATCCCCACCCAACACTATAACCACCACTGCCGCTGCCATTTGCTCCAGTAACATTACAGTTTGACCAGCGGTAGAGGGTGAACTACATAAATTATAAATCTGCCACCATATGTGAACATCTGGTGACAGATTTATGTTTCCAACACATTGTTGTGTTGGAAACATAGACATAGTGTGTTCAAAAATTCTCTTTTCTTCTTTTTGAACCAAACGTATACACACATTGTTGCCCACAGACTTTAAATGAGCAAAAGCCTCCGCTTTTGACTCGTCACTGCCTAACACTGTATGTGTTCTGTATTCCAACTGCATTTTTCCTTTCACATCTAGAGTACTTATGGCTTCACCTTGTAAAAAATCGCTGTGGCGATTCTGTTGTGTTGTAGAACTGCTTTTCTTTTTCAAAACCCTTCATTTTTTTCCATTTGTGACAGTTTGCCTCGAGCATTGAATTTTGTTGTTCTGAATTCCTATAAAGTGCCTTTTGACACGTCACTTGCCTGGCTTTGCAACTTCTCACATCAAGAGGATGTCTGTAACTGAGCTGAAGAGCTCATTCCAACACAATTCTTGTTGATATATTATCTTTCATCACAAGTATTACTACAGACATTTATCACGCTAGCGAACGCAAGACTTCAGTATGACACTGACAAAAGGCTCTTTTTCAGAAGCAACAGCACTTGCTGGAATAATCACACTTGGATCACACCCTCTTCAAATACAATTTAGGGGAAATTCCAAATTCAGCAAGGTCAGATAACAATACTGTGAATATTTCACTCGTGAATCTCATTTGATAGCCTCACTGCTGGGTGTATTGTACACTTCATTTACCGAGTTGACTTTACTGAGGAGACTGATAATTTAACTGTGAATGTTGTTGGCTAGAGAAGATGCTGTGTGTTTACACTTTATTCCCACAGTTTTCTGCAATGGCCTCACAAATTGAAATGCCCTTACAGCTATACGTAGTGTGTTCAGTTGTGTCTTGTCATAACAGCACCTATTTTTATATTGCGCATTAAATGCATGAAAAAAATCTATATTTGCATTCTTGTGGAATATAAATGCTGCAATACGAGTGCAAGACGCTGCAAAATCTTAACAAGAAGCCCTCAACCGACTGATTTATGGGTCCTTAAAAGCAGTAAACAGACACAGAGAGTGGCTCTGTTAGGTGCCGTTTTCATGAGTAACGACCACTGACGTGTGTGTGTTCTTAACAATCAGTAAGTCATACCTCTTAGCTCATGCCTCGGGCAAGGGGATGACAGTTGTGAGCAGTGCTGATGCGGTGGATGCTTGTTGACACCGGCTGGCATTGTTTGTTTACTCAGCTCTTTCTGTGTTTGTTTGCCCTCACAGCCTGGCATCAGTCATCCGGGGTCAGGTCCTAACGGGAGATGGGACACCGCTGATTGGAGTCAACGTGTCTTTTCTGCACTACTCAGAGTACGGCTATACTATCACACGGCAAGATGGCATGTAAGTTAGTTTCCCCTGCTCACGTGCATCATTAGGGGCATACAACGGAAAACACAGTCATCTTTACACAACGATCAACAAGTGTACAAGCAGACACCCAGCCAGCTCAGTCTTGGGTTTTAACCTTTGCCCTGGCGAAAATATATTTGTAGCATGTCCTGCTGTCCCCAGACTCGTGTGGAAAAATCCAAGAAAAAAAGGCTGTCCAGCAGAGGAGGAATTGTCCTGGCAGTTATCCAAAATGTGCTCAAAACAAATCGAAACAGCAGCACATTGTGCCCTAGAACAATTCCTCATGCAAATGTCACAGTGGTGGAGGCCATTTTGAACCAGGCTGTTTAAAATGCATTGAATCAGCAAGGGTAGAATCAATCTGCCCGCAGTGTAGTAAAACATGGGATTACTGCCTGACCTTCTCGTGCTATTACCACAGACTGGCTATTAATAATGGGAGTGCAAATACATACAAGACAAACGTATGTCACACATTTTACAGCGAGCGTTCAGCTCAGGTAGGAGCTTCATTTCGCACATGGTCGTCAGAGATTATGAACCGAGCCTTCGTTCGAATTCAACAGATAGAAACCATGTTTATGTGCTGCCAATGTGGAATAAAAGGCTTATTGAGTGGCAGAGAATTGTACAGCTGTTGTTATGAATCACAATCCTTGGGTCCCCAGATAGCCGAGGATTAGCTGATTTCTTCAGATATTCCGCCCTGTAACTCTTCTGACAAGGAGCGTGATAAATGGTCGGGGATAATCACACTTGGTTAGCCAACAGATCCGCTCAGTGTGTTAAGAAGGGGGGGAGCAGCATCAAAGCCTGGCCTCTTGCAGCTGTGAGCTCCCCACTGCCCAAAGTGGAAAGAGCTTGAGAAGGAAGCTGTTTTAGGTCAGCTGCACAGCTTGGTTGTCGCTGCGTGTGCGTGTGCACGGGTCCGGGTGCGTACATGAGATGTGCGAGTATTCAAATCTCCGTGTGTGTGTGTGTGTGTGCCTTTGTGGATGTGGATACATACAATGTCACTACGCAGATGCTTTACCCCCTGGGTAGTGGAGCACGCTGAATATATAGAGCAGCACTTCAAAGACTCGCCCTTCATTTCCAAACCAGTAACTTTTCCCTGAGTAATGTTGTACTAATTAAACCAGTTCACCAGTGAAAACTCCCAGAACTCTGAACCAAATTCAACCATAAAGTGTCTTCTAACACCACGCTGAGTGAACAGAAGTCATAAATTAGATTCAGTGAATAATAATATTATATGGAGACTGAACAGAGGGATCACTTTGATAGGGAAAACTGCCTTTGAAAAAGGGATTATCAGCCTTAACATAAATATTTACTTTGCTACTTTGAACTTGAGGAGACATTTCAAAATTATATCAGTCTAAGTTTTCGCCATCATTAGTCATTAATAAAAAACAAATCCAAGGCGATGGTGGTGATTAAATCTGGAAATGTGCTAATGCTGCTAATGAAAGGTCAGTTACTTAGTCTCGATTCCTTTGGTAAAATAACTGATTATTGCAAATATTCTTTTGGCTTTACATAAAAAATAAAGGTGTTTGGATGTTATGATGAAGTATTTGACTTGTTTTCAACGTATCATGTTTAATGGTTGTCTTTTTGACAGCTAAGAAACATGTATAGTATATAGTTCTATTGTAACGAATGGAAATGAGAGTCAAAATAATGAAAATTAAGTTCAAAGATGTAAAAGAAACCTCTAAAGATTTTACTGCAGAAGATGATTTCAGTATTTTTACATAATAAGTGCAGGTTATTCAGTTGCTGTTTCTATTTAAGCATTAAAATTCGTACGCTTCTATTTCCTTCCAACATTCGAAGGTTTGACCTCTTGGCCAACGGTGGAGCATCACTGACGCTGAGCTACGAACGAGCTCCCTTCCCCACATTGCACCGAACAGTGTGGCTGCCCTGGAACGTCTTTCATGTGATGGACACGGTGGTGATGAAGCGGGAAGAGAACGACATCCCCAGCTGTTACCTGACGGGCCTAGTCAGGCCCAACCCCGTCATCCTGGCCACACCCCTTTCCACTCTTTACAAGACCTCCCCAGAGGACAGTCCTATCATCCCAGAAACCCAGGTGAGATCCATGTCATAGAGGGGCATTGGATGGTGGTCAGTCCTAGATTTATTGGTATGACGCATTGTTTTGAATGACCTGTGTTTGAGTCCAGTATTACAGACAGCAATGCTGAAAATACACAAGCACAGAGTAACAATAATGCTGTTATCTTCCTTTCACCATGGCTTTCTTCCCTTTTTTAAACTGCGTTTTTTAAACTCTTTTTTAAAACAGATTTGCCTTACACGATGCCTTTGGGCTTTGATTGAACCGAGGCATCTCCACTAAGCCATAAATTGTCTCATAGCAACACTGATAAATTCTAAGGGTACATTGCATGGAGGTTACATGCCTCAGGATTTGGTTTGTTTCCATTTGGCCCAAATCTATGTTGTAAATCCCTAAATGTAGAAGTTGACTTTGCAGCTTTTGCTGTTTTTACTGTTTGGAACAAATTCTGTCTGTGTTACATCAGAGGGATGAAATCAAAATCATTGGACATGCTTCAACATAAGTATAGTGTCGGTATGTGAGGCAACCAGGACGAAAACGAAAAAAATAAGAATGACTTCTGTCAATTATTAGTTGAGATGTTCAAATATTTTTTTTTCCCTGAGACTTTTAATAATGAAGAATTCATTTACTGCCTGTGGAGCTCAATTTGCATTTAGAAGATTGCAGTTTGTGGCTGGCATAAGTAAAAACTCTTCTTTAAATAGTTTGGCTTCCTAAAAAGTTCATAATGTTTGACTGCTTAGAATAAAATGTATGTATTTCTAGCAACAAACAAGGTTTTTCTGAGATGAAATTCGTTTTAATGTGACCTGGATAATAAATTGTATGTATGTTATCCTGCATTTGAACTTATTGTCATTAAATACATACGTTTGTTGCTCCTATTAACTCTGTTACTTAAGTCTACTCCATGCTGTGGCTTTGGCACTGGTCTGACTGCTAATTAAATCTTAGGTCCTTCATGAGCAAGTGGCCATACCAGGCAGTGACCTCAACCTGGTCTACCTGAGCTCCAGGGCAGCTGGCTACAAGCCCATCCTCAAGGTGCTCCTGACCCAGGACCGTCTCCCCTTTGGCCTGATGAAAGTCCACCTGATGGTGGCCATCATGGGCCGTCAGTTCCAGAAGTCTTTTCCTGCCTTCCCCGACCTTTCTTACACTTTCATCTGGGATAAAACAGACGCCTACAATCAGAAGGTCTTTGGCCTGGCGGAGGCTGTGGGTGAGTTCCTGCTGTGAAGCTGCCTACTGAAGATGTTGTGTAAGCATAAGTTCACCGCCAGATACTTGTGCTACCTTCAGGCAGTGAACCTTAGTTGAACTTTTAAAGATTGATTTTACTTTTTTTAAATTGAGGGTTATTTAGCTGGGGACTGCTTTTGTTATCATGTGCAATAAAGATTTAGCAGGTGGTGTGAAATCCTGAAATCCCCCTGTGCTGCATTTTTGAAGGCCATTGCTCTTTTGCTGACTTCTTTGTTTTGCATGTATGATATTTCAGCAGCTGTGCACTTACTGAAATATTGCCTCTGAGGCAGAGGCCTGGAAAAAAAGGGGGAAAAACAGCCAAGGGTCAATAGTCAGAAATACTGATGAAAAAATAAAGTGACAGAATCTTTTCATGCAGAATATTTTGATTATTTTATATTATAACTGGTTAACTGAACATACTTATTTATATACTGGTGGGGTACAGACTTACATCTAGTAGCACTTGCATCATCGCAGTTTACTGATAAAATTTTCAAAGCTCAACATGAACTGAGAGTTCAGAGAATTTTGCAGCATTTGTGATTTTTCCTAAAATGTGCTCCATCTGAACTTTGATCATTTCAATATTTCTTGCCACCTTATATTTTGATTATTTTATATTATAACTGGTTAACTGAACATACTTATTTATATACTGGTGGGGTACAGACTTACATCTAGTAGCACTTGCATCATCGCAGTTTACTGATAAAATTTTCAAAGCTCAACATGAACTGAGAGTTCAGAGAATTTTGCAGCATTTGTGATTTTTCCTAAAATGTGCTCCATCTGAACTTTGATCATTTCAATATTTCTTGCCACCTTATATTTTGATTATTTGGAATTGTGGTTTATTTGCATTTACACAAGATAAAACAGACAAATGAGAGGAGAATACATAAACTCCAAACAGTGCAGGCAAGACACAGAAACCCCATGGGCCTTCTAAACTCATCCCAGCTGGAGAAAATTAAACAGCCAAAGAGAAGGCAGAACCAGGAAATACAAGAAATGGCGACGACATGTACTGAATGTCTTATAAGCTACAAGCCTCATTGCTGCTATAAGTATCTTATAAGGAGGTTGTAACCTTGCTCACCACAGGCGTCTGCTGTCATTACTTTCAGTGTCAGTGGGATATGAATACGAGTCCTGTCTTGATGTGGTGCTCTGGGAAAAGAGGACAGCGGTGTTACAAGGCTATGAACTGGATGCCTCCAACATGGGCGGGTGGATGTTAGACAAACACCACATATTGGACATTCAGAATGGTAAGAAATAAACATGTATACAATATGCATGTTTGTCTGCAGAGATAGGTAGCCTCTTTGTGTTACAGGCAGGTGGTCTTTACCCCGAATCACCGCAATAAATACTTGAATCAAAATGAAAGATGGTTCGTCATCCCATCTGCAGATAATAGAGGAGAGTTTTGAAGGGCCGATCATTCACAGTAATGACTGAATAAATCAGCGAGTAAGCCACCAGGGTGCAAGGCTTGCAACGATTCTACACCACTCAGCTATTTTAGGAAGAAGACGGCCTTTTGGCGCTCACGAAGGCTTACACTTTTGATGAACAGGCGTCATGTTTAATTCTCGCATTAATTCAATAAACTTAATTAATTTCTTGCTCTGTCATCAATCAGATTCTCTTTAATCGGCAAGTACAATAAATGGACATGAGTTTGTCTTTGTCGAGCTGCTGCACAGTTATGAGAAAGGGGAAACATACATAATGAAACTATCAAATATACCTACAGCAAAGTCACTGCTGGGTTACAGTACCAGGAGGTCACACTCTATAATCTGGAGATTTCAGCCAGCACACTATTAAGGGGTTTCAGTATGTTACTACTGTGGAGGCAGTAATATGACTGCAATTATAGGAAGTGTGCCTCAGGGCCTCGGGCTAGTGAGTGCATTGTCAGTTTGCCAGACTGCTGTTTTGACATTAAACCCACTTCGGCTCACAACCGTTGTTCCAGTTGTCCAACACAATTTGTGTCCTTTTCATCTTGAAAATAGTCGAGGTCAGTCCGTAGTCTCACACTGTCAGAGTGGAGTTGGTGAATACATATTTTGTTTTCATTCGAATAGGTTTTATATTTTTGTTTGGTTTTTTTGGCATAGAAAGCTGATCTTGGCTCATTTGGAAGTAAAATGAAGCATTTTTAAAATCCCTTGAAAAATGGATCTTTATAGTTAACAGAGCACAAACTCATATAAGATTCCTTTGTTTTGCCACGAGCAACAAGTGCATCTCAGAAAGGAAGTTACAGATTTGGTAAAGGTTTTATCACTTTCTTTTACCTAAACTAAACAGAATTGCTTTGAGGAAATGAATTGCACTTTTGCAGTAAAATGTACATTCTTTTGGTGCAGAACAGGGTTGTTTTTTTTATTATATATGCTCATCAGCTAGGTGGGTGAAACTAATCAGTATTAATCCCTTCAAAACATCAGTAAGCACGTACTGTGCTAGTGATGGGTACCACTCTACAAACATCGCCCACTCAGAGGTCAGACTCTGCACTAGCAGGTGTAAGTATTGAACTTTTATGATGAATTGTTCTTTACAGAGCTTTGTTTGAGCAGAACGAAAATTAATAACAGCGTAGAAAAACTTTTAGCCCTTTTTTTTAGCTTTTATCAGGCCACTTGTTGGTTTTCAGATATATCATAGAGTTCCATCATGTTGAAAGAATGTCAGTAATGGCTGTCACTGATGCTTTAGATCATGTGCATTAGACTGAGTGTTTTTACAATGAAAATGTATTATCGTCCATCACATGCAAAGCTTTACATTCAATATTCTTCAAAGGCTTGGATCCTAAGAGCCACGACCTCTATTTTAAAATAATATGAATTTGTCAATATGATAAAAAATGTGTATAAGACACTCTGAGTAGCTCTATAGTGAGGCTGAACCTATAAATTATGATCATAGATTTAACAGCACACAGTTAAAAGATCTGTGTGGCTGTTTGGGAATTAAAAGAAACAGTTGTTTTTATGAGTGTCTGTGATTTTAATGCTAAATTTGAAAATGTAAAAATGCAGCATGTGCTGAACAGTTACATTTCTTAAGGTCTCTGTATCGCCACAGCTTTGATGTGTTGTGTAAGGAGGTTCACATGAGTTTTGGAGCCCCCTTACAAAGCCTCTGCAACCACCCAGCACTAAAGTATAAATCTGGTTCTTTCTTGTGCCGTTTTATCCGGATCCATCAAACTTTTAAGTGAACCACTCAGATTATTTTTGTGACCAGATATTTTGGCTACCAGAGGAGGGCTTTCTGTAAGGTGAAATGTTTGTGAACTCGTTTCTGCCTCCACAACTGGCAGGTACAGAACTATTCATCCCACAGCTACTCAGTGGGTTTGCACAGTAATATCATCCATGTGTTCTTCATATATATATAACAGGCGACTCAGAAGTCAGAGATTGCGAATGTGTGTTTTGTCAGAAATGTTTGTGGAAAACATGTCAGAGAAGCAG